>NC_058080.1:610427258-610751372 GCF_014858855.1 Bufo gargarizans | reverse complement strand
AGGAAAAATACGTTGATTCAAATTTTCACGGTGTCAACAAATCCTGAAAAAGTTGGGACAAGTAGCAATAAGAGGCTGGAAAAAGTAAATTTGAACATAACGAAGAGCTGGAAGATCAATTAACACTAATTAGGTCAATTGGCAACATGATTAGGTATAAAAAGAGCTTCTCAGAGTGGCAGTGTCTCTCAGAAGCCAAGACGGGTAGAGGATCACCAATTCCCACAATGTTGCGCAGAAAGATAGTGAAGCAATATCAGAAAGGTGTTACCCAGCGAAAAATTGCGAAGACTTTGCATCTATCATCATCAACTGTGCATAACATCATCCGAAGATTCAGAGAATCTGGAACAATCTCTGTGCGTAAGGGTCAAGGCCGTAAAACCATACTGGATGCCCGTGATCTCCGGGCCCTTAAACGACACTGCACCACAAACAGGAATGCTACTGTAAAGGTAATCACAGAATGGGCTCAGGAATACTTCCAGAAACCATTGTCAGTGAACACAATCCACCGTGCCATCCGCCATTGCCAGCTGAAACTCTACAGTGCAAAGAAGAAGCCATTTCTAAGCAAGATCCACAAGCTCAGGCGTTTTCACTGGGCCAGGGATCATTTAAAATGGAGTGTGGCAAAATGAAAGACTGTTCTGTGGTCAGACGAGTCACGATTCGAAGTTCTTTTTGGAAATCTGGGACGCCATGTCATCCGGACCAAAGAGGACAAGGACAACCCAAGTTGTTATCAACGCTCAGTTCAGAAGCCTGCATCTCTGATGGTATGGGGCTGCATGAGTGCGTGTGGCATGGGCAGCTTGCATGTCTGGAAAGGCACCATCAATGCAGAAAAATATATTCAGGTTCTAGAACAACATATGCTCCCATCCAGTCGTCATCTCTTTCAGGGAAGACCCTGCATTTTTCAACAAGATAATGCCAGACCACATTCTGCATCAATCACAACATCATGGCTGCGTAGGAGAAGGATCCGGGTACTGAAATGGCCAGTCTGCAGTCCAGATCTTTCACCTATAGAGAACATTTGGCGCATCATAAAGAGGAAGGTGCAACAAAGAAGGCCCAAGACGATTGAACAGTTAGAGGCCTGTATTAGACAAGAATGGGATTCCTATTTCTAAACTTGAGAAACTGGTCTCCTCGGTCCCCAGACGTCTGTTGAGTGTTGTAAGAAGAAGGGGAGATGCCACACAGTGGTGAAAATGGCCTTGTCCCAACTTTTTGGGGATTTGTTGACACCATGAAATTCTGATTCAACATATTTTTCCCTTAAAATGGTACATTTTCTCAGTTTCAACTTTTGTTCCGTGATTTATGTTCTATTCTGAATAAAATATTAGAAGTTGGCACCTCCACATCATTGCATTCAGTTTTTATTCACGATTTGTATATTGTCCCAACTTTTTTGGAATCCGGTTTGTAGTAATGAAAGGAAAAGCTGATGTATTCCCTAAAAATGAAGAGTTTAACATATGGCAACAGAAGATTTGTAAAAGTATGGATAGATTGGAACAGGAGATTATTGATAAAAAAAATGAAAAAATATAGTAAACGACAAATAACAGACAATAGGGAACATAGAGAAATTATCTCACTAACAGAAAAAGATGAAACTCCCACACAACACTCAAAAGTAAAAGCAAAAACCAAACACAGAGAAACACATAAGGAGAACCACAAGGATACAAGAGATATAAATAAAGATAGGCACGATATTAATTCAGATATTCCAACTTCTAATAAAT
Organism: Bufo gargarizans; assembly: GCF_014858855.1. Classification (NCBI taxonomy): domain Eukaryota; kingdom Metazoa; phylum Chordata; class Amphibia; order Anura; family Bufonidae; genus Bufo; species Bufo gargarizans. The sequence goes on along the minus strand of NC_058080.1, from coordinate 610,749,609 downwards.
ATGAAATTTTAGGTAGGGAGCCTTTTTTAGATTATACTCCCCCCCACCACCGAACACCGAACACACGACACCGAACTCAATACTCTCCCAGAAAAACATTTCGCTCAGACCATTTAAACCCCCCAGTCCAAAACACTTACAATCTGAGGAACAAACCAGTAACACAGGAGTGGGACTATGGAGAGACATCACACAACAACCACAACTCCTATTGGAGACACAACAGAACACCAGAGAGATCACACAGAACACCAGAGAGATCCCACAATTGGAGACAAAATTATCAAGAATTAAGAGGAAAACAAGAAGGGCAAAAAGGAAGAAAGTACAAACACAAATATTAGACACTGAAACACAAAATTCCATTATTAATTTAAGTGGATTAAACTTGACAGACACCACAGATTTCACTATTAAATAAGGGCCTTAAATTTGCCCCAAGTTCAGGTCTAAGCAAATTTGATACGTATGTGGGAGTTGAAAAATTTGTGAGGAAAATTTGTCACAAGAAATATTTTTTTTAAAACCCTATTGACACAAATGCCCAGACGACATCAAAATATATCCATACTGAGTTGAGGGCAAAATCAACTAAATATCCCAGGAACTAAATTAGTTCAGAAATAGATGCTTTTAGGAAAAATGTAGAACGGGATATTAGATCTATGAACGACGGAAATAAAAACAAAAATAGATCAAACCTTTCAAATCAAGAAATTGCAGCTTTGTAATCATTACAGAAAAATGAAACAATTACAATCCGACCCGCGGATAATGGCGGAGTGATAGTCATATTAAATACGGAGGACTATAAAAGGGAATGTTATAGACAACTAACAGATACAGAGACTTACTCTAAATTGACTAAAGATCAAATAAATGGATTTTATCCACAGTTGGTTGAATTATGCGAGAGAGGCGTACGAACAAATATTTTATTGGAGAGTGAGGTAAATTTTATATTGAACACACAATGCAGACTTCCGTTTTTTTATTATTTACCAAAGGTGCACAAAAGTTTGATAAATCCCCCAGGCCGCCCAATAATTTCGGGAATCAATTCCCTGACGGCCAAACTCTCGCAATATGTTGATCGTCAGCTACAACCAATAGTAAAAGATACAAAATTCTATTTAAAGGACACGACACAAATAATACAAATTTTGGAGAACCTCACTGTAGATCAGGGCTGGATACTTGGGACGTTAGATGTCCAGTCCTTGTATACATCTATTAAACATGAACAAGGATTGAAAGCACTGGCATCCCAATTCTATAAGAGTGGAAAATTTAAAACCATGCAGATAGAGTATATATCGGAGGCAGCGAAGTTTATCCTCAAACATAATTATTTTATATTTGACACAGAATTTTATTTACAGAAGTCTGGTACCGCGATGGGCACCAGATTCACACCCAGATATGCAAATTTATTTATGTCGGATTGGGAAGATGAGAATATCTCACGCATACTGGGGGCGGATCTGGTGCTCTGGAAACGGTATATAGACGATGTTGTTTTTATTTGGAGGGGATCAGATTTAGCATTAGATGCTTTTATATCTGAGATTAATTCCAATAATCTGAACCTCCATTTTACATCAAATACTAGTAGAACTCATATTGAATTTTTAGATATTAATATAGATATTAGTATGAATAAGCTGATTTGTAGCACATACTATAAGCCAACAGCAAAAAATAATTTCATACTACACTCTAGCTGCCACCTTCCTAGGTGGCTGCTGAATGTCCCGGCTAGCCAATTTAGACACCTCAAGAGAAATTGTACAGTGGAGGAAACATTCATAAAGGAAGCTGAGACATTGAAAAAACAGTTTATGGATAAAAATTATCCAAAACAATGTATTGAAGAAGCCCTCAATAAAGTCAAAAATCTGGACCGTAATCAGTTTTTTTTTTTGGAGAAAAGGGCAGAACCGCAAATTAGTCCGATGCCACAGGAAGGACTTCAAATAATATTACCCTTCAATAGCCAATACAGGAAGGTGGAAGCTAGTATCATTAAACATTGGCCCTTCTTATTAAAAGACAAGACTATAGGACCTATGCTACCACCTAAACCTGAAATTGTATACACACGCGCTGAGAATTTGGGTGTAAAAATAGCCCCTACAGTTAGAAAATTTAATCAAATGGAAAATAAGCACTGGCTTTGTTTTAAAGGCTTTTTTAGATGTAACTCATGTCCTAATTGCAAGATAACAAATTTCTCAAAAAAAAAAACTGAGAAGGCCACTTCTACTAATAATGGCTATTCACATGAGATAAAAACCTTTTTAACTTGCAATAGTAGAGGTGTCATCTATTTATTAACTTGCCCTTGCAATAAACAATATGTTGGCCGCACAGAGACTCCTAAAAACAAGGACCTCTGAACATGTGGCCAATATACGTCGAGGCTATGAAAATCAAACGGTGTCTAGACATTTCAAACTATGCCATAAAAAAGATCCAACTGGCTTAATATATACTGCATCAGCCAAAGTAGAACCAGACTGGAGAGGTGGAGATCTGATAAAAAAGATGTCCAGACTGGAATCGAAATTGATATTCGATTTCGGTTCATTGGCACCCAATGGGTTAAATGCAGATTGGGAATTATTTGGGTTCCTGTGAATATGTTTCCTATTCCCCTGTATAGATATTTCATAATGGACGTCTATCAGAAAATGATCATTTTTAAGTAATCTACATGTTTTTAGAAGTAATTTAAAAGTGATTTTTATCTATTTTTATCTATTATGTTGTATATTGAATTTAAGCAGCTTTGACCCAAAAAACGCAATATTGACCCAAAAAAAAAACGCACGAGAAACGCACGAGAAACGCACATCAACTATAGTACTAAAAAAGCCATTTTATCATATATTTGCAGAAGAAATAGGATTATGCCACAATTTTCGTAGCTTTTTTGGATAAAATGGTTGCGGTATTGCATTTTTAGTGGTATAAATGTCTATGCCAATATATGAATGTTTATACTCATTATAGCTAGACGAAAAATATATATGTATATAATAACCAACATGCTTAGCATCTCATATAACAAAAATCGCATAAAAACCGCACAAGAAGCACATGGAAGTTATACCATGGAAATCCGGGTTTTTATATTTACCTGAGAGCCATCACGATTCCGGCACAGCTTTTGACACTTACGTCAATCTGGAGTATAAAAGGAGGAGGGGAAACAGAGCAAGGTTACCACTGAGGAAGGGGCCGCGTCCCTGAAACGCGTATGGGCTATACCTTGCACCGGCATGCTGGCAGAGAGTCTCCCCTGGATTTGACCTAAGTTCCTGGAACGAAAAACTCTGGCGACACTCGATTTTAACGAGCGCTGAATTCGCTGACGATACTGGATACAGAGTCAGCTGAGATCAACGAGTCGGTATTCAGAGACGGGAATGAAGCAAGAGTAAGGTAACATTGAATAAGCAAGTACAACTGAGCGGGACGCCTCTTTGCTTTCTACATTGTACCCTCTAGTCTCTCCCGCTATACCGTAAATTAACCAGGAGTGGAATTATAATAACATGAGACATTGTCTTGACCCGTCACTTGGGCAATTCATTTGAAAGAAAGACTTTGGCAGAATACTACTGCAGCTAAAAAGGAGCATGTGGATGGACTTTAACTCATCATTGCCCTTGTTACATTTTGCTGCTGCTAATGATACATCTGCTGCTGATATTTGCTGACATTTGTTGCTGCTAGACTATTGCTATTTATTGTGTCACTGTTATTTTATGCTGTTATGTGATTTTAGTACTGCATTTTATTAAATAAATATCTCGCTTGTTGGCTACATATATAGAGTGCCTGCTCTATCTTTTTAAATTTTCTACAACTCCTTTGTGGCTGGGTGGGCCACTTAGACCAAGAGCATCTGTTCCACGTTGTCTAGTTGGAGTGATCCACAGATATTTTTCGTATATACTTCTGTATGTCGCCTCAGAGGCGGAATGTGCTTTAGACCTAGCCTCTTTTTTTTCCTTCTGTCTTTTTCCTTCCCTGGCTCAGGGTTCACAGCGACCCCGCAAGACTTGGTAGCTCCTACGTTACCATCTTCCCCTCATCTGCATTTGCACGGGGTATTCGCTTTGTGGCCTTCTATTTTCAGACATGTTCTGGATTTCAGTTGGGAACATGACCTTCTCTCTGCGACGTCTTCTTCTCCGCTTTTCTTTCTGGGAAGGTGGCATTCCCGGTGGCGGGCTCATCCGGAAATAATACAGAGAAATAAAAGGGGGGGGGGCGACTATATTAAAGAAATGTCCAAAATAGAAGCGAAATGGATATTTAATATGGACACTCTAATGCCCAATGGTTTAAATGCTGAAATAGAGCTGTTTGCTTTTGAGTAATGGGTATAACAATGGCATAGAAGGGGTTCATATTTCAGGAGTTGGGCATGAGCGCATAAATAGAGAGAGCGTTAGTAGCCATGTAACACTCCCTGATGAAGAACATGTTATATTTTTTTTAACTGGGCCGCGGAACGGAGCCGCGGATGCGGACAGCACATGGAGTGCTGTCGGCATCTTTTCCGGCCCAATTGAAGTGAATGGGTCTGCATCTGACCCGCCAAAACGGCGGCTCGGATGCGGACCCAAACAACGGCCGTGTGCATGAGGCCTTACACTGACAGTCCAAAAAACTGCCATGTGAATAACCCCATAGACTACCATTGGTCTTAAAATGGACGTGTGATGTCTGTTTTTTACTGTCGTGTGCATGTAGCCGTAGGCCCTACCTTTTTTTCTTGAAGCCCCACCAACTTTCTGCTTAGCGCCCCCCACCCCCCTTCTTTTTCGCATATGAGGAAAAATGTATAGAAACTCCAGATGTGGAAAATTGCATCACTTTTTTCAGCGAGCTTTTTGGTGCAGAGATAGTAGTAAATCTTGCCCAATGAACTCAGCCTTCTGTTTCCAGCTCAGTATAGCTTCACACGCTGGAAACTGCCCAAAACAGTTGATCGGGGGGATTCTGGGTGTCAGACCCCCACTGACCTGTCCTGAAGGGCACCAATATTTAAAGGGAGTCTGTCAGCAGATTTACCCCTTTTTAACAGTTGCCATACCGCTGTAGCCGCAAAACAGATGATTAACACAGTACCTTTATATGCTTTGGTGGACTTTTAAATATGCCAAAAACGAACTTTGATGAGGACTCGCAAGTGCCCAGGGCGGAGTCCACCGGGTTGGAGCCCAGGCAGCTCTGCCTCTTCGGCTCTTATCCCCACCCAGCCTCCTCCTCTGCCCGCCTATCTGTTGTCTCTCCCCCTCAGCGAGATCCCGCGCCGACGCGATGACTTCCTTGGTCGGGGCGAGATTTCACCAGAGCACAGGGCTGGCAGACAGATGCGAGCGCTGCCTGGCCCTGTCGATCAGGACTTGGAGGGAGGCGACAAAGGTGGGAGAACGGAGCCTCTAGGAGCAGGAACAACTCCCCCCCGATCCAAGAGGCTAATTAGCAGTGGCGGATTACAATAGGGACGTTCGGGTCGGCAGCCCCGGGCCCAGCACCGCTGGGGGGCCCAACGCTGACCCGAACGCCCACATACTGCGGCGGGGCACGGGAGCGCATAGCTCCCTGTCCCGTCGCCGATCACCGCCATAGGCTTCAGGCCTTGTAGGCCTGAGGCCTATGCGGTAGTGAAATCCTGATGCAGGCATGCGTGATGACGTAATCGCGCGCCTGTGCCGGGACGCAGCACTGTGACGCGCCTGACTCATCCCGCCTTCTTCTCCGAGCAAGCGCCTGGCCCTGGACATAGGTGAGTATTTATCTTTTCATTTTTTATTCATTTTTTTTATTTTTTTATTTCATGTGCCTACTTTGGGGGGGGGAGGGGGGGGGAGACACAGGAGGACATATTAGGGAAGATAAATCGAGTACATGGGGGGGAATGTGGGGGCTGTATGGGGCCAAATTATTATGGGAGGGAATACTATGTGGGGGCACATTACTAGATGGGGCAGTGTGGGGGCAAATTGCTGTGTGGGGGCAAATTATTATGGGAGGGAAATGGGAATATTATGTGGGGACAAATTACTATGTGGGGGCAAATTATTATTAGAGGGACTACTATATGGGGGCACATTACTAGATGGGGCAGTGTGGGGGCAAATTGCTATGTAGGGGCAGTGTGGGGGCAAATTATTATGAGAGGGACTACTATGTGGGGGCAAATTACTAGATGGGGCAGTGTGGGGGCAAATTGCTATGTGGGGGCAAATTATTATGGGAGGGACTACTATGTGGGGGCAAATTTCTATATGGGGGCAGTGTGGGGGAAACTATTGTGTGGGGGTAATTTCTATGTGGGGACAGTGTGGGGTAATTTCTATGTGGGGACAAATTACTGTGTGGGGGAAAATTACTATGTGGGGGCAGTGTGGGGGAAACTATTGTGTGGGGGCAGTGTGGGGTAATTTCTATGTGGGGACAGTGTGGGGAAATTGCTATATGGAGCAGTGTGGGGGCAAATTACTATGTGGGGGCAGTGTGGGGGAAATTGCCGTATGGGGTAATTTCTATGTGGGGAAAGTGTGGGGTAATTTCTATGTGGGGACAGTGTGGGGTAATTTCTATGTGGGGACAGTGTGGGGTAATTTCTATGTGGGGACAGTGTGGGGTAATTTCTATGTGGGGACAGTGTGGGGTAATTTCTATGTGGGGACAGTGTGGGGTAATTACTATGTGGGAAAATTGCTAAGTGGGGGCAAATTACTATATGGGGAAATTGCTATGTGGGAAGAGTGTGGGGAAATTACCATGTGGGGGCAGTGTGGTGGAAATTACTATGTGGGGGCAGTGTGGGGCAAATTACTGTGTGGGGGCAAACTACTATATGGGGGCAGTTTGGGGGAAATTACTGTGTGGGGGCAAATTACTATGGGGGGATTACTATGTGGGGGCAGTGTGGTGGAAATTACTATATGGGGGTGTTGCTATTGGGGAGGCACTGTAAGGGCAATTCTATTATTTCTGGGGAGACTATACAGGGATTATTACCTGGAGCACAATAGAGGGTGGTATTATTACTGGGGGTACTCTAGGGGACATTATAGCTGCTGTGGACACTATAGGAACATTTGGGGTAATTTATCAAACTGGTGTAACGCAGAACTGGCTTAGTTGCCCATAGCAGCCAATCAGATTCCACCTTTCATATTTGACAGCTCTTTTGGAAATCCAGTTCTACTTTACACCAGTTTGATAAATTACCCCAATTATGTCTATGGGGGTCACTATTTTTTTTAGCAGTATAGTTCCTGGGGCATTGGGAAGCACAACGGGCACAGTATTGGGGGTGGCAGCAGGATGACACTGTGGGGACACCAGGATAAGGAGGTTGATGAAAAAATTGAGAAATCTAACGTGTCTGTGTTACAAACTGTAGAGACGAGATGCGGCTGAATTTGCCATGGTGGTCTGGGTCAAATGGAGGAGAAGAGGAAAGCGAAGGTCTACATGACAGGAGAGGTCACTGGATGTAAGAGGTATGTGGTGCTGTATTCTCCTCCATGTCTTTTTTCTTACAATTATATGTATTTTAAATTTGGCAACCAGATTTTTCAGTTTAGGATCCAATTTGGGGTATTTTTTTTAGTCTGAAGATGTCATATGGCCTAGGAAGAGACTGTGGCGCTCATAAAGCACCGCAGCCTCTTCATACAAAAAAACTAAACTAAAATGGAGGGGGGGGGGGGGCAAGTTGGGTAGACAGCCCCGGGCCTATAATGCACTTAATCCGCCCCTGCTAATTAGCATTATTATAATGCCTCATTCACAGTCAGTGTTTGGTCAGTGATTTCCATCAGTGATTATTAGCCAAAACCAGGACTGGGTCCTCCACAGACATAAGGTAGAAGGGAAAGATCTGCTCCTGTTCTGTGTTTAGAGCCGCACCTGGTTTTGGCTCAAAATCACTGATAAAAATCACTGACCGAACACTGAAGTGTGAACGAGGCATAAAAGTTAGATTTCTGGCGTAACGGGGGCATAGATAAAAGTAGGAATAGGCTAGTTAGGTTTAGCTGACGCTAGCACATGGCTAATGTCAGCTAGCTTAATAGGGTTAAATCTGGTGACAGAATCCCTTTAAGGACTGTCACTGGCGAACCCTTTATCATTAGGTGGTTTTTAGGTCAAAACTAAGTATTGTGAAATCCCGATGTGCAGACACAGCACCCGCGGCTGACCACTAGAGGGCGCATGCTCGGCCTGAGACTACCGCATGGTTCTCCTTCAGGATGCTGGTAGTGCTTAGTCCAATATACAGCATGTCTGGAAGCTTGGATAATACAATCAGTGTATATGGTGATTGTACCGTCTGCAGGGGTTTTATTACAGCACATCTACTGTACCTTTCTACATTCTAAGCGGAGAGCCATATGATTCAGCACAGCCCCTTCCCCACAAATCTAGGGGTCCATGTAACAGAAGCGCCATTGCAGCTATGGCTGACGTGCTTGTGTGCAGCCAGCAGGGGGAGCTGTTACTGTACGTCTCCACATCTCTATGGTTAGTGAACACGTGACTGCCGGAGACACTGCCGCACGGCGGGTTCCGCGGGTGAGTACTGGAGGCCACCTATAGCTAGATCCGTGCTGGGTATGCCCTGTGCGCGGTGGAACATACAGAGATCCCCGCCTCACGGGGCTGTAGTTATCGTACAGACAGATGTCCATGTATGTCTCCCCAGCAGGATGGACGCTGCTCCCACGTGTTTCTGCTCGGAGTCTGACTTTTGCTCGGATTGTGGCTCAGTGCTGCCCCCTCCTGGCGTTCAGGATACTGTCACCTGCCTCAACTGCGGTCATCGTACACAAGTGACAGGTAAGTGATCGTTTCCCTATAGACTTACCCTCTGATGCCAGTCACACCCCAGCTCTCATTTGGCTCAACCTTTGAGTAATGACATTTTATTGGTTGCAGTAGGCGACTCCTGCCTAGTTTTGTTAAAGGGGTGGTTCAGCATTTGATAGCCTATCCTCGGGATAGCTCATTAACCACCTCCGGACCGCCTAACGCAGATGTGCGTTCCGGAGGTGGCAGCCCTGCGCACAGTCACGCATATATGCGTCATTTCGCGAGACGCGAGATTTCCTGTGAACGCGCGCACACAGGAACGGAAGGTAAGCGAGTGGATCTCCAGCCTGCCAGCGGCGATCGTTCGCTGGCAGGCTGGAGATCTGATTTTTTTAACCCCTAACAGGTATATTAGACGCTGTTTTGATAACAGCGTCTAATATACCTGGTCCTCTGGTGGTCCCTTTTGTTTGGATCGACCACCAGAGGACTCAGGTAGCTCAGTACAGTCGCACCAAACACCACACTACACCCCCCCGTCACTTATTAACCCCTTATAAACCCCTGATCACCCATGATCACCCCATATAAACTCCCTGATCACCCCCCTGTCATTGATCACCCCCCTGTCAGGCTCCGTTCAGACGTCCGTATGATTTTTACGGATCCACGGATACATGGATCGGATCCGCAAAACGCATACGGACGTCTGAATGGAGCCTTACAGGGGGGTGATCAATGACAAGTGGGTGATCACGCATATAGACTTCCTGATCACTTCCCTGTCATTGATCACCCCTCTGTCATTGATCATCCCCCTGTAAGGCTCCATTCAGACGTCCGTATGATTTTTACGGATCCACGGATACATGGATCGGATCCGCAAAACGCATACGGACGTCTGAATGGAGCCTTACAGGGGGGTGATCAATGACAAGTGGGTGATCACGCATATAGACTTCCTGATCACTTCCCTGTCATTGATCACCCCTCTGTCATTGATCATCCCCCTGTAAGGCTCCATTCAGACGTCCGTATGATTTTTACGGATCCACGGATACATGGATCGGATCCGCAAAACGCATACGGACGTCTGAATGGAGCCTTACAAGGGGGTGATCAATGACAGGCGGGTGATCACCCCATATAGATTCCCTGATCACCCCCTGCATTGATCACCCCTCTGTCATTGATCACCCCCCTGTAAGGCTCTATTCAGATGTCCGCATGATTTTTACGGATCCACTGATACATGGATCGGATCCGCAAAACACATGCGGACGTCTGAATGGAGCCTTACAGGGGGGTGATCAATGACAGGGGGTTGATCACCCCATATAGACTCCCTGATCACCCCCCTGTCATTGATCACCCCCCTGTAAGGCTCCATTCAGACGTCCGCATGTGTTTTGCGGATCCGATCCATGTATCCGTGGATCCGTAAAAATCATACGGACGTCTGAATGGAGCCTTACAGGGGGGTGATCAGGGAGTCTATATGGGTGATCACCCCTCTGTCATTGATCACCCCCCCCCCCCCTGTAAGGCTCCATTCAGACGTCCGCATGTGTTTTGCGGATCCGATCCGTGGATCCGTAAAAAATCATACGGACGTCTGAATGGAGCCTTACCAGGGGGGTGATCAGTGACAGGGGGGTGATCAGGGAGTCTATATGGGTGATCACCCCCCTGTCATTGATCACTCCCCCTGTAAGGCTCCATTCCGACATTTTTTTTGGCCCAAGTTAGCGGAAATTTTTTGTTTGTTTTTGTTTTTTCTTACAAAGTCTCATATTCTACTAACTTGTGTCAAAAAATAAAATCTCCCATGCACTCGCCATACCCCTCACGGAATCCAAATGCGTAAACATTTTTAGACATTTATATTCCAGACTTCTTCTCACGCTTTAGGGCCCCTAAAAAGCCAGGGCAGTATAAATACCCCACATGTGACCCCATTTCGGAAAGAAGACACCCCAAGGTATTCAGTGAGGGGCATATTGAGTCCATGAAAGATTGAAATTTTTGTCCTAAGTTAGCGGAAAGTGAGACTTTGTGAGAAAAAAAACTAAAAAAATCCATTTCCGCTAACTTATGCAAAAAAAAAAAAAATTTCTATGAACTCGCCAGGCCCCTCATTGAATACCTTGGGGTGTCTTCTTTCCAAAGTGGGGTCACATGTGGGGTATTTATACTGCCCTGGCTTTTTAGGGGCCCGAAAGTGTGAGAAGAAGTCTGGGATCCAAATGTCTAAAAATGCCCTCCTAAAAGGAATTTGGGCACCTTTGCGCATCTAGGCTGCAAAAAAGTGTCACACATCTGGTATCGCCGTACTCAGGAGAAGTTGGGCAATGTGTTTTGGGTGTCATTTTACATATACCCATGCTGGGTGAGAGAAATATCTTGGCAAAAGACAACTTTTCCCATTTTTTTATACAAAGTTGGCATTTGACCAAGATATTTCTCTCACCCAGCATGGGTATATGTAAAATGACACCCCAAAACACATTCCCCAACTTCTCCTGAGTACGGCGATACCACATGTGTGACACTTTTTTGCAGCCAAGGTGGGCAAAGGGGCACATATTCCAAAGTGCACCTTTAGGATTTCACAGGCCATTTTTTACAGATTTTGATTGCAAAGTACTTCTTACACATTTGGGCCCCTAAATTGCCAGGGCAGTATAACTACGCCACAAGTGACCCCATTTTGGAAAGAAGACACCCCAAGGTATTCCGTGAGGGGCATGGCGAGTTCCTAGAATTTTTTATTTTTTGTCACAAGTTAGCGGAAAATTATGATTTTTCTTTTTTTTTTTCTTTTTTCCTTACAAAGTCTCATATTCCACTAACTTGCGATAAAAAATTCTAGGAACTCGCCGTGCCCCTCACGGAATACCTTGGGGTGTCTTCTTTCCAAAATAGGGGTCACTTGTGGCGTAGTTATACTGCCCTGGCAATTTAGGGGCCCAAATGTGTGAGAAGTACCTTGCAATCAAAATGTGTAAAAAATGGCCTGCAAAATCCGAAAGGTGCACTTTGGAATATGTGCCCCCTTGCCCACCTTGGCATCAAAAAAGTGTCTCACATCTGGTATCGCCGTACTCAGGAGAAGTTGGGGAATGTGTTTTGGGGTGTCATTTTACATATACCCATGCTGGGTGAGAAAAATATCTTGGTCAAATGCCAACTTTGTATAAAAAAATGGGCAAAGTTGTCTTTTGCCAAGATATTTCTCTCACCCAGCATGGGTATATGTAAAATGACACCCCAAAACACATTCCCCAACTTCTCCTGAGTACGGCGATACCAGATGTGTGACACTTTTTTGCTGCCAAGGTGGGCAAAGGGGCACATATTCCAAAGTGCACCTTTCGGATTTCACCGGTCATTTTTTACACATTTTGATTGCAAAGTTCTTCTCACACATTTGGGCCCCTAAATTGCCAGGGCAGTATAACTACGCCACAAGTGACCCCATTTTGGAAAGAAGACACCCCAAGGTATTTTGTGAGGGGCACGGCGAGTTCCTAGAATTTTTTGTCGCAAGTTAGTGGAATATGGAACTTTGTAAGAAAAAAAAAAAGAAGAAAAAATCATCATCATTTTCCGCTAACTTGTGACAAAAAATAAAAAGTTCTATGAACTCACTATGCCCATCAGCGAATACCTTAGGGTGTCTACTTTCCGAAATGGGGTCAATTGTGGGGGTTTTCTACTGTCTGGGCATTGTAGAACCTCAGGAAACATGACAGGTGCTCAGAAAGTCAGAGCTGCTTCAAAAAGCGGAAATTCACATTTTTGTACCATAGTGTGTAAACGCTATAACTTTTACCCAAACCATTTTTTTTTTTGCCCAAACATTTTTTTTTTGTAGAACAATAAATTTGGCGAAAAATTTATATTTGGATGTCGTTTTTTTTGCAAAATTTTACAGCTGAAAGTGAAAAATTTCATTTTTTTGCAAAAAAATCGTTACATTTTGATTAATAACAAAAAAAGTAAAAATGTCAGCAGCAATAAAATACCACCAAATGAAAGCTCCATTAGTGAGAAGAAAAGGAGGTAAAATTCATTTGAGTGGTAAGTTGCATGACCGAGCGATAAACGGTGAAAGTAGTGTAGTGCCGAAGTGTAAAAAGTGCTCTGGTCATGAAGGGGGTTTCAGCTAGCGGGGCTGAAGTGGTTAAAGGGCATCTGTCAGCAGATTTGCACCTACGACACTTGGCAGCTGAAGACGTCTGTGTTGGTGCCATGTTCATACGTGCCCGCATTGCTGAGAAAATGTGGGGGGCGTTACCATTACATCTACAGGCTCTGCCTTTCTCTTTCTCCACTTTGACAGAAACAGGCAGTGTAACCATCATCACATGCCTGGCTCCATCAATCAATGTGCAGTAGGATCCTCTAGGTGTAATGGCAACGCCCCCGTTGCTCCTAGAGGCTCATTTGCATATATTAAAATCAAATTTTTCTCAGCAATGCAGACACATATGAACATGGGACCAACACTGATGCCTTCAGCTGCCAAGCGCACATGCAACATGTCAGCAAGTGTCATAGGTACAAGTCTGCTGGCCCTTTACTATCTGATCGGCAGGGGTCTAACTCCCAGCAACCCCCCTCAGTGAGCACTGCAGCCTCTTCCTAGGCCAGTAACTTCGCGTTCATCGGTCACATGGCCTAAGTATAGCTCAGTCCTGTTCAAGTGAATGGGCCTGGGCTGTGATCCCAAGCACTGATGTGACACATCCTCGTGAAACAGGTTGTGCCCTGCCCCCCAATGATCAGCTATCTGGTGGATAAGACAGAGTTCACATCTGCGTTGAGCTTTCAGTTTTTCTGATCCATCAGAAAAATGAAAAATATCAGATCTGTCCTTTTTCAAGCATCAGTTTGTCTATTCTATCAGGGATCAGTTACTTCTGATGGCAGAGAAAGTCCTGCATGCAGTACATTTTCTCCCGTGAAGAAAAAGCTGATGTCTGACAGAATACCAAATCATAAAATATTGTGACCGCACAAATATGAAATCCAACACACATGCGAGATTGCAGAGGCGTAAAAACCACACAACAGGTCACGTACACTGGACCGTTTACAAACTGTCAAGCTGTAAAGGCACCTATCAGAGCCGATGATGCTGGAGTGGATAGAATAGTCCTGTATAGAGTGTGTCCTCGGCCGTGTCAGATACAGTTCCGGATAGTGCTAGGAGCGTTCCCCGGCCGGTAGTAAGCTTCCCTTACTAAAAGCTTGCACTCCATATGGAACGCACAGTGACATCACCTGAGCTACAGAATCTGCAAAGGATCAAAAATAATCCAACACGTTTTGGAAAATGCTCTTGTTTTCCTTCCTCAGGAAGCGTAAGGAAAAATAGAGCATTTTTTGAAACGCGTTGTATTGTTTTTGATCCTTTGCAGCTTCCATAGCTCAGGTGACGTCACTGTGCGCTTTGTACAGAGCGCTAGCTTTGAGTAAGGGAAGTTTACTACCGGCCAGGCATGCTCCAAGCACTATCCGGAACTGTATCTGCCAAAGCCGAGGACGCCTGCCTATATGGGAGGACGTATTCAGGACTATGCTATCCATTCCAGCATCATCTGCTCTGATAGGGCCCTCTGTGTATGTGACAGAGAACTGTTGGTGCTCCTATGTGGTTTTGACACAGTAGTATAAGCCTCTGTGGTCTGGCATGTCTGTGGATTTCATATTTAATAGTTTGCGCTCACGATATTTTGATTTGGTAAACTATTTAGTCGGAGGGCGGTTTCGGCTTGAGTACCGCTGCACTATTTCTGTTTTTGTGATTGCACAAATGATATGTTTTTGATGTCTGACGGAACTGACACAAACTTAGGCCGAATGCACACGGCCGTGAGTGGTCCGTGGAACCGCGGCCTGGATCCCTCCTGAGAGCAGGAGCGCACGGTGTCACTGGTTGCTATGACGCCGTGCGCTGCCGGCACAGTACAGTAATACACTGGTATAGATCATACCAGAGTATTACTGTACTGCGGCGGCAGCAGGAAGCGCACGGCGTCATAGCAACCCATGATGCCGTGCGCTCCTGCTCTCAGCAGGAATCCAGCCCGTGTTACCACGGACAGCTTGCGGCCGTGTGCATTCGGCCTTATGCTCAAAAAAGAAGGATCAGTTATTTTTCTGATGGTTTAGAAAAATGGAAAGCTCATTGCAGGAGTCAATTGGACCTAAGCCATCTATATCCAACTCCCAGAAACCCCTTTAAATGTGCCCTTATCATGATGTGATGTGTGACAACCATACTTTCCATCTATTCTAGAGTTCCTGGGGAAATACATTCAGAGGTCGATCGTGTTTAATAAGCTTGATACCATAGCTTTGTCAGAGGAGTCCGATGAAACGGGAGCTTTAAACGGACCCCTGGTAAGACGTGACCTATAGAGGTGCAGATCTGTGAGACGTGTCCTGTGTACAGCTAGGGGTGAGCTCACATCACCGTTTGTTTTTCTGATCCGTCAGAAGAACAGAAAAAAAAGACCCTGAGCATCCGTTTTATCCATTTCCGTCTGAGGCTACTTTCACACTAGCGTTCGGGTTTCCGTTCGTGAGCTCCGTTTGAAGGAGCTCACGAGCGGACCCGAACGCCTCCGTCCAGCCCTGATGCAGTCTGAATGGAGCGGATCCGCTCAGACTGCATCAGTCTGGCGGCGTTCAGCCTCCGCTCCTCTCGCCTCCGCACGGACAGGCGGACAGCTGAACGCTGCTTGCAGCGTTCAGCTGTCCGCCTGGCCGTGCGGAGGCGAGCGGATCCGTTCAGACTTACAATGTAAGTCAATGGGAACGGATACGCTTGAAGATGTCACCATATGGCTCAATCTTCAGGCGGATCTGTCCCCCATTGACTTTACATTGAAAGTCTGAACGGATCCGCTCAGGCTACTTTCACACTTAGAATTTTTTCTAAGTTATTAATGCAGACGGATCCGTACTGAATGGAGCCTCCGTCTGCATTAATATGATCGGATCCGTTCAGAACGGATCCGATCGAACGCTAGTGTGAAAGTAGCCTGAGATCTGTTATTTTAGACCGGAAAAAATGACTTTTTTTTTTTTTTTTTTTTTTTTTGTGAAATGGTTTCCCAGGACTGTCTCCTTCAGATTGCAACACTTTCTTGTCCTGCCTGGTCATCAGATTTGTCGCCAATCGAGAGATTATGAAACCAGCAGGGATGTCGGCTTCAGCAACCTACAGGCCATACAGAACCTGTACACCTCCACGCCCAACCATATCTCATCCTGTATCCAGGCTAGAGATAGACCAACAGCCTCCTTGCTATTGTCCAGTTTTCTCCAATAAACGTACCCTTTCACATATGTCATCATTACATTCACATAGAAAGTTTCATTTGATTTTAATAGCTTCTTGGTGCATCATTTATGTTGGTCCATCGTACGAGTCTTCTCTCTTTCAGATCGATAGGCGCTGCAGCCGCTGTGGCTGTGAGAAGATGGTCTATCACACGAGGCAGATGCGCTCGGCAGATGAGGGACAGACAGTGTTTTACACATGTGTGCAATGTCGGTGCGTACCACGGTGTTCTCTGTACAGTGTTTGCTATGTCATTTTATGATGTATGTATATATTCTGTATTTGGAAATATGCAGTAGAAAACATCCAACGTCTCTTATTCTCTTAATATTCAAATGAAACTGACCTGTTCCATGTGCACTTGGCATCTGTGTGTCCCATGTTCATATGTGTCCGGATTGCGGAGAAAAATGTTTTTTTTTAATATATGTAAATTGGCCTCTCGGAGCGATGGGGGCGTTGCCATTACACCTAGAGGCTCTGCTCTCTCTACAACTGTTGCGCTCTCTGCACTTTGACAGGGCCAGGTGTGATGATGGTTTTACTGCTTGGCCCTGTCAAAGTGCATGGGGCGCGGCAGTTGTAGAGAGAGCAGAGCCTCTAGGTGTAACGGCAACGCCCCCATTGCTCCTAGAGGCTCATTTGCATATATTAAAACTTCATATGTGCCAGCATTGCAGAGAATAATGAACATCAGGTCAGCCAGTAGTAATATAGGTATAAATCTGCCGTGTAAAGAAGCCCTTACATTATATAGCTCACAGTGGGTTAGAAATAAAGAAACCATACTGACCCCCTAATGCTCCTGTTCTGATGCTGCATCTGTCCCCACCAATCTCCACTTCCTGGTCATGGCTTGGCACACAGGAAATGCCAGAAAAGGCCCACTGTAGGCAGTGATTGTGTCTGAGCGGGCATCTCCAGGCCTCTCCTACGTGTTGAACAAGAGCCAGAAAGTGGAGAGCGGCGGTGTCAGAATGGCCTCAGAGGGGGATTGGTGAGGGTGCGTATAACTTACTTCTTATTTCTTTAACCGACTGATCCATATATAAAAATGGAATACAGCTGGAAAACCCCTTTATTCCTTTCACTCTGGATCCCCAGGGCAAGACCTGAAACAGAACACTACTTGTATGTGTATGTTCTCTGGTTCGTCACATAACTTTTCTTTTTCTTTTCTTTGCAGTTTCCAGGAGAAAGAAGATTCTTGATGCAGCGATTTAATTAAATTACAAAGTTCCTTTTTTTTTAATTATAATAAAGCATTATATTTTGATCAAACAGTTTCTATTATTACTGCCTATGCACATCAAGCTTTAGCAATACAGTATATGAATTTTCATGACATTTTTGTTTTTGAGGCTTTTGTTGGTAATTGTTCTGGTGTACCTTAAAGTCTAACTGCCATTTCACTACCAAAAATGAAATTTCTAACACATGTGATGCTGAAGGTCAGATATACATGAAGCTTTATTTTTCAGTTAATTTCTGATGTCTGTATTCAGCCCTTAGAAACCTTATTTCTCAGTGCCTGTATTTCAGCAGCTTCCTAAAATGGCCTCTGCTGCACTTCCTGTGGTGATCTTTGCCATATCCTTGAGGCCATCCTGTATTTCCCTCACATGACCTAGCACAGTGGTGGCGAACCTGTGGCACGGGTGCCAGAGGTGGCACTCAGAGCCCTCTCTGTGGGCACCCACACCCTGGAAAAAGTCTACTGTGTACGAATATGCCTTAGCTTTTTCCTGCCATTATCAGCGCAGGGCGCACTGTGAACGGCACAGGCAGAGCACTGAATGTAGGCAGGATATTATAGCTAAGCGATAAAGTACATGGAAGATATACTATATTGGACTGTAGTATTCAGGTTAAATTGCCATGTTGGCACTTTGCGATAAATAAGTGGGTTTTGGGTTACAATTTGGGCACTCAGTCTGAAAAAGGTTCACAATCACTGACCTAGCAGGACCAATCAGAATGCAGATAACCTCCCCCACTACCCCAGAGGAGTGTGTATCCTCTCACATACAGCTAACCAGAGACAAGCCCTGCAATTACCGGTACATAAAATCAGTAAGCATTTGTTTTAGCCTCTTAATAGTCGCCTGTCAGCTCTGCAGCTGCTCCCTTATTCTCCTCCACACTGACAGGGAGGGGGGTTTACCCGCAATTACTCATGACTTGATTTCTCCTCTCTTGCTTGGACTTTAGCTGTCATGGTCACAGGCCGCCCTCCCCTTCCACTTTTTGCCGGAGCCCAGAGATTCTGTGCTCCTCCTCCCAGTGCTCTCCCCATCTCTTGTTTATAATACAGAGGAGACGGCTGCACATGACGACATGCTGCAGAATAGCAAAGTAGCATACATTTGTGGGAGTTATTATTGGGTAAAACTGGAAATAAAATTTTAAAGCACAAAAGCATTTATACAGCAGGGTGTACTATACCATTAGGGTATAAAAAATGAAATGGCAGTTACACTTTAAAGGGGGTGTCCGCTTTTAATTATTAATGACTTATCCTAAGGGTAGGTCAACAATATCAGATCGGCAGAGGTCTGATTCCAAGCACCCCAAACCGATTGGCTGTTAGAAGAGAACACAGGGGTC
Organism: Bufo gargarizans; assembly: GCF_014858855.1. Classification (NCBI taxonomy): domain Eukaryota; kingdom Metazoa; phylum Chordata; class Amphibia; order Anura; family Bufonidae; genus Bufo; species Bufo gargarizans. Next base: position 610,730,798 of record NC_058080.1, on the reverse strand, counting down.
ATTAGCGCCACCTTCTCTGCTCTGTGTACCTGCTTGCCACAGCACTTGCAGTGGTGAGCAGGTGTAATTACAAGTATGGCATCCCCATTCATTTCTATGAGACGGCTCTGTAAGTATTCACTTGAACAGACGGAGCCGTCCCATAGTGAATGGGGATGCCATACTTGTAATTACACCTGCTCACCACTGCAATGGCTGCAGCCAGCAGGTTAACAGAGCAGAAGAGGCATCGCTTGTAAGGGTACTGCCTGCTGATTGGCAGGAGTGCCGAGATTCGGACCTCTGCTGATCTGATATTGATGACCTACCCTGAGGATGGCTCATTAGCAGTAAAAAGCGGACATCCCCTTTAAGGGGTTGACAAAAACAACATTTACAGTAGGTGATAAACAGAGGTTCCAATGCATTTTTTCCAGAAGAGTAAAAATATTCTTAGCATTTTGAGGAGTATTTTTAGCTGAGGAGGAGTACGAAAGTTGCAGTAATTGAAATAAATAATAAGTAGGCCTATATAATGTTAAGAGGTGCCTACACTGTATTTTTGCAGGGAGACCATTACTGGTCTGCCGTATAACGGTCTTCCATGCATAAATAGCAAATGTAGACGATGGTGGTTAGGGTTAATAAGCCCCTGGCTTGCATTGGCTAGTGCTATCAGACCCCTGCGAGGGGGGCCGGGATGAATACACAGCAGGCAGAGACAATCTCATACACAATGTATTGGACGGTCCGGTATAGTGTATGTGACTTCTCTGTACTTTATCACTTGGCTGTAGCTGCCTGCTGTACATTCATCTCAGACCTTTCCCAGGGGCTTATAAACCCCACCCTACCCAACATTCACTAGTGCCCACTCTGCTGGCAGTATTGGTAGATTGTTGAGAAAATAGGTGTGCCCACCTGTCTCCTTATTAAAATACATATAGATGTCAGGATACTAGGAAACCATATTCAAAAATAACTGCCATTATGCAGTTGGCGGCTCCTGCTTGCCAGCACCTCCTCTTGCTGTTCACCCGTGTTAGTCCTAAGGAGGGAAGCACCTATTTCCAATTGTTCCTCACCCTCCAGAGCAGTCTCACAGTTGTGCGCCAAATGGTCCAGCAGTCTGACCAGTCAGCAGCTCATTACTGTGCGGAGCTTTGTTATTGGACGTTTCGGGCACCAGCAGTATCGCTGTGCGCTCATTAATAGCATAAAAAATATGAATACGCAAAAGACTTCTTTTGGAGAGTAAAATTGCTTGTACAGGCGTTATTGCGACCTCTGGTGATAAGTGTATGATTGCTTTGGGTCTAATCGCTGGGGACATCCACAATCACGAGAAGGGATCGGTAGTGCACGTGTGACCACCACTCCATTCATTTCTATGGGACTGCCATGCACAGTACTGAGCAGCCCCATAAACGGTGAATGGAGTGGAAGTTTTTTGGTCTCCATTCACACAGGGGTTTCATGATTGTGGGGGTCCCAGCGGTTGGACCCCTGTGATCATACATTTATCACCTGTCCCGTGGATAGGTGAATAAATGTTGTTAGAGGGTCATCCACTGTAAAAGTGCTGTCCAGATTGCAGCAATGAAAGTTTGAGAATGATTGGATTGTCTAGTGAGGAAAGAAATTTGGCATAGGGCTCAGAGTAGGTAAAGAATGCGAAAGTAGTGATGCCTCACCGATCCCCTGCGGTTCCAGTTCTGATTCCTACCTGGTTCTGCTTGTTTCTACTTTCTGGCCCCAATGACTATAAAGATTATAGAGGTTCCTCGGTTAGGAAGTGTTTTTTTCTATCAAAGGACTTAGGATGGGTTAAAACACTTAGAGAAAGGATACTCGCCTCACCATTCCCCTGCCGCTTACCGGGTCTCCACCTGTCTCTAATTTCTGGAAAGTATGTCAAAGCAGGAAAACACTTCCAGAAGCGGGTCACTACTGCGGCCAGGGATTAGCTCAGCGCACATTTACTGTGTGTCAGGACAAGACCAGCAGGAACCTATTAAAGTGATTATCCAACATTATATCAGACCTCAAAGAGTGGCCGACCCGCGGTAGTGGTTTACTTGGTCCCAGCTGCTGGGTTTGGACTCTGTTGCTCCATGGACGACTCTTCATCCAAAAGCTGGCCGCAGCAGTGACTTGCTCCCATTTGTCTGACCTGTTATATGTGCTTGGCAGCTGAAGACATCTGTGTTGGTCCCATGTACATATGTGCTCGCATTGCTGAGAAAAATGATGTTTTAGTATATGTAAATGAGCCTCTAGGAGCAATGGGGGCGTTGCCGTTACACATAGAGGTTCAGCTTTCTCTGCAACTGCTGCACCCTCTGTACTTTGACAGGACCAGGCAGTGTAAATGTGATCATGCCTGGTCTAGGTGTAACAGCAACACCCCCGTTGCTCCTAGAGGCTTATTTGCATATAGTAATATTGTACAGTGCGAGCACATAAGAACATGGGACCAACACCGATGTCTTCAACTGCATATGTAACTGTCTGCAGACAGATGCCCTTTAACCCCAGTAGCAACTAATCATGTTGCTGATTTCATTTCCCAAATTTTGTGGAATCTGTTTGAAATCTGGTTTCTATTAGAAATTCCTCCACTTTTTCTTTGCATCAATTGTCATAAATTTCATTCTCTAGAGCAATTTATCAAATGCACTCGGCAGGTCTGTGCAACAGAATCTGAAATTACACTAGTAACTGGCGTAAGCAATCTTAAATCTGTTGGTCTGCGTGAGCCCTGGCCACATTATACAGGGTCGGCCATGAAAAAATAGCAGTCTCCAAATCAAACTGCCTAATAGTAAATCTGTCTTACAGGCAGCGGCGTTGCTAGTTGAAAACATTCGGGGCCTGGGCCCCTGATGTCCTGCCTGCCTGTTAGATATAACTGTATTGTCTTCCTCTAAACAGCAATACAATTGAATATAATGCCCTGCAAGAGCTGAAGGACCTGTGATGACATCACAGGTCATGTGATCAGTTTTAAATGCAGTAGCTGAAAAGGACCTGGGATGATGTCACTATCATGTGACCAGTGCAGGAGAGGACGGCTCAGCAGTGAAAAGAAGTCCTAGGAAGAGGCTGAGGTGAGATCTGCTACATGAGGAGAGGTAAGTGAAGATTACTCAGTGTGAGAGGAAGAGCAATGTTGGGAGTTGTAGTCATTTAACTGGGACTGTATGTTAGGGCTGTTAGAGATGTGTGAATGTTATTCTATCTTTTTTGTATCTCTAGGACTGTAATGAGTAAACTTTTTCTTCTTCAAGTGCCTCCCATCCCCCTCTTTGTTTCAAGACTGGAGAATAGAGGGGGGGGGGGGGCAAAGAGCTGTGCTGTGGGAAGGGTCTGTTTTCTCATCTTTGTACAGGTGTCCCAAGGGAGGTGTATAGATTGTGGAGGAATGCATAAGCCAATCATATGACTTGATGATATGTATATATTATTCACTGCCTATAGAGAAGCACCTCCTTGAAGTGTCACATATGACGTATGCATTATTATTGTTAGGATAGACGCCATTACAACATGGCGACGATAACCAGATGTTTACATTAGTTCACATTCCAAAGTAGTGCCCAGTGCGCAGATGTTAGGATGTTATCTCCTCTCTCTTATCTCTTCTTCCTTTTGAGCCAATAAAATAATAATGCCTGGCCCTCAGAAAGTACTGCCCTTTTCTGAAGATACATATACCGCTTACTTTCTGTAATAAATTAGAGATTGCTTTGACCAGCTTCTGTGTCAGTGTCCAGTCTCTCAACCACGCGTGGATATTAACCCCCTGGGGGTACATTGATTTGGAGCACCTGAGTTCATCTTAAATGCTCTAATTTAGGGCTACTATAACAGGGCTGAAGGGAGGGAAGTTATCTACATGGGACAGTGAGGTGGATAGATGTTTTTTACATGGGACTGAAATTTGGAAGTGGCTGGGGTATGGTGATGTTATTTACATGGGGCTGCACGTTGAAGGCAGCTGTGGGAGGGAGTGATATTACTTACATGGGATTGAATGTTGAGGGGTAATGTTATTTACATGGGACTTCATGTTGGAGGTGGCTGGGGAAGGGGTGATTTTATTTACATGGGACTGTATGTTAGGGTAACCACGTTTATCAGATTGCCCAGGACAGTCCCGCATTTGGAGAGTCTGTCCCGGATCCTGGTCACCCTCATTCCGGGACAATGCAGTGTCCCGGAATGACCTGAGCCGTTGACTGCTGCTGTTGTGACAGTCAGGGCCAGCTCTTCCATAGAGGCAAAGGGCCAGGGCTCATCTCCAGTCATTTGTATCACCGTCCTCAGGACAGCGATACAGATGGCTGTGCAGCAGGGCGGGGAGGGAGAGGTGTGTCCCTTCCCCTTCCTCTGATAGGCTGCAGGCACTAGGCCGGCAGCCTATCAGAGGCCGGCGCGATTACGTCATCGCACCGCCTGAGCCCTGAGCCGTACATCGCGGGACACAGGCCGGAAGAGGCCTGCATCACATCGCTGCCAAGGATGTAAGTATAAGTGTTTTTTTTTTTTTTTGTCAATACTGGTGGCTACTGGCACATGATGGGGGGCCCTATGACTATTGGAACATTATAGGGGGGGCCTATGGCTACTGGCACATGCTCATGGGGGGGCTCAGGCTACTGGCACATGATAAGGGGGGCTCTGGCTACTGGCAACATAAGGGGGGCTCTGGCTACTGGCACATGATAGGGGGGCCTATGGCTACTGGCACATGTTGATGGGGGGCTCAGGCTACTGGCACATGATAGGGGGGCCTATGGCTACTGGCACATCATGGGGGGGCTCAGGTTACTGGCACATGTTAATGGGGGGCCTATGGCTACTGGCACATGATAGGGGGGCTCTGGCTACTGGCACATGATGGGGGGCTATGGCTACTGGCACATGATGGGGGGGCTCAGGCTACTGGCACATGATAGGGTGGGCTCAGGCTACTGGCATATGATATAGGGGGCTCTGGCTACTGGCACATGATAGAGGGTGGGCTCTGGCTACTGGCACATGATATAGGGTGGGCTCTGGCTACTGGCACATGATATGGGGGGTCTGTGGCTACTGGCACATGATATGGGGGGCTCTGGCTACTGGCACATGATGGTGGGGGGGGCTCTGGCTACTGGTACATTATTGGGGGACATCTATGGGGCACTTCTTACTGGCACATTGGGGCACTTCTTACTGGCACATTATTGGTGGTCACTATAGGGGCATCTACTGAGGCCACAAAGAACGGTTATTTTATATGGGGGCTCTGTATTGGGACATTTTATACTGGGACACATTATGGTGGGTACTATGGGGAAAGTGGGAGAGGAGTACTATGGGGTCATCTACGGGGGCACTGAGAAGGGGTATTTTATACTTACAAATTATGGGGGACACTGAGGGCATCTACTGGGGCACTATATATGGGGCATTTTATACTGGTACATTATGGGGGGCACTAGGAGGGAGGAGGGAGAGGAGCACTATGGGGGCATTTACTGGGGGCACTATATAGGGGTATTTTATACTGGCACATTATGGGGGCACTATGGGGACATTAGCTCAACTGGGGGCATTACAAGGGGGTATTTTTTGCACTGTCACATTATAAGGAGAATTATTTCTACTGAGGGAGGCATTATGGTGGGCTTTATTACTCCCCCATGGTCTGAGCCCCCTAGTAGCAGCACCAGCCTCTCCCTGCTCTGCTATCCCTCTGCCCCTTCTCCAAATTCTTATTATGAAATCTTTCTCATTAGGATAAAACACATCAGCTCCACCGAGCCCCCTGCCAAAGTGTGGAAGTGGCGTCCAAGATCCCCAAGGGTCAAGCCAAGTAATTGTAAGTTTTTCTATAAAACATTTTTATGTTATACACATATAGCCTACACCGTGCCCCACAATATGCAGTTTCTTCTGTAAAAGTCATCAATTGTCATGTTTTTCGCCAGTTTTGGTGATAGTCACTTCTTTATACTATGCAATTGCCAAATCAGATCGGCATCGCATAGTACTGTCCTGTGTGTGTGGCTCCTCCCCTGCCTTGCTGCACGGCCGAGTAGCGTGACCGCGACCACGTGATGATCTTAGACTCACGTGACGTCGGCCTGGCCGGGATCTCTACTGTGCCTGTAACTGTTTGACGAAATGCACTTGTGAAAGTAAGTGTCCCTGAATGGCAGTTAGGAAATGTGGTCACCCTAGTGTATGTTGAAGGTGTCTGGGGGAGGGAGTGATGTTATTTTGGACGGGGCTGTAGTTATTTACATGGGACTGTATATTGGAGGGGGCTGGAGAAATGGTGTGATGTTATTTATATGGGACTCTCTGGCAGAGGGAGGGAAATAGTGTTATTTACATGGGACTGTATGGCGGAGGGTGCTGAGGAATTATAATTTCTGAGGACACTAAATTGAGGAATATAACTACAGGGGGCACTACAGGCGGCATTATAAATACTTGGGGCGCTTCAGGGCGAGCATTATAACAGTAGGGGGCAGTATAAATACTGGGGGCACTGTGGGGGCATTTTAAATCCCGGGGACATTATGTGTTATTACTACTAGGGGCTCTATAGGAGGGATCTGCATTATTTCTACTAAGAGCAGTATGGGAGCCTTAATATTACTGAGTGGTCTGTAGAGAGCTTTATTACCACTGGGGCAAAAATAGGGGGCCTTATTTCTACTGGGGGCTCTGTGAGGGTATTATTAATACTGGAGGGCTCTTCTACTCTTGGGGAGCATTATCACTGTTGGGTCCAGAATGGGGCAGTATTACTAATTAAAGCATTCTAGAAGGGAATTACTATTGGTGGGGCTATGAGGAGTACTGTTACTATGGGGGGAAGGGTCATTTTTCTTCAGGATAGTATTTGGGGGTACAGAATAGTAAGGAAGCTAAGATGTCTGTGTCTCACACTCTGCAGAGACAAGGTGCGGCTGAGAGAAGTTGTCCAGACCAAATGGAGAAGATGATGACAGAGAAGATCTACATTGGAGGAGACGTCACCTGGGAGGCCCTGTATGTGAGAGGTACGGTATGTGCTGCTGTATAGCACGTACAGTAAAATGTCTTCAGTGCTAGTATTTGCAGGGGGGGAATGTGGTTGTTCAACTTAGAGAATTGGGCCATATGCATTGGTGCTTGGGCCCCGAATCTTTTGAGACCCTAGCAACGCCCCTGCTTACAGGGCTCTGAAAAAGTGAAAGCTGAGCTCTGATTGGTTGCTGTGGACAACTAAGACACACTTACTATTAGTCAGTTTAAGGCCTCTTTCACACGAGCGTGTCCGGATAAGGTCCAGATGCGTTGCGAGCGAGTAGGTACCCAATTGCAGTCAGATTTGACTGCGATTGGGTTCCTTTGTTCAGTTTTTATCGCACGGGTGTAATGCGTTTTGCACGCGCGTGATAAAAAACTGAATGTGGTACCCAGATCCGAACTTCTTCACAGAAGTTCAGGTTTGGGTTCAAGGTTCTGTAGATTGTATTATTTCCCCTTATATCATGGTTATAAGGGAAAATAATAGCATTCTGAATACAGAATGCTAAGTTAAATAGGGCTGGAGGGGTTAAAAAAAAAAAAAAAATATTTAACTCACCTTAATCCACTTGATCGTGCAGTCGGCTTCTCTTCTGTCTTCTTCTTTGAGGAATAGGACCTTTGATGACGTCACTGCACTCATCACATGGTCCATCACATGATCTTGTACCATGGTGTTGGATCATGTGACGGACCATGTGACGATCGCAGTGACGTAATCAAAGGTCCTTTTCCTGTACACAGCAAAGAAGAAGACAGAAGAGAAGTCGGGCTGCGCGATCAAGTGGATTAAGGTGAAATTATTTTTTATTTTTTTTAACCCCTCCAGCCCTATTGTACTATGCATTCTGTATTAAGAATGTTATTATTTTCCCTTATAACCATGTTAAAAGGGAAAATAATAATGATCGGGTCTCCATCCAGATCATCTCCTAGCAACCGTGCGTGAAAATCGCACTGCATCCACACTTGCTTGCTGATGCTTGCGATTTTCACACAGCCCCATTCACTTCTATGGGGCCTGCGTTGCGTGAAAAACGCACAAAATATAGCTTGCAGCGATTTTCACGCAACGCACAAGTGATGCATGAAAATCACCGCTCATGTGCACAGCCCCATAGAAATGAATGGGTCCGGATTCAGTGTGGGAGCAATGCGTTCACTTCACGCATTGCACCCGCGCGGAAAACTCGCCCTTGTGAAAGGGGCCTAATTTGGAGATATTGGAGACGGGCTACTTTTTCATGGGTCACCCTGTACAAAAGTAGTAAGCACAGCGTAAAAAGTTGCTCAGGGAGAAGATACAATGGGGAACTGGGGAGCTGTCAGCTCTCTGCTTGATTTCCCAGCTGCCTGTGGTCCGGCGCAGGCAGGAGTGATCAGTGACATCATCGCGCCTGCTGCACTAAGCCTGACAGCAGAGACCAGAGCAGATCTGCACCGTTCACCATGAGAACACGGGGTAGGTGAGCATTAACTATAGACGTAATAATACTGTGTGTGGGGACTTCAGGGGGGCATTGCTGGGGGCACTTAGTGCTTTCTATTGTGTGGGGAGCACTTATGGCCATTATACTAGGTCAGGGGCACTAAGAGCCAATTCACAAGGAGTTTTTGGGCGCTGATTTTGAAGCGTTACTGCCTCAAACAGACGTTTATTCATATCATTGGGAAGTAACACTTGCTTTGTTTTTTCCACTATTTTGGGGCGGAATCTGCGTTGATTCTCCCACTGAAATTAATAGGTGTGTGTCAGTGTTTTTTTGGGGCGGTTTGTGGAGTGGAAAAACACAAGCTGAAAATGCAGTTTTGTGAACACTCATTGATTTAAATAAAAAAAATGAACCAGAATACCACATAAAAAAAAACACATGAAAAACACAGAATTTTGGAGGCAGATTTTCAAAATCCATTGTGTGAACATACCCTTTTAGAGGGCATCATTACTGTCTGGGGGCACTAAGGGGACATTGTTACGGTGTTGGGGGGGGGAATAAGAAAGCATCCTTTGGCTAGTCCCACACTAGTGCTTGAGATCTCTCTGCATTCCGGCATTGCCAGAGGTTTGTAAGTCTCTGTCCAGCCCCATTAACTATAATGAGGACTACTGGAGATCTGGCCACAACTCTGCAAGAATCGGCTGGAAAAAAACCACTGCGCAGAATGCTGCTGGCCGGATCTGAAGCACTAGTGTGAAACTAGCCATAGGGCTTATTCACACAACCGTGTGAAGCCCGTGCCCGTGCTGTTGACCGCAAATTGCGGTCCGCAATGCACGGGCACCGACCGTGGCCCAGCCGCATGGGGATCGTGACCCATTCACTTGAATTGGTCCTCGATCCCTCCGTTCGGCAAAAAGATAGAGCATGTTCTATCTTTTTGCGGTGCGGTGGCACAGAATGGAACCCCAGGAAGCACTTCGTAGATTTGCGGACCCATTGAAGTGAATGGGTCCGCATCTATGATGCGAAATGCACACGGAGCAGTGCCCGTGTATTGCGGATCCACAAATGCGGTCTGCAATACGACAACGGCCAGCACACGTTCGTGTAAATGAGCCCTTACAATGTTAGAGGCACCAAGGAAGTATTCTTAGGCCTCATGCACACAAACGTATTTTATTTCCGTGTCCGTTCCGTCATTTTATTCCGTCATTTATTTCAATGGGTTCACAAAAAAACCTTAAGTTATTATGTGTGCATTCCGTTTCCGTATGTCCGTATTTCCGTTCCGCAAAAAAATAAAACATGTCCTATTATTGTCCACATTACGGACAAGGATAGTACGGTTCTATTAGGGGCCAACTGTTCCGTTCCGCAAAATACGGAATGCACACAGACGCCATCCGTATTTTTTGCGGATCCATTTTTAGCGGACCGCAAAATACATATGGTCATGTGCATGAGGCCTTAGTATGTGTACCTAGCAGCATCTGTGAGTTAAGGCACAGGGATGCGGCTCCCTCTGCCCTCTGATCAGAGCCCCCCCGCAGTGAAATCGCAGGACTACGATCAGTTACCTTGGCAGCCTGGACGCTACTGAAGCCCTGGCTGCTATGGTAAGCTCTGTGCTGTGCATGAAGAACAGCTCAGCAGGGACAGTGTAAAAATCCTATTCACCCTAATAGATCTCTTTTAGGGTGAATAGAACAAGGGATCCAAAGATCCTAGGTTCTGGCCCTCTAAAGGGGTTAATAGCTATTATTATAAAAGTAAAAAAAATATATATAATTAAAGTTTAAATCACTCCCCTTTCCCAATTTTCAATCTAAAAATATATATAAACAATAAAAAAAAGCATATCAGGTATCACCACATCCGAAAAAGTCTGAACTATTATATTTCTGGCACAGTGAATGCTGTAACAGAAAAAAAAAGAAAAACACACGATTCGCTGTTTTTTAGTCACCTTTTCCCCCAAAAAATGTAATCGTAAAAAAAAAAAAACATACATAGCACAAAAATGGTACCAATAAAAATTACAGTTTGGCTCGCAAAAAATAAAGCCCTCATACAGCTCTGTGGATGTAGTAAAACAAAAATAAAAAAAACAATATGTTTGGTATTGCCGTATTCGTATTGAGCTGCAGTATAGGGATGTCATGTTATTTTTAGCGCACAGTGAACTCGGTAATGTCAAAACCCCCAAAATCTTGAAATTGTGTTTGTTTTCTTTTGTTTTTTTCAATTAGCCACACAAAGACTTTCTTTTCCCCCATTTTCAATAACAAACATGGTAAATAAATGGTGCCCTTAAAAATACAATGTATGAATGGAAAATTAAAAAAGTTATGGCTATTAGAACGTGAGGAGGAAATAAAAATGAAAATGCAAAGCCAAAAGTGACCCTTAGGCCTCTTTCACACGGGCTTCATATTTTTGGCCAGGATAAGAGGCGGGTGCGTTCGGGGAAAATGCGTGATTTTTCTGCGCGAGTGCAAAACATTGTCATGCGTTTTGCACTCGCGTGAGAAAAATCGCGCATGTTTGGTACCCAAACCCAAACTTTTTCACAGAAGTTCGGGCTTGGGATTGATGAATACAGAATGCAGAGTATAATCGTGCTGAAAGGGTTAAAAAAAAAAAAAGTTAACTCACCTTCTCCTCTTGATCGCGTAGTTCCCGGTCTCTTTACTTCTTGAATGAGCTGTGGGCTAAATGACCTGTGGTGATGTCAGATCACATGCTCCAATCACATGGTACATCACCGTGGTGATGGAGCATGTGATCTGACGTCACCACAGGTCCTTTAGCCCACGGCTAATAAAGAAGGGACCGGGAACTTCGCGATCAAGAGGATAAGGTGAGTTAACTTTTTTATTTTTTTTAACCCCTCCAGTACTATTATACTATGCATTCTGTATTCAGAATGCTATTATTTTCCCTTATAACCATGTTATAAGGGAAAATAATACAATCTTCAGAACATCAATCCCAAGCCCGAACTTCTGTGAAGAAGTTCTGGTTTAGGTACCAAACATGCGCGATTTTTCTCACGCGAGTGCAAAACGCATTACAATGTTTTGCACTCGTGCGGAAAAATCGCGCATTATCCCGCAACGCACCCGCCTCTTATCCGGGCAAAAATACTGACGCCCGTGTGAAAGAGGCCTTAGGGTGGGTTCACACTAGCGTTAGGGATTCCGTTATGGCTTTCCGCTATAACATGGTTATAACGGAAAATAACGGAATGCCAAGACAGAATGCAAAACGGAAGCCTTTAAAAGACATTCCATTTGCTTTCCGTCCTATTAGAAGTCTATGGGAAATCCCAATGGATCCGTTCTTCTGCCCATAGACTTGCATCATGACGGAATGCAAAACGGAAGCCTTCAAAAGGCATTCTGTTTTCTGCCCGTCCTAATAGAAGTTTATGGAAAAGCATAACGGATCCATCTGGGTCCGGTTGTGCAAGATGGAAAACAAAGGGACTTTGTTTTCCGTCTTACATAACGGGACCCAGACGGATCCGTTTTGATTCCCATAGACTTCTATGAGGACGGAGAGCAAACGGAATGCCTTTTAAAGGCTTCCGTTTTGCATTCTGTCATAATACAAGTCTATGGGCAGGAGAACGGATCCGTCTTATGGATTATGGAAAGCCATAACGGAATCCCTAACACTAGTGTGAACCCACCCTTGAAGGGGTTAGGCTTTTATGTACAGATCATGCCATTGTTGCTGTATATAAACTGAAAAGGTGTTGAAAAGTGAACTTGCCCTTTAAAAATTGAACAGTTTGAATCCCTTTGTGGCTCGTTGACCTTGTGCAGAGCATCTTGCAACCACGTATAAGCCACCGTTGTACTACCCTATGTGTCATCCAATTACTGTCTCTAAGAAATAAAGGCATTCCACCCTGGCTGCAGCAAGAAGTTATCACATTCAGCTTGAGGAGCCCTCCATACGTTGATGCCTTTTATTCACAGCTGGTATCCAGAGTGAGCGCAGCACTAGAGGGACTGAACGCTGTGGTTGCCAGCACACGTTTCTCAGTTGCCAGGGTAACCTGGGGACCATGATTTGGTCAGGCCTTGTACATATACTTCTGATTTAACTGTATCACTGCTTCAGACTTCAGCTCACGCAGCCATTGACAGGCATGGAAAGCTGTCACCTAATGTTCTTAAGCCATTCGCTGTCCTCTCGCCAAGCTGCATAAAAAAAACACCTGGAAAATGCTTTGCAGACGTTAGACCTTTTATTTTTTCCATCGGGGGTTCTGGTATTCTCGATGGCAGCAATGCCACAGACTGCAGCACTATGACTGCCGACCAAATTACTGTTATCCTGCAGACTGCGCTGGCGAATGGATTAAGCATAGAATGCTGTGTTATGAACGGAAGCCATGGCACTAATGTGAACAGATACAAACAGAGGTGGCATTTATCATCTTTGCTTTTAGTGCCGGCGTCCACAAGGCCTAATCAGTATGTTTTGGGATACTTTTCAAGATGCTTTAGAGGGGTTTTTCAGTTTGCATCAACATCCCTTAAAATGATCATTTATGAAGGTAGCTGTAATTGTGTAATGTATTTCTTTTACTTTTATTGCTTCTGCTTTCCGTTCTGTGGTCCCATGACCATGTCCATGCAGCTCTTATTTCCAAAGCAACAGCAAAGGTATTGATGGGGGAGTGTCTATGTAACTAACTGGGTGGGAGGAGCTAGTGTAGCTAGGGGCGGTGCTCAAGCTAGGACAGAGAAAGGAGAAGTGCATCATGGGTTTGGTTGGACACAACCACAGGAAGTGATACTTACAGGATGGAAACAAACCAGAGGGATTCGTTTACATGGTGAAAATGGGTCAGGAGAGTCCAAACTGAAAAAAAGAAACAAGACAAAGTGAAGAGCTACATGAAGTAAGAAACTACATGAGCATAGATGTTAAAAACCATAGGAATCCTGGAAAATCCCTTTAGGTCCATTCACACGTTCACAAAATGGGTCCGCATCCGTTCCGCAAAAAAATAGAACATGTCCTATTTTTGTCAGCAATTTTGGACAAGAAAAGGCATTTTCTATGAAAGTGCCGGCGAGGTGCGGTTCGCAAAATTCGGAACGCACATTGCCGGTGTCCGTGTTGTGCGGATCCGCAAAACACATACGGATGTGTGAATGGACCCTTTTAGGCCTCTTGCACACAAATGCATTTTCATTCAGTTTCCGTTCCTTTGTTTTGCGTATACGGAACCATTCATTTCAATGGGTCCGCAAAAAAAACGGAAGGTACTCCGTGTGCAGTCTGATTCCGTATTTCCGTTCCGCAAAAAAATAGAACATGTCCTATTTATTGTTTGCATTACAGACAAGCATAGTAGTGTTCAATTAGGGGCCAGCTGATCCGTTCCGCAAAATACGGAATGCACACTGATACGGTTGTGTGATACATACGGTTGTGTGCAAGAGGCCTTACTCTGCAGTGCTTCAGAGAAAACATAAGATGAAGGCCTCATGCACACGGCCGTTGTTTGGTTCCGCATCCGAGCCGCCGTTTTGCCGTCTCGGATGCGGACCCATTCACTTCAATGGGGCCGCAAAAGATGCGGACAGCACTCAGTGTGATGTCCGCATCCGTGGCTCCGTTCCGCGGCCCCGTAAAAAAAATATAACATGTCCTATTCTTGTCCGCGCGTTGCGGACAAGAATAGGCATTTATATTGCCGGTGTCCGTTCCGTTCCGCAAATTGCGGAAGGCAAGGTGTTTTGCGGATCCATTGTAACAATGCCTAAAACGGACAAGAATAGGACATATTCAATTTTTTTTGTGGGGCTACGGAACGGACATATGGATTTGGATAGCACACGGTGTGCTGTCCACATTTTTTGCGGACCCATTAAAATAAATACGTCCGCGTCCTATCCGCAAAAAAAAAACGGAACGGACACGAAAACAAAATACGTTCGTGTGCATGAGGTCTCAGGTCTGTGCCAGTATTGTGGCCTGCAATATACCAGCAATGGCGCACCTTATCATGTATTATTTGAATGGGTCCACAATTCGGAAGATATACGGTGCAGTGTGGAACTACGGAGTGCTTCCGTGGGTTTTCTGTCCGTGCCTCCGCACTGCAAAAAAGAAGTGCATGCACAACTTTTTTGTGGTGCGTACCGTCGGATGTGGATCACGGATCCCATTCAAGTGAATAGGTCCACGTCCGCAGCACGGACACGGCCAGCACACGGTTGTGTGCATGAGGCCTAATCAGGACAGGTGTTTCTTATGCCAGTCTTGATATCCTGTGAAGTGGAGTGAGAGGCTCCTTTATTTATTAAGATTAAGATGTCTCTTAATCAGTGATGGCCAGTTCGCAGTGTTCGCCAACGAACACATGCGGGCTGCCATCTTTAGTAAGGTTAGACTCACCCGTCCCGCGATGCACAGGTAAGCCCTTACCTGTGCCGCGAGTTGGTCTGATATCAAATGCGGCCATCGGGAGCAGGCAGTTCCGAGAACAGCCACCGGGGGCCTTCATCAGGCTGTTCTCGGAACTGCCTGCTCTGAGTGACCGCATTTGATTTCAGACCGGCTCGCGGCACAGGTAAGGGCTTACCTGTGGATCGCCGGACGGGTGAGTCTAACCTTACTAAAAATGGCAGCCCGCATGTGTTCGTGGCGAACACTGCGAACTGGCCATCACTACTCTTAATAAATTAGATGCAGCTTTTGCTCTTCATGCACCAGAAACTCAAATCTACCCCACTGGCTGGTGGACACCAGCTATAACTCACCAGTTTCTGGAGTAAACCACAGTAAAGCATCATTCAGAAGTCCGTGTCCGTGCTTAAATCTATGAGCAGGCGGTCAGAGATGCATCTGTGAAGCTGTCCGTGAAGAATCCGTGTTGGGTCAGTGTGTCCGTTTTTTGCTGTCCGTGTTGCATCCGTGTTTCACTGACACTGAACAGCTGAAAAATAATTTTCAAAGCATCTGTTAATTATCTGTGAAACACGAATGCAACACGGATGCCATCCGTGTTGCATTCGTGATTTTCACGGACCTATAGACTATAATGGACGTGATGAATCCGTGAACACGGACAAAATAGAGCATGCATCCATGCTAAAAATGCTGACCCACGGACGGTGCTAAAACACTGATGTCTGAACACACACACTAAGGCCTCCTGCACACGACAGTATTTTTTAACGTCCCGCAAACCGTGGTTCCGTTGTACCGTGATCCGTGTCCGTTTTTTCTTCCGTGGGTCTTCCGTGATTTTTGGAGAATCCACGGACATGAAAAATGAAAAAAAAAAAAATCAAAGTCAAGTTTGCCATTGAAATGATAGGAAAAAACGGACACTGATCACGGACGCGGATGACAATCTTGTGTGCATCCGTGATTTTTCACAGACCCATTGACTTGAATGGGTCCGTGAACCGTTGGCCGTAAAAAAATAGGACACACGGCCAGGAAAACACGGATCACGGATGCGGCTGCCAAACGGTGCAGTTTCCGATTTTTCCACGGACCCATTGAAAGTCATGGGGACCGCAGAAAAACACGTTAAATGGGACAACGGCCACGGGTGCACACAACGGTCGTATGCAGGAGGCCTAAAATGAATGGGGACGTGTGCTCTCCGTGGAGAACACGTACAGCACACGTCCATGAAACACTGACGTGTGAATGAAGCTTAAAGCCTCATTCACACGTCAGTGTTTTGGTCAGTGATTTCCATCAGTGATTGTGAGCCAAAACCAGGTGTAGCTATAAACACAGAACAGGAATAGATCTTTCCCTTAGGGCTCATGCACACAACCGTTGTTGTTTTGCGTCCGAGTTTTTTCCCCCTCTAATTTAGGCCTCTTGCACACGAACGTGTGCGCCCCGTGGCCGTGCTGCGGGCCACAATGCACGAACACCAACCGCGGGGCAGCCGCAGCGGATCGCTGACCCATTCATTTTAACGGGTCCGCGATCCGCCCTTTCTGCAAAAAGATAGGACATGTTCTATCTTTTTGCGTAACGGAAGTATGGGACGAAACCCCACGAAAGCACTCCGTAGTGCTTCCGTAGGGTTCCGTTCCATGCTTCCATTCCGCATATCTGGATTTGCGGACCTATTCAAGTGAATGGATCCACATCCATGATGCGGAATGCCCACGGAACGGCGCCCGTGTATTGCGGATCCGCAAATGCAGTCCGCAATACGGCCACGGAGTGCACACATTCGTGTGAAAGAGGCCTTAGGCCTCCTTCACATGACCATATGGCTTTTTCAGTATATTGCGGTCCGCAAAAAACGAATCAGTGAAAAATCCGGATGACATCCGTCTGCATTCTGTTTTTTGCGGAACTGAACATCTGGCCCCTAAACAGTACTATCCTTGTCCATTAGGGCTCGTTCACACGGCCGTGTGAAGCCCATTCCCATGCTGTGGACCGCCAACTGCGTGGGGCAGGCACATGGGGATTGCAGACCCATTCACTTGAATAGGTCCACGATCCCTCCATTCCACAAAAAGATAGAGCATGTTCTATGTCATCCGTATTTTGCGGATCCATACTGTAGAAATGCTATGCTCATGTGTTTGGTGATTAATAAGTTACTGTTTCCGATTCTCAAAAACGGATCTCATACGGAAACCATACGGATATGTTTTGTGGAAAAGCGGAACGGAAGAGGACTTAAATCAGAGAAAAAAAAACCTCAGATACGGAACGATGGATCCGTGAAAAACAAACCGCAAAGCAACAACGGTCGTGTGCCTTCCATTTCTTTATTTGCGTTCTGTTCAAAGATAGAACATGTCCTATTATTGTCCGCATAACGGACAAGTATAGTACTGTTCTATCAGGGGCCAGCTGTTCCATTCTGCAAAAAGCACAATGCACACGGACATCATCCGTTTTTTGCAGACTGCAAAATACGGAAAAAGCCATACAGTCGTGTGCAAGAGGCCTAAGGCTCTATTCACACGTCCATGCATTCTCTATGGGGCAGGAATGAATGCGGACAGCACACAGTGTGCTGTCTGCATCCGCATTTCTTGAGGCCGATCTTCCGGTCCATGGCTCCAGAAAAATAGAACTTGTCCTATTCTTGTCAGCAATTGCGGAGAAGAATAGGCATTTCTATGGGGGTGCCGGCCGGGTGTATTCTGTATCCTCTACTACGGACGTGTGAATGGACCCTAAGGCTGCATGCACACGAACGATGTTTGTTTCCGTATCCGTTCCGTTGTTTTTTTTTAGCGGATAGGATGCGGGTCCATTTACTTCAATGGGTCCACATCAGTATGTCCGTTCCGTAGCCCTGCAAAAAAAAATAATAGAACATGTCCTATTCTTGTCCGAATTACGGACAAGGATAGTACTATTCTATGAAGGGTCAGCTGTTCCGTTCCGCAAAATACGGAATGCACACGGATGTCATCTGTATTTTCTGTGTACCGCAAAATACATATGGTCGTGTGCATGAGGCCTAAGAATGCTGTTTCTGACTGTCTTATTTCTTAAGTCTCATTTACCAACTGATTTTGCGTCTGTTTAGGAGGCATTTGCGCCTTATTCTAATTCTTACTTTGAGACTAATTTTGGAGTTGTCTTTGGTTTGCGCCTTATTTCCGCATGCTTCAGTTTTTGTCTGGCTGCCTCTCGGCGCAGATGCCATCCTGCAGCCGCATCTGCAGTTAGTATGGATCTGGCAGGCTGTTCCCCTGCCGGCAGTGGCGTATCTATCACGAGGCAAACAAGGCATTTGCCTAGGGCGGCACTTGCCAATGGGGCGGCAAAATGCCTTGTTTGCCCCTTGTCCCATCCGTCTTATACGCCGGTATACTCAGATCCGATGGTATATTCTAACCCCCAGGCGTTCCCATGGTGACGGGGACGCTTGCCTGGGGGGTTAGAATATACCATCGGATCTGAGTTTTCACGAGCCTGCTCCTCCCACTCGGCGGCGCAGGCGCGTGACGTCAGTGAGTGGGCACTGTCACTGTTTAGGGGGGGGATCCGTGGATGTCACTGTCTAGGGGGGAGATCTGTGGATCAGTGGTGTATCTTGGTTTTGTGCTGCCCTAGGCGAGACTAAACTCAGGCACCCCCCTAATATAAATTTGACCCACCCCTTCCTCTCTAAACACCACCCCTTCCTATGTGCCATCCACAGATCCCCCTCCCCTAAACAGTGACATTAACAGATCTCCCCCCTAAACAGTGACATCCATAGATCCCCCCTAAACAGTGACATCCACAGATCCCCCTCCCCGACGCTCACAGGAGTACATTTATAAACTAATCAGTAACTTTAACTTTAATCATCGCTGATCTCTTTACTTGGATACCTTACTCTTAGTTCCGGTAACAGCAGGCAGTGCAGGCGGCGCTCACTCACTGATGTCACGCGCCTGCGCCGCCTAGTGGGAGGAGCAGGCGCGGAGTGCCGTGGATTTTTGCGACATATTAACATATATGTATATATACACTCACCTAAAGAATTATTAGGAACACCATACTAATACGGTGTTGGACCCCCTTTTGCCTTCAAAACTTCTCAGGTAGCCCGTGGCATTTAAACGATGGCCAATTGGCACTAAGGGTTCTAAAGTGTGCCCAGAAAACATCCCCCACACCATTACACCACCACCACCACCAGCCTGCACAGTGGTAACAAGGCATGATGGATACATGTTCTCATTCCGTTTACGCTAAATTCGGACTCTACCATTTGAATGTCTCAACAGAAATCGAGACTCATCAGACCAGGCAACATTTTTCCAGTCTTCACAGTCCAATTTTGGTGAGCTCGTGCAAATTGTAGCCTCTTTTTCCTATTTGTAGTGGAGATAAGTGGTACCCGGAGGGGGCTTCTGCTGTTGTAGCCCATCCGCCTCAAGGTTGTGCATGTTGTGGCTTCACAAATGCTTTGCTGCATACTTCGGTTGTAGCGGTTATTTCAGTCAACGTTGCTCTATCAGCTTGAATCAGTCGGCCCATTCTCCTCTGACCTCTAGCATCAACAAGGCATTTTCTCCCACAGGACTGCCGCATACTGGATGTTTTTCCCTTTTCACACCATTCTTTGTAAACCCTAGAAATGGTTGTGCGTGAAAATCCCTGTAACTGAGCAGATTGTGAAATACTCAGACCGGCCCGTCTGGCACCAACAACCATGCCACGCTCAAAATTGCTTAAATCACCTTTCTTTCCCATTCTGACATTCAGTTTGGAGTTCAGGAGATTGTCTTGACCAGGACCACAACCCTGCATGCATTGAAGCAACTGCCATGTGATTGGTTGACTAGCTAATCGCATTAATGAGAAATAGAACAGGTGTTCCTAATAATTCTTTAGGTGAGTGCATATAGTGATATACAGTACAGACCAAAAGTTTGGACACACCTTCTCATTCAAAGAGTTTTCTTTATTTTCATGACTATGAAAATTGTAGATTCACACTGAAGGCATCAAAACTATGAATTAACACGTGGAATTATATACATAACAAAAAAGTGTGAAACAACTGAAAATATGTCATATTCTAGGTTCTTCAAAGTAGGCACCTTTTGCTTTGATTACTGCTTTGCACACTCTTGGCATTCTCTTGATGAGCTTCAAGAGGTAGTCACCTGAAATGTTTTTCACTTCACAGGTGTGCCCTGTCAGGTTTAATAAGTGGAATTTCTTGCCTTATAAATGGGGTTGGGACCATCAGTTGCGTTGTGGAGAAGTCAGGTGGATACACAGCTAATAGTCCTACTGAATAGACTGTTAGAATTTGTATTATGGCAAGAAAAAAGCAGCTAAGTAAAGAAAAACTAGTGGCCATCATTACTTTAAGAAATGAAGGTCAGTCAGTCCGAAAAATTGGGAAAACTTTGAAAGTGTCCCAAAGTGCAGTCACAAAAACCATCAAGCGCTACAAAGAAACTGGCTCACATGTGGACCACCCCAGGAAAGGAAGACCAAGAGTCACCTCTGCTGCGGAGGATAAGTTCATCCGAGTCACCAGCCTCAGAAATCGAAGGTTAACAGCAGCTCAAATTAGAGACCAGGTCAATGCCACACAGAGTTCTAGCAGCAGACACATCTATAGAACTGTTAAGAGGAGACTGTGTGAATCAGGCCTTCATGGTAGAATATCTGCTAGGAAACCACTGCTAAGGACAGGCAACAAGCAGAAGAGACGTGTTTGGGCTAAAGAACACAAGGAATGGACATTAGACCAGTGGGAATCTGTGCTTTGGTCTGATGAGTCCAAATTTGAGATCTTTGGTTCCAACCACCGTGTCTTTGTGCGACGCAGAAAAGGTGAACGGATGACTCTACATGCCTGGTTCCCACCGTGAAGCATGGAGGAGGAGGTGTGATGTGTGGGGGTGCTTTGCTGGTGACACTGTTGGGGATTTATTCAAAATTGAAGGCATACTATACCAGCATGGCTACCATAGCATCTTGCAGCGGCAAAGTGAGGGACAAATCTAATATAGTATCCCAGTATCCCATAATTCCCAGGAACTACTTTACTTGCCGAGTAGTGACTGGTCAGGGCCAATTCGGAATTGCCTCAATTTTGTTCACCTGAGGTTTGATAATTCCGCGCCCAATCACATACCCCAGGTACTTGGTCTTTTCTAACCCTATCGCGCATATACTTTAGGTGGGTGACTTTCCCAGTCAGTGCTGTGGATAACGATATCGTCCAGGTACGCCGAAGCGTACCGATGATGTGGACGGAGTACAATGTCCATTAGCCTTCGAAACGTGGCGGGAGCGCTATGTAGACCAAAGGGTAATACCTTGTACTGATACAGCCCCTCTGGTGTGATGAAAGCCGTTTTTTCCTTGGCAGCCTCCGTCAAGGGTACCTGCCATTACTCTTTAGTGAGGTCCAAAACAGAAGAATACCGGGCTTGGCCTAACTTCTCAAAAAGCTCATCCACTCGGGGCATGGGATATGCATGAAACTTGGAAATCTCATTAAGTTTGCGAAAGTCGTTACAGAATCGTAACGTCCCGTCCGGCTTGGGTATTAAGACTATCGGACTGGCCCATTCACTCTTTGACCCCTCGATGACACCTAGCATCAGTGGCACTTCTTCTGAGATGGCTTGTCGTCGCGACTCAAGTACCCAGTATGGTTTCAACCGGATTCTGACCTGAGGCTCAGTGACAATGTCATGTCGGATGATAGAAGTGCGTCCAGGGAGGTCTGAAAACACATCTGTGTTTCTGCTGACAACTCCCTGGCCTCCTGAGTTTTTTTAGAGGAAAGGTTGTCAGCAATCTTTACTGTGGCAACTGCTTTCCTCGTATCAGACTGTGGGACCGAAACCGCTTCCCCTAGAAAACCTGGCCGCGGGCTGTCTTTAGTACAGGTTTGCCTATCTTTCCACGGTTTCAGTAAGTTGATATGGTACACCTGCTCCGGCTTTCTCTGCCCTGGCTGGTGTACCCTGCAAGTTACCTCCCCAACTTTTTCGAGAATTTCATAGGGACCCTGCCACCTAGCCAGGAACTTGTCCACCGTCGGCACCAGAACCAAAACCTGATCTCTGGGGTTAAAATTCCGAACCCGAGCTTGGACTGGCTCCATATGTTCCTTAACCAGCGGCAACACCGTCTCCATCCATTCTTGCATCCGAGTGACATACTCAATCACACTTTTATGCTGTGTGAGTTGTTGTTGTCATGCCTCTTTGGCTATGTCCAACAAATCACGCAGATTTTGGCCATACAGCAGTTCGAAGGGCGAGAACCTAGTAGAGGCCTGGGGCACCTCTCACATTGTGAACATGAGATAGGGCAGTAGAAGATCCCAATCCCTCCGATCCTTAGATGCCACTCACTTTAACATGTTTTTCAAGGTTTGATTAAATCGGTCTACCAGGCCGTTCGTTTGGGGGTGATAGACGGATGTCGGCAACTGTTTGATCTGCAGTAGTTTACCGAGTTCCCTCATGACTTTTGACATAAAAGGAGTCCCCTGGTCGGTCAGAATCTCTCTCGGTAGGCCTACTCGGGAAAACATCTACACTAACTCTTTGTCTATGAGTTTGGCCGAGGTATGTCGCAGCGGCACCGCCTCCAGGTACAGAGTGGCATAGTCCAGGGCTACAAAGATGTGTTGGTGCCCTCTAGCGGACTTTGGTACTGGGCCTATGAGATCCATAGCGATCCGCTCAAATGGAACCTCAATAATCGGGAGAGGGACCAGGGGACTAAGGAAATGTGACTGAGGGCTGGTTATCTGCCAGGTTTGGCAAGACTTGAGATACTCTTCGACCTCTCTGAACACACAAACTTTCTGAAACCGCTGTAGAATCCGGTCCTGTGTTTTCTGCTGGCCCAGGTGTCCCCCAAGAACATGTTGGTGGGCTAGCTCCAACACGAGCTTGCAATACGCCTTGGGCACCACCAACTGTTCAATATGCTCACTTCGTAGTTGATTTACCGGGACAGCATCTCTTGTTGAACCACAAAATGGAGAAACATAGACTCGGGCCCCCGGTTGTTGCGGCTCACCCTCAACTACTATCACATTTTCCCAGGCTCGAGCTAGAGTCGGGTCCTGGTGCTGTGCTGTACCGAAATTGTCTCTGGCAGCGAATCCTCTATGTCTCCCCCTCTTCCACCGAAGTGGCAGTTACCCCTACTGCTGGCCCTTCAATCTCAGGTTCCCAGGGTTCTGGTCTCCCCCCTGCGCCGGGCCACTCTGCTAGGGTTATCGCTGTCTCATGGGTATTGGTGACTCTCGCCTCAGGCCACAGTGACGGGAAACCGGGGAAGTCTCTCCCAATTATTAGTTCATAATGTAACTTTGTGGCGACGGCCACCTCATGAGTCCACCTGCCGGCCACAGTGGATAGAGACGGTGGGATAGTGGGATAGTCATTTAGGGCTCCATGGATGCACACAACGCCGACTTTTCGGACAGTATATTTGGCGGGCCGCACCAGGGCAGCTCTTACCAGGGATACCAGGCTCCCTGAGTCCAGCAGCGCCACCACCAGGGTATCTCCCACTTGTACCTGGCATAGGTGACTATTGTCTCGGGGGTACCGGTTGCACACAACCTCCTTGCATACATTGAGGGGCGGTAGCCATAGTTAGTGTCCATGGGTTTTACCCGATGAGGACAGTCGGCCCTTATGTGACCAGCCTCTTGACACCGCCAACAGACCATCAGAGCTGGGTCTGTAGGGAGTATATCTCGAGCGGGTTTTGCTGGTACTGGCCGCCTGGTCAAGGGTGGAGATTTCCAGGGTTTAACTGACCCCCTGTAGATTTCTGGTGGCCTCATAGCACTCTACCAGGTTGACCATCTCTAGGGCATTATCAGGGGACACCTGGCCCATTTTAGAAACTACATTCCTCAAGGTATACAAAACTGATTTTACAAACTTTGTTAATCCTTTAGGTGTTCCATAAGAATTTATGGAAAATAGAGATGACATTTTAGAATTTCACTTTTTTGGCAGATTTTCAATTTTAATCATTTTTTTTCCCACTAACAAAGCAAGGATTAACAGCCAAACAAAATTAAATATTCATGGCCCTGATTCTGTAGTTTACAGAAACACCCCATATGTGATGATGAGATGACAGTTTGATTGGTACTATTATAGGGTGCATATGACTTTTTGATCGCTTGCTATTACACTTTTTGTGATGTAAGGTGACAAAAAATGTATTTTTTGTCATCTAAATGTCTTTTATGGTATTCACCTGAGAGGTTAGGTCATTTGATATTTTTATACAGCAGGTTATTACGGACGCGGCGATACCTAATATGTCTACTTTTTGTTATTTATGTAAGTTTTACACAATAATATCATTTTTGTAACAAAAAAATAATAATGTTTTAGTGTCTCCATATTCTGAGAGCCATAGTTTTTTCAGTTTTTGGGCGATTATCTTGGGTAGGGTATGATTTTTGCAGGGATAAGATGACTGTTTAATTGGCATTATTTTGGGGTGCATATGACTTTTTGATCGCTTGCTATTACACTTTTTGACACAGTTTTTATTTTTTTACTTTTACAGTGGTCACCTGAGGGGTTAGGTCATGTGGTATTTTTATAGAGCGGGTTGTTACGGACGCGGCAATACCTAAGACGTATACTTTTTTTATTTACTTAAGTTTTACACAAAAACAGCAAATTTTTGGGGCCCCGCCCATTATTAAAAGCCCCTCCTACATATAATAGGCCACTCCCAACAAACACTGTACAGCTGACATTCTATAGTTGCGGCCTGTCTCTACACATCATACGGAGAGGGGAGGCCTGTCCTGGCTGCACTGCCTGCTTCAAATCATACAATAGACAGCAGGCTGCAGCCAGGAAGCTCCTCCGTTCTCCTCCCTCCCCAGATCCTGCTCAAGGCCTGTGGTTCCCCCCACCATCTGCCTGCTGCCCCCTTTGGCTGTCCTCACCCAGCTCTGAACCCTCCTTCTGCAAATGGCAGGGGAGGAGCCGGAGCATCTCCTCTCCTACATAGCACCACATACCTCTTACATCCAGTGATGTCACCTTTGTTGTAGACGTTCTCTTTCCTCATCTTCTCCATTCAGACCAGACCGCCATGATGATTTTTCAGCCATCTCCCATCTCTGCAGAGATTAACAAACAGACATTAGTTTCCCACATTTCCATCATCTTCACATCTTCTGAACACCCTTTCCTGCTACCCCCAATACTGTGCCCGCTGTGCCCCCAATACTATACTGCAGAAATAGTCCCCCTGGAAATACTGCTACCACACAGATAGTGCCCCAATACTGTGCCCGCTGTGCCCCCAATACTATACTGCAGAAACAGTCCCCCTGGAAATACTGCTACCACACAGATAGTGCCCCCTTCAACAATTATTGGCACACAGTGCTCTAAAAAAATAACTGCGTCCAGACACTACTAGTATAAAGATAATGTCCCCCAAACATTATTGTACCCCCGCTTAGTACCCGCTGTTGAGCTAATGTCACCACAGGTCCTGTTCCTGCACACAGCAAAGGAAGACAGACAGAAGAGATGCCGGGCTGTGCGATCAAGTGGATTAAGGTCAGTTAAATTATTTGTAATTTTTTTTTAACCCCTCCAGCGCTATTTTACTATGCATTCTGTATTCAGAATGCTATTATTTTCCCTTATAACCATGTTATAAGGGAAAATAATGCACCGATCCCAAGCCCGAACTTCTGTGAAGAAGTTCGGGTTTGGGTACCAAACATGTTGATTTTTCTCACGTGAGTGCAAAACGCATTGCAATGTTTTGCACTCGCGCTGAAAAATCGTGCATGTTCCCGCAACGCACCCGCACCTTTTCCCGCAATGCCCCTCTGAAAGAGGCCTTAAGGGTCAAAGAGGGACAGAGGGACTTGGGTCAAAAAGAGGGACACTTGGTAGGTCTGCCTCAGGGGGCAGAAAGAGGTTAGATTGGTGAGGTGCAACACCTTAAAAAATAAAAATAAACTTACCTTGCACAATAAATTTTTTCTACCCCCCTTTCAAATTATATTCATGGATCCACTTAGCCAAATGAATTACCTACCTAGGTATCTACATTCCACACACAGCCCCCGGTATCTGGAAGTGCTGTTGGCATGTACCCTAAACTCCACCAATTCTTCATTAGTTTATGGTGACACAACAGGATCTCCATGTCAGAGCTGAATATACAAATAGGGATATGGGGCACATTTATTAAGAAGGAGCGTTTTAGACGCTAGTCTTATTAAGCCCTATAGCTGGCGGTGGATTCGTCGCAGCCACGTGTTCAGGTTTTTGATGCAGTTTTGAAAGCCAAAATCAGGAGTGGACCATAAAAATTAAAGGGGTATTCCCATCTCAGACATATTGCTAGGATATGACCCCATTGTCTGATAGCTGCGGCTCCCGCCTATGGGACCCACAGCTGTCTCGCAAATGCAGCCGAAAACGAAGCCGGCAAAGAGGTGGCCTGCAGTGCCGGGTCCGACCACCACCAAGAGTTCCTATTGGCCCACTGAAAATAGTCAAGTGGCGTGCTCAGCTATTTTTCAGAATCCCCATAGAAATTAATGGTAGCGCAGCCACAGCTTCCATTCACTTCTATGGGGCCAACGGGAATAGCCGAGCCAACGCTCGACTATTTTTGACAGCCCCATGGAAATAAATGGAGGGAAGGCGCACATGCGCAGTGTGCCCTCCTTTACTTTGTCAGCTACGTTTATGAGATAGGTGTGGGTCCGCACCTATTAGACAATGAAGGCATATCCTAGCGATCTTCCCCCATTGATCTTCTCCCATTGCCCCCCCCCCCGGCCCACCCTCCCTCCCTCCCTCTATTGTATTTATATAATTGGTGGCACAGTGTGCGGCCCCCCCCCCCCCTCCCTCCCTCTATTGTATTAATATCATTGGTGGCCAGTGTGCGGCCCCCCCGGCCTCTATTGTATTTATATCATTGGTGGCACTGTGTGCGGCCCCCTCCCTCCCTCTATTGTATTAATATCATTGGTGGCACAGTGTGCGGCCTCCCCCCCCCCCCCCCCTCGATCATTGGTGGCAGCGGAGAGTTCCGATCGGAGGCCCAGTTTAATCGCTGGGGCTCCGATCGGTAACCATGGCAACCAGGACGCTACTGCAGTCCTGGTTGCCATGGTTAATTAGCAATATTAGAAGCATCATACTTACCTGCTGGTTGCTGCGCTGTCTGTGCCCAGCCGGGAGCTCCTCCTACTGGTAAGTGACAGATCATTAAGCAATGCGCCGCACAGACCTGTCACTGTCCGTGGATCCTCCAAAAATCAAGGAAGACCCACGGATGAAAAAAAACGGTCACGGATCACGGACCACGGACCTACGGTCCCCGTTTTTGCGGACCTTATAAAAAAAAAAACGGTCGTGTGCATGAGGCCTAAGGCTGCAGCAAATGAAAACCTGTCTGTATTGCCCACAGCAGCCATACCCTAAAGGGTATTTTATCCACGATGACTATTAAAGTCAGTGAGAAAGGGGTAAAATACATTGAGGAGTATGAGCCGTATCCTCCGTAAGGCGCTTACCCTGTCAAAAACCATCTGTTGTCAGAGTCAGAGTTTTATTCTGAGCGGCCACTAAATTCTGTAGATTTGCTGCAAATTTGAGCCTTTGCATTGCATTTAAAATCCACACTACAGGTCAAGTTATGTATGGATTTTGTAGCAGAAAATTTGAAGATGTTACGCTTGTGTTTACAATTTGTATGGTCTTAGGCTAGTTTCACACTAGCGGCAAGGAACTCCTGCAGGCTGTTCCGGCGGGTGAACAGCCTGTCGGATCCGTGCTGCCGCTAGTGCACGCATGCCCCCGAATTACTGCTTTGGCCCCATTAACTATAATAGGGGCGGGCTGGAATTCCAGCAGTAGCACTGCAAAAATGCCGAGAGGCGGCCGGAATAAAACTACGACATGTCGTACGTAGTTTTATTCCGGCCGCCTCTCGGCATGTTTGCCGTGTTGCCGCCGGAACTCCGGCCGGCCACCATTATAGTTAATGGGGCCGGAGCGGTAGTCCGGGGGCACGCGTGCACTAGCGGCATCACGGATAAGATAGGCTGTTCACCCGCCGGAACAGCCTGCAGGAGTTCCTTGCCGCTAGTGTGAAACTAGCCTTACTCTTAGGCCTCTTGCACAGAAACGTGTGCGCCCCGTGGCCATGCTGTGGCCTGCAAATTGCGGGCCGCAATGCACGAACAGCAACAGTGAATCCGCAAAGGATAGTGGACCCATTCACTTTAATGGGTCCGCGATCCGCCCGTTCCGCAAAAAGATAGAACATGTCCTATCTTTTTGCAGAACGGTGATACAGGACGAAACCCCACGGAAGCACTCCGTTTGGCACCATTCCGAATTTGCGGACCCATTCTAGTTTATGTGTCTGCACCCGCGATGCGGAATGCCCACGGAACGGCGCCCGCAATACGGCCACAGAGCCCACACGTTCGTGTGAAAGACGCCTTAGGCTACTTTCACACTAGCGTTCGGAGCGGGTCCGTCTGATGTCTGCACAGACGGATCCGCTCCTATAATGCAGACGTTTAGATCCGTTCAGAACGGATCTGTCTGCATTATAGTTTAAAAAAAATTCTAAGTGTGAAAGTAGCCTCAGACGGATCTGTCCAGACTTTTACATTGAAAGTCAATGGGGGACGGATCCGTTTGAAGATTGAGCATTAGTGTGTCATCTTCAAACGGATCTGTCCCCATTGACTTACATTGTAAGTCTGGACGGATCCGCACGCCTCCGCACGGCCAGGCGGACACCCGAACGCTGCAAGCTGCGTTCAGGTGTCCGCTTGCTGAGCGGAGCGAAGGCTGAACGCTGCCAGACTGATGCATTCTGAGCGGATCCGCGTCCACTCAGAATGCATTAGGGCAGTACGGATGCGTTCGGGGCTGCTTGTGAGCCCCTTCAAACGGAGCTCACAAGCGGACAGCCGAACGCTAGTGTGAAAGTAGCCTTACCCTGGAATCACACCTGAGCGTTCTGAAAGGAGCGCTCTGTATGCGCGATTGTACCGTCGTTTACAATCGCGCATACAGAGACAGGTGAACACACATTGACGCGCGTTCCCGAATGTACGGGAACGCGCGACAAAACGCCCCAAAAAAGCTCAAGAACTTGTTTGAGCGTCGGGCGTTTTACAGCGCGATCGTACGCGCTGTAAAACGCCCAGGTGAGAACCATTCCCATAGGGAAGCATTGGTTTCTCCTTGTTGAGCGTTTTACAGCGCGTAGGAACGCGCTGTAAAACGCTCAGGTGTGAACTTGGGGTTAGGGTATAGTCAGAGAGACAGCTCCATGGCAGTACTTTCTGCGACAGTCCCATTCATCAGCTTGCTGCATTCACATGACTGAAGGATTTTCACACGCAGATGTTGCTCCTATGAATATAGTCCTTCCCTTACTCACCCTCCATTCATTTAAGAACATGCTAGGTTAGCTCTGAACACATCTATTAGCCAATGAGAAAAGGGCATCTACTTTTATGCAACAAGGATAGTTTTATTTTCATTTTTTAAGGATTTGGGGTAAAAATATCTTTGACTTTTTTATATTGCAAGATCACATTAAAAATGGAAAAGAATTTACATGATGTAGAGTATGCTGATTTCAGGCTAACAGGGGTGTAAATACATTTTTTTTTTCTATCAATCATTTGATAATAGAACCTTAAAGAGTAATTAAACTTTTACACTAACTTTAATGTGTTGTCCCTAACCCCTAAAAAATCTTTTTCTAATATACTTTATTAATTTTCTATTTTTACCATACTTTTTCATCCCCAAAGTGCACCATTTATGGGTACGCTATAACTCAGTTCTCTGTACACCGCTGAGCTGTCAATGGTGTACAGAGTACTCATTTTATGAATGGGCAGCAGTAGCGCAGTGCTCCCTAGAGGATTACTAACTGCTGGCACAGCACATGGATACCCTGTACCCATATACTATGCCAGGATTAGCTGAGCGGAGCGGGCTCCTGCTTCTGCCTGCTCTGCTCAGCTAAGAGAACTGCATGTCAGCAATATGCGCTCCTGCCCGTACTCGCAGCGCTGCTGCCCATTCATAAAATGAGTACTCCGTACACCGCTGAGCGGTCAGCGATGTATGGAGAACTGAGTTTTAGCGCACCAGTGAGGGGGTGCGCTTAAGTGATAAAAAAGTATGGTAAAAGTAGAAAATTAATAAATAAAGTATATTAGAAAAATATTTTTAGGTGGTTAGGAACAACATATTAAAAGTTAGTATAAAAGTGGGTTTTCCAGTTTGCATCAACAGCCTTTAAAATATTCATTTATGATGGTAGCTGTCATTTTGTAATGTATTTCTTTTACCTTTATTGGTCCTAT
Source organism: Bufo gargarizans (assembly GCF_014858855.1). Classification (NCBI taxonomy): domain Eukaryota; kingdom Metazoa; phylum Chordata; class Amphibia; order Anura; family Bufonidae; genus Bufo; species Bufo gargarizans. Next base: position 610,700,426 of record NC_058080.1, on the reverse strand, counting down.
CCTCCGTTCTAGGCTGTGGTCACATGACCGTGTCCATGCAGCTCTTTCTTATTTCCTGTGATGATGTGTCCATGGGTGTGTCAGAGCAGCATCAGAGGCAGTGATAGGGGAGTGTCTATGTAACTAGCTGGTGGGAGGAGCTATAAACTTGCTGGGTGATGTTAGGGGCAGTGATAGGGAAGTGTCTATGTAACTAGCTGGTGGGAGGAGCTATACACTAGCTGGTGGGAGGAGCTATACACTAGCTGAGTGTTATTGGGGGCAGTGATAGGGGAGTGTCTATGTAACTAGCTGGGTGGGAGGAGCTATAAACTAGCTGGGTGATGTTAGGGGCAGTGATAGGGGAGTGTCTATGTAACTAGCTGGTGGGAGGAGCTATAAACTAGCTTGGTGTTATTAGGGACAGTGATAGGGGAGTGTCTATGTAACTAGCTGGGTGGGAGGAGCTATAAACTAGCTGTGTGTTGTTAGGGGCAGTGATAGGGGAGTGTCTATGTAACTAGCTGGGTGGGAGGAGCTATAAACTAGCTGGGTGTTGTTAGGGGCAGTGATAGGGGAGTGTCTATGTAACGATGATGGGAGGAGCTATAAACTAGCTGGGTGATGTTAGGGGCAGTGATAGGGGAGTGCCTATGTAACGATGGTGGGAGGAGCTATAAACTAGCTAGTGGGAGGAGCTATAAACTAGCTGGTTGTCTTTAGGGGCAGTGATAGGGGAGTGTCTATGTAACTAGCTGGGTGGGAGGAGCTATAAACTAGCTGGGTGATGTAAGAGGCAGTGATAGGGGAGTGTCTATGTAACGATGATGGGAGGAGCTATAAAGTAGCTGGGTGATGTTAGGGGCAGTGATAGGGGAGTGTCTATGTAACTAGCGGGGTGGGAGGAGCTATAAACTACCTGGGCGTGGTTAGGGATGGTGCTGGAGTCATGGCAGAGAAAGGGGAAGTGCCTCATGGGTTTGGTTGGATACAACAGGAAGTGCTACATATAAGATTAGTTTACATAGGGAAAACGGGTCAGGAGATTCCAAGTTGAAAAAAGCATGGGGGAAATGTACATGATGTAAGCAACTACATGAGCATATCTGTTGAAAACCACATAAATTCCGGAAAATCCCTTTAAACCTCACATTTGTCATTCTGAAAGGCCTTCATACTTGTATATTTTGGTCAGTACTTTGCATCAGAATTTGTAAGCCAAAAACGGCAGTGGATCTAAAACATGGCAGAGGTATGATCTTTCTTTTTTTTACTTTTTTTTTTGTTTATGTTCCAAACTACTGACCTAAATACACCAGTGTTCTGAGGCCATAATATACATCTGTAGTATATCGAATATAAAAACTGTGCAACATTTTGGAACACATTTATATAAGCTGTAATTTTTCAGACCGTTTTGCTGGTGAAAATGAGGCAATATTTAGTAAATATGCAGAATATGTAGGCCATATTTACAAAAATGGCATGGAGGCATATGTGGTGCAAGTGCAAGTATTATATATTTTTTTGTATACCTGCCATTTGTTGACCTATAAAAAAAAAAATATTTAAAGGGAACCTGTCACCCAAAAATCGCCTATTAAGCTGTTTACAGTACCTTATAGTGCTGTATACTCGTTTCTTGATGCACTTTTTGTTCGTTTTCCCGCATGTCTGCTCATTCAGAAATCGATGTTATATTCAGCTGCTGCCCCGTGCTTCAAGTCAGGCTTGAAGTCACGGGGGCAGCGGCCTCGGCGTCTTACATGGCCCTCTCCCCGCCCCCTGCCTCTGTTACTGACAGCCGAACTCCGAATCCGGGACCGCGCTCAACGGCCGCATGCGCAGTAAAGGGCGGCAGGAGCGCGGTCCCGGCTGCCGCGCGTACTACGCGCCGTCTTACTTTCGCCGCACTGCGCATGCGCCCGACATCCTGTATCAAACGCGCCCGCGCCCGGCATCTGGGCGCGGGCGCGTTTGATACAGGATGTCGGGCGCATGCGCAGTGCGGCGAAAGTAAGACGGCGCGTAGTACGCGCGGCAGCCGGGACCGCGCTCCTGCCGCCCTTTACTGCGCATGCGGCCGTTGAGCGCGGTCCCGGATTCGGAGTTCGGCTGTCAGTAACAGAGGCAGGGGGCGGGGAGAGGGCCATGTAAGACGCCGAGGCCGCTGCCCCCGTGACTTCAAGCCTGACTTGAAGCACGGGGCAGCAGCTGAATATAACATCGATTTCTGAATGAGCAGACATGCGGGAAAACGAACAAAAAGTGCATCAAGAAACGAGTATACAGCACTATAAGGTACTGTAAACAGCTTAATAGGCGATTTTTGGGTGACAGGTTCCCTTTAAAAAAATAATAAAAAGAACAGTGCCATTATGTAACTGCCACGTACAGTGGTGTTTTAAAAAAAAAAATATTATTTGTACAAAATGCCAGGAAATTCTGGTGTTTACGAGCATTAGGGTGTTGTTTCTGTTTATGGGGAAAACGTATTTAAAAAACACAAACTTGCAGAGCATGCTGCAGTTAAAAAAAAAGGCCATTGACCCCCCAAAATGTTTTGTGTCCATTTAATATTTCTGTAGACTTCTATGCAACATTAAACTGTTGTTTTTATGCCTAAAAAAAGCTGCAAAAATGTCAGCCACCAAAAACCACAAAACCCTTCAAAAACACTGAAAAAACCCCAAAAAACTGTGTGTGTCACACAGGCCTTAGGTCCCTTTCGCAGGTGCGAGTTTTCCACGCAGATGCCATGAGTGAAGTGAACGCACAGCACCCGCACTGAATCCTGACCCATTCATGTCAGTGGGTCTGTGCACATGAGCTTTGTTTATCACACATCAGTTCTGTGTTGTGTGAGAATCGCAGCATGTTCTATAGGGCTCATTCACACGGCCGTTGTCCCGCCGTGCTCGTGCTGTGAACCGCAAATTGCGGTCCGCAGTGCGTGGCCACCGACCGTGGGCCAGCCGCATGCAGATCACGGACCCATTCACTTGAATGGGGTCCGTGATCCGTCCGTTCCGCAAAAATATATAGTAGTGCTTCCATGGGGTTCCGTCCCGTGCTTCTGTTCCGCACCGCATCTCTGGATTTGCGGACCTATTCAAGTGAATGCACACGGCCGGTGCCCCGTGTATTGCGGACCTGCTGTATGAAGGGCTGCAATACGGCCACGGGGGACACACGGTCGTGTGAAAGAGGCCATATTCTGTGTTTTTCACGCAGCCCTGGTCCCATAGAAGTGAATGTGGTTTCAGTGAAAAACACATTGTAAGGGTTTGTTCACACGACCATTCATCTAAATGGGTCCACAAATCCGAAGATGCGGAACGGTACGGAACAGAATCACGGAACAGAACACTACAGAAGCACTACGGAGTGCTTTCTAAGGTTCCGTTCCGTGCTTCCGCACCGCAAAAAAGTTAGAGCTTGCTCTATCTTTTTTTGCGTACCGCAATTTGCAGTCCACAGCACCGGCACGGGCTTCACACGGTCGTGTGAACAAGCCCTAAGGCTACATTCACACAAACGTATTTTGTTTCTGTGTCTGTTTTTTTTTTTTTTTGCGGATTGGATGATGACCCATTCATTTCAATGGGTCTTCAAAAAATGTGGATAGCACACCATGTTGCGGACAAGGATAGGCATGAATCCTAAAAAAAAAAAAAGATGCAATACGGATGCCAAAAGGATGTCATCCGCAATACCAGTGTATTACTGTAGTGCAACGGCGGCATGAAGCACACGGCGTCATAGCAACCAATGACACCGTGCGCTCCTGCTGTCAGCAGGAATCCAGGTTGACATACCACGGACTGCTCACGGCCGTGTGCATTCGGCCAAAAGCTGTGTGTGACCCCGCCCTAAGGGCTAGTTCACATGGTGGATTTCAGCATAATCAGGTTTTTCAATTTCAGTGCAGCAGACATGCCCGTGCCTTCATGCACATCTTCAGGGATGAAACACTGGTTTTTATGGATGTAGGTGTGAATAAAGCTTAAAGGGCTTCTGTCACCCCACTAAAGTGATTTTTTTTTTTTGGGCTAGTGAAATTAGTTATATTGCGATATATGACAATATAATTGTGTTACTTACTTTGATCCAGCAGTTTCTGCAAAAAACGAAGTTTTATCATATGTAAATTCGGTCTCTAACAGCAAGTAGGGCGGCTACTTGCTGGTAGCTGCTGCAGAAATCCGCCCCCTCGTCGTGTTGATTGACAGGGCCAGCCGGGATCTCCTCCTCCGGCCAGCCCTGTCAGTATTTCAAAAATTGCGCGCCTGTGTGGATTCGGCGCAGGCGCTCTGAGATGAGGAGGCTCGTCTCCTCAGCACTCCCTCAGTGCGCCTGCGCCGATGACGTCTTCTATTTCGGTGATGTCATCGGCGCAGGCGCACTGAGGGAGTGCTGAGGAGACGAGCCTCCTCATCTCAGAGCGCCTGCGCCGAATCCACACAGGCGTACGATTTTTGAAATGCCGACAGGGCTGGCCGGAGGAGGAGATCCCGGCTGGCCCTGTCAATCAACACGACGAGGGGGCGGATTTCTGCAGCAGCTACCAGCAAGTAGACGCCCTACTTGCTGGTAGAGACTGAATTTACATATATTAAAACTTCGTTTTTTGCAGAAACTGCTGGATCAAAGTAAGTAACACAATTATATTGTCATATATCACAATATAACTAATTTCACTAGCCCAAAAAAAAAAATCACTTTAGTGGGGTGACAGAAGCCCTTTAAAGTTGAATTCACACAGATACTTTGGCATTTGTCACCAGTTTTGCATCTGCAGTTTTTGGTACTTTTTTTGCTGCAAAAATGTCAGTTCCAGGTGTTAACTGCAAATCTATCGGAAATACATGACATAAAAGCGTTTTTTTCTTTTCCTAGAGGCATTTCTTCAATTAGGGACACATTTACTAAACTTGCCTTTTTTTGGGGGGGCTAGGTCTACACAAAAACATTTGTCACTCAACATTTTATGGCACCAATGTCGCGTGACAATTTTCATAATGGTAGTCTATGGTGTCGCAATGCGACATGCTGCGTCGCGACAGTTGCAGAGAAATCCATCTCAAATAGATTTTTTGCGACTGTCGCGACGCAGCATGTCGCATTGCGACACCATAGACTACCATTATACAAAATGTCGTCGTGTAGACCTAGCCTTAAAATATCTGGTTTGTCTTTTTTGGTTTAAGTCTGACATCTAGTATTAGTTTTCTTGTGAGCTGAATTTTGGTGCACGTCTCCATGAAATTAGACAAATAGTGGCGCAACTCAGAACAGAAAAGTACGCCAGCCCTGGGGTGGGGTGGAAAATAGACTGTTTTTACAACAAAATCTGGGGCAAAATAGGGCGCACCTACATAGATAGGACAGAAATTAGGTGCAAAAGCTAGAAAACTTCTGAATTTGTCTTAAAACTCGCACCCGCGTGGAAAACCTGCTCGTGTTAAAGGGGACTAAGGCATAGTTCACACGTCAGTGTTCGGTCAGGGATTTCCATCAGTGATTTTTGAGCCAAAACCCCTATGTGCCTGTAAACATAGAACAGGAGCAGATCTTTCCCTTTTGCCTCAGGCCTCATGCACACGGCCGTTGTTCGGGTCCGCATCCGAGCCGCCATTTTGGCGGCTCGGATGCGGACCCATTCTCTTCAATATGGCCGCACACTCCATGTGCTGTCCGCATCCGTGGCTCCGTTCCACGGCCCCGTTAAAAAAATATAACATGTCCTATTCTTGTCCGTGCTTTGCAGACAAGAATAGGCATTTATATTGCCGGCTTCCGTTCCGCAATTCACACACCGTTCTGCCTCATTCCCACACCAGTGTTTGGTCAGTGATTTACATCAGTGATTGTGCCCCAAGGCCAGGATTGGAGCCTCCACAGACATGAGGTATAAGGGAAATATCTGCCTCTGTTCTGTGTCTACAGCTGCACCTGGTTTTAGCTCAAAATCACTGATGGAAATCACTGACCGAACACTCACTGTGTGAATAAGGCCTCATGCACACGACTGTTGTGTGTTTTGTGGTCTGCAAATCGCAGATCCGCAAAACACGGATGGCGTCCGTTCCGCAATTTGCGGAATGGCGCGGACAGCCTTTAATATAACTGCCTAATCTTGTCCGCAAAGCGCGGACAAGAATAGGACAGGTTATATTTTTTTGCGGGGCCACGGAATGGAGCAACGGATGCAGACAACACACGGAGTGTTGTCGGGAATCTTTTGCGGCCCCATTGAAGTGAATGGGCGGCTTGGATGCGGACCAAAACAACGGCTGTGTGCATGAGGCCTAAGGCCTCTTTCACACGGGCATCCCGAATTTGCTCAGGATGCGTTGCGTGTGCATTGCTGGAAAACAGCGGGAGTAGGCACGCAATTGCAGTCAGTTTTGACTTAAATTGTGTTCTGATGTTAATTTTTGCGCGAGTGCAATGTGTTTTGCACGCGTGTGAAAAAAAACTGAATGTGGTACCCAGACCCGAACCCGGACTTCTTCACTGAAATTCGGGTTTGGGTTAGGTGTTCTATTCATTTTATTATTTTCCCTTATAACATGGTTATAAGGCAAAATAATAGCATTCGCAATACAGAATGCTTACTAAAATGTGCCTTGAGGGTTCAAAAATAAAAAAAATGTACTCGCCTTATCCATTTGATCGCGCAGCCGGCATCGTCTTCTTGCTTCTTCTTTCAGGACCTGCAAAAGGATCTTTGATGACGTAATCATTGAGCATGGTGACGTCAGTGCAGGTCCTGCTGAATTAAGCGATTACATCATCAAAAGGTCCTTTTGCAGGTCCTGAAAGAAGAAGCAAGAAGACGATGCCGTCTGTGCGATCAAATGGATGAGGTGAGTTAATTTGTTTTATTTTTTTAACCCCTCAATCCACATTTTAGTAAGCATTCTGTATTAAGAATGCTATTATTTTCCCATGTTATAAGGGAAAATAATAAAGATTGAGTACCCCATCACGATCGTCTCCTAGCAACCATGTGTGAAAAATCTATGGGGCCTGCGTTGCGTGAAAAACACACAATATAGAGCTTGCTGCGATTTTCACGCAACGCACAAGTGATGCGTGAAAATCACCGCTCATGTACACAGCCCCATAGAAATGAATGGGTCCGGATTCAGTGCGGGTGCAATGCATTCACCTTACACATTACATTGCACCCGCACGGAATTCTGACCAAATTGCTGAAGTGTGAACTAGGCCTAGATGTCCCAGAAGTATGACAGGTGTGCATGAGGTAGGTTTGGTTTTGTTCAGGTATATTTGTCACAGTAAAATATACCTGTTATCACAACTGCGACATTTTATTCTTCTGCGGTTTTGATCTGGACTGTCCATTTGTTGTTCAGTGTCCAGTGTTGTATACCACCATATATAAATCCTTGGCTCACACTTTTAGATATTGGGCCACACTCTGAAAACTAGAAAATGCATTAATACAGAAAAATGGCAGCCAAATACTATATAAATATGGCATTGTCCATGTCTCTATAGATCCAAGATGAAAAGTAATTTATCGGGTCTAACCACTGCACAATTAAATATTTTACGGCTCAATAAAAGTCTTTGCTTTTAAAGATGGTAAGCTTTAATGATTAAATATATAAAATACGTTAAATCTAAATACATCTTATCTTGATTCTCTAGAATGGAAACCACTCTCATATATAGATGTCAGTTCTGACAACAACCACATCTGCCCAATATATGTGCATCATATGTGAGATGTCTGCTTGACTCTTAATACTGCATTTCATTTACAAGTCAATGGTGTCACTGCAAACACTCAAAGCATCGATTGGACCAAAAACATTTATCAAGTCATCTCTCAGGCTATCTCCTGGCTGAGCTGTAGTATCCAATGACTCCTTTGATGGTGAAGTCAGTGTATGGTATACCTCTTTTGATTTGCAACCTGGCTCCTGTTTTCCTTCAAGCTTGCAAGTTGAGGGAGCTACATGTTCTGGACTGGAACAAAGCACCAAGGATGATCCATCCAATGACATTTTGCACAAAGAGCTAGCAGTGCTCTGCTCTCCTCTCCATACCCCTGGAGACGAGGACGCTGGAGTGTCTTGCCTTGTGGTTGGAATAGGCTGTATTAATGGTAGTCCTGCTTCTATCTCCATGCAAGAAGAAGTTCGATATAGTCCCCTATCAGAGGCCTTTTCTTTAAAGACACAGTCTTCCATTTTTGTGGAACTTTTTACTGTGAGAGACAAGCTACTGGACAAGGTAGTGCCATGAAAGAGACTCTTCGGTATCAAAGATTCACTGAAAAGTGCCTCATCAATGCTTCGCCTCAGGTTGATTGGAGATGGGGGGTGAAAATCAACAGTCGAGTCACTGTCTATTTGCACACTAATATACGATGGTGTGTTGTAACCATGGGGAAGGGTTAAACCTTGAACCTCAAGGCTTTTGTTGCTGTGGTAAATTAAGCTGAGGTCCTCTCCATGACTTAGGCGTTTTTCCACTAGAGTGTAGAGTGGGAAGAATTCCGAGTCACTCCTAGCGATGGTGTCACAGACAAGTAGCTTTTCATGTTGAGAAGAAGCCCACTGATGACTGGTTTGTAATATAGGTGCCTTCATTGTAACATGACCAGGGGAAAGACGAAATACCTGTGTCCAGCAGTTGGTTCTTCCAATCTCATTGGCACAAAAAATTGGGTAGGCTCCTATGAGTGCAAGAGGGAAACAGATTCCAACTTCACAGAGGCTTGAGCTTAACTGGAAAGCCCACCAAGGCCAAGGGCTAAAAACAATGGAACCACCATAGCCCAGGGCGTACAGTACAGCATACAATTGTAGGCCGGCATTTAAAATACCAAAACAGGCAGACAAAAGAACTACATGTGTTGCTCTGCACCAGTCTTTCAGGTTTGCAATAGGACATCCACTGATATATTCTGTAGGGGGAGCAGAACTTTTAAGGTCATAGATTTGGGTGCTTTGGGTTCTTGCAATGCAACAAAAGATGAAGAAGGAGAAAGACAGAACAACAGTTAATATGACATAAAATCCCCTGGAAACCAGAAGAAGGAAGGGGAATTGCTGTAAAAGATCAACAACTACAACTGCTCCTCCTGCAGTGATAAAGTGAAGCAATGCTGCAGAAGCTAAGAGGCAGAGCCGTGGAACGCTTGGAGATGAGTGCTGAAGACGGCATCTTGAACACAGCAAGAGGAATGCAATACTGAAGCTTGAAGTCATACAGGGAAAGGCTAGGTCATGCAGAAGCAAAGCAGTGAAAGCCGGGAGACGATCCTGGTGACCATATGCATCATAAAAAAGGGAGAAGGCTCGGCTGACACCTAATGCTATCAGCAGTAGGTGTAAAAGTGAGAAATAAAAACCACCTGAGGGGCATCTGAACACGAGGCAGAAAATGGAGAGTAAAGCAAGTAGAGCCACTGATCCATATAGCCCAACAGAGCCATATACCAGAGCTTCCCAAGCAATACCCCAGTCAGCCACAGATGTATTCCAGTCAGCATGCAGTGTAATAAAAATCGGTGGAGAAGACAGAAGCGGGGAAAGTCCAAGGAGAGTGGGTTCTACTTCATGGGGAGTGGGCCTCTGAGTCATGCTGAAATCACATTTTTCAGAACTAGAGTGATTGCAGTCCCAAGAAGCAGGATCTGTTGGGGCTGTTGAGCCATGCAAAATAAAACCAGTATCTGCAAAAAAAAAAAGAAAAAAGTAAATAGGTAAATTTTATATCACAAAATAAAAATATACGTGTAAATATTTTTTTAATAGGCCTTCCCAGAATCAATATTAAAAAGGCTGTTCTACCATTAAATGTTATTGTAATACAATTCTGCATAAAAAACTAGTTACTTTTGTAATATTTCCTTACAAAAATGCTTTATTTGTGAGATATTCTCTTTATTTTATTATAATGGCGCCCCATGGTATTTGATCTGTATGTTAGCGTGAACCTTCACCTACTGAGGTGCTTGCACACGCTCAGCTCCATCCTTCAACTGCAACTAGCCACGTTTACTGTTCAAAGCTGTGACAGGCAGAGAGCTGGATCAGAAAGGACATGCCCCTAAGGAAGGACACCCCCTGAGCTGTGATAGAGAGCTGCAGCAGCAGAAAGGAAACTCCCCAAAGAAATCCAGAAGAGCAACTGGAGCAATGGACAGGGGAGCTCTGGATCAATGAGCTTCAGGGCTGGTTGTTACTTGTTAGAAATAGATAGTCATGTAAAAAATGGAAATCAAACATTTTATAGTACATCAATCATCACATAACCCCTTAAGGGTCCATTCACACGTCCGTAAGTGTTTTGCAGATTCCACAATTTGCGGGCCGCACATCGCCGGCACTATAATAAAAAATGCCTAATCTTGTCGGCAATTGCGGACAAGAATAGGACATGTTCTATTTTTTTGCGGAAACGGAAGCACGGATGCGGAAGTGTGGATGCGTATAGCACCTTCCGGCCCCATTGAAAATTAATAGGTCTGCACCTGTTCGCAGATGTGTGAATGGACCCTTAAAGTGTCTGATTAATGGAGGTCTTACTGCTAGGACCCGCCACTGATGACAAGAACAGAGGTCCCATGTTCCCCTTTTGAATGGAGCAGCCATCAAACAGATGTGCTACCACTCCAAAGTCTATGAGATATGGGACTAATGAAGAAAGCCAAAAGAGGTCATCTTCAGCAGTCTCACAGAATTCGAATGCAGGTTCAGTATACATGCTTGACTTCTGAGGGACACTGTGTATATGGGATGTGTTGATTTTGGGACACCTCTGCACAAATGTAGTCTCAAGATTTGTATACCTCTTATTTGTAGTGTGGAAATCTTGAGAAGGCAATTGTCCAGGGGTGCGCTAGCTCGGAGACCACTGATGTCTGGTACAAAAAAATCCCTGTAAGGCATCATGCACACGACAGTATTTTTTTGCGGTCCGCAAAAAGGGCTTCCGTTGTTCCGTGTCCGTTTTTGTTTCCGTGTGTCCTCCTTTATTTTTGGAGGATCTCCAAACATGAAGGAAAGTAAAAAAAAATCTAAGTTTAGTTTGCCATGCAAATTATAGTAAAAAAAACGGACGCGGATGAAAATCTTGTGTGCATCTGTGTTTTTTCACGGACCCATTGACTTGAATGGGTCCGCGAACCGTTGTCCGTGAAAAAAATAGGACAGGTTATATTTTTTTCACGGACTGGAAACACGGATCACGGACGGGGATGACAAGCGGTGCATTAGCCGAGTTTTTGACGGACCTATTGAAAGTCAATGGGTCCGCAGAAAATCATGGAAAACGGAGCAACGGACACGGGACACAACAACGGTCGTGTGCATGAGGCCTAACTGGGATTGTAGCAGTGCTGATCGGCCTCTGATTGGGATATTTATACCGAAACCAAAGCATTTCAAGTAAGGCCTCATGCACACGGCCGTTCTTTCATTCCGTGTCCGTTGCTCAGTTTTTCGTGATTTTCTGCGGACCCATTGACTTTCAATAGGTCCGTTAAAAACTCGGCTAATGCACCGTTTGTCATTCGCGTCCGTGATCCGTGGTTTCAGTCCGTCAAAAAAATATAACCTGTCCTATTTTTTTTCACGGAAAACGGTTCGTGGACCCATTCAAGTCAATGGGTCCGTGAAAAAACGCATTTGCATGGCAAACTTGACTTAGACTTTTTTTTACTTTCCTTCATCCTCCAAAAATAAAGGAAGACACACGGAAACGAAACGGATCACGGAACAACGGAACGCCATTTTGCGGAACGGAACACAACAACGGTCGTGTGCATGAGGCCTAAACCTTGGCAACTCGACAAATTCAAGGCCTTTTATTCCATTGAGATTACTGGCTTTCCATGCACAGCTATTCTCAAGGGCAGACTGGGAACTTGATGTGGTCCTGGAAAAAAATATAAAAAAGTAGCTCCATATTGTGGACAGGGCCAAATTGACTGAATGCGGGGCAGCACAAGTAGGCGTGAACAGCGTTACCATACTACAGCACATAATACCACCCCAGTAGAGCCAAATACCACAGTGCAAATGAGCAAATTGGAGCACCAAGGAGCCTGCCAGGGTCCTTGGAGCACTGCTTTCTTACCGTCCCTGTGCTCTGCACACTTCCCCCTTCCCTTTGTGGGCAGCAGCGGTGCTCCAAGGGTCATTTGCATATAAATAAATAAAACATATCTCTGCAGCTGTTTAAAGGGGTGTCCCATGATTAATGTACAAATGACAATCGAACATCATATAGTACAGACCGGTCTTTTTCTAACAAAGCTAGAACCAGCCTCGTACTTCACATGGGTCCAGAGATCTCCACACTCATTGCTCTAATTGCTCTGCTAGATTAGTATGCTGCTGGTAGTTCAGGGGGAGTGTCCTTTCTCAAGGGGCATGTCCTTTCTGCTGTAGTTGAAGGATAGAACTAAGCATGTGCATCCACCTCGGAGAGGTCTACAGAGAAATTTTAAAAAGAACAAACAGAAGGCGGTTTCATTGAATAATTTATAATTACTTGCAATTACAAAAGTATTCAGATCCAGGTGACTGTTAATAAACTGTAGAATATTTTTTTTGTGGGACAACCTCTTTAAATTTAACTTCCCCGCTATTAGAAGAACATGTCTGTAAACATACAGATAATAATAAACCATCTTGGTCATAGCCATGGATACTCATCACACTACTGGAACTAAACCAAACCCATAGAAGGCTGTTCGGACCTCACGTCCATAAATGATTGCAGAATATTACTAATGAAGACCTAAGGGAGAACCTCCTGGTGCAGTGCAGTTTGTACCAAGCATCAGGACAAGAGAGTCTTACTGACAATCCTCCTCCTCTACCGCGGTTTATATTAAAACTGCTGTTTTTAGGTTCTAAAATACTGCTGAATTGTCTGGATTTCCTACAAGAAAACCATGTTTCTGCTAAACGGTGCTTTTAGCCTTGCAATTCCAATAATAAATGGCAGACCCAGCAAAATGTCTCTTTTCTAGGAAGATACAAAAATGCAACACAAATCTGTAGGCAGAATGAACAAAATAAACACACTCATTGAAAATCGAATAATAACACATCCAGATAGAAATATTGGATTGCTGGAAAACTCGGCTGACAGTTCTGTCCCAGGCAAGCGTGTAAATGATTAGAGGTGTGGTCTGATTAGACACTGGGTCTTACCACAAGAGGGTGTAAAAGTGCTTCCCTCGCCCTATAAGGCTAGGTCTACACGACGACATTTGTCGCGACATTTTGTTGCACTAATGTCACGCGACAATTTTTATAATGGCTGTCTATGGTGTCGCACTGCAACATGCGACATGTTGCGACTGCGACAGTTGCAGAAAAATCCATCTTGAATGGATTTTCTGCGACTGTCGCGTCGCAGTCGCAGCATGTCGCATGTTGCAGTGCGACACCATAGACTGCCATTATAAAAATTGTCGCGCGACATTGGTGCAACAAAATGTCGCGCGACAAATGTCGTCGTGTAGACCTAGCCTACAAAGGCTCTAAGAGGCTACTTTTGGGTAGTGTACTTCTTAGGGCTCATGCACATTTAAGTGAATGGGTCCGCATCCATGATGCGGAATGCACACGTCCGGTGTCCCGTGTATTGCGGACCCGCAATGCGCCCACGGGGCACACAAGCAAGTGCGGATGTGGTGCAATTTTCACGCATGGTTGCTAAGATGACAGTCTATTCACTGTATTATTTTTGTATCTGAATTAAAGAATGCTATTATTTTCCCTTATAACCATGTTATAAGGGAAAATAATAAAATCTACACAACACCGAACCCAAACCTGAACTTCAGTCAGTTTTTTATCACGCGCGTGCAAAACGCATTGCACCCGTGCGATAAAAACTGAACAACGGAACGCAATCGCAGTCAAAACTGACTGCAATTGGGTACCTGTTCACACGGGTTTGCCACAATACACCAGGGACGCATCCTGAATAAATCAGTCAGGCCCGTGTGAACCCAGCCTAAGGCCTTATGCACACGACCGTTGTTGTGTTCCGTTCTGCAAAATGGGGTTCCGTTGTTCCGTGATCCGTTTCCGTGTGTCTTCCTTTATTTTTGGAAGGATCAACAGACATAAAGGAAAGTTAAAAAAAAGTCTGTCAAGTTTGCCATGCAAATAATAGGAAAAAAACGGACGCGCGGACGCGGATGACAATCTTGTGTGCCTCCACGTTTTTTCACGGTCCCATTGACTTGAATGGGTCCGCACACCGTTTTCCGTGAAAATAATAGGACAGGTTATATTTTTTTTCTAACGGACTGGAACCACGGATGCGGATGACAAACGGTGCATTAGCCGACTTTTCAACGGTCCGCAGAAAATCACAAAAAACAGAACAACGGACACGGAATGAAACAACGGTCGTGTGCATGAGGCCTTAGAGAAGCAGGATGGTCGTTTTGACAAATTGCCCGACATCTAGGCTGTTCTGACCTAGCTGTTAGGCGTTGTTGGGAGCCGTGATTACATGAGGGCGAACACATGGAAAACAGGCTCCCTACAACCCATCAGTAGAGATGATCATTTCATCCACTGACAAGCACTAGAAGCTCCCACAGTTTAGCTGTCCGTGATCCAGACAAAGGTAGCACCTTCATTACAAACCCCCCGTTTCTGCTCTCATTTCCAGGCGGGTTGTACAAGGAAATTTGGTGTCATGGTGCCCATTTCTTGTCCTGCAGCCAACCACCGTCGCCTTAGCTTAAAGTGGTGTCCTGAATGAGAAACCTGGACCGATACAGAATGGAACTGTATCGTCTTTAGCGATGATTTCAGATTCTGCTTGGGATCCCATAGAGGCCTTGTGGTGTGTGTTTCAATCCTGCCTTTGCTGTGGAGCAACATACTGCCCCAACTGCCAGTGTGATGATCTGGGGAGCCATTGCATTCGATAGTTCGTCACCCCTAGAAGCGAGATGAGGGACACTGACAGCTCAGCAATATGTGCAGGACATCCTGCAACCAAAAGTGATCTGGAGCACTCCTTCAGTTTTTAAGTATCAGATGTTGGACAAAGAACAAACAGCAGGTGGCGCTATACAGTTACATTTTATTTAAAGGGAACTTGTCACCTTCAAAAACCATCTGAAGCCACCAGCAGTACCTGACAGTAGCCAGAAGCTTGTTCCTGACCATTGTTTTGCTCCTGAAGGCAGATGCGGCAAAAGCTCCGAAAACGTTCCTTTATCCCCTGACGGCGCGCTTCTCTAGACATGCTTGAAGTCAAGGGGGCAGCGACTGCTGGCAACTTCAGATGGTTTTTGGAGGTGACAGGTTCCCTTTAATAACATGTAATAATGAAAGTATTCAGATCCAGGTGCTGGTTTGAAAATCGTAGAATATTTTTCGAGGGACAATCCCTTTAAGGGGCAGGAATGAGAAGATTATTCATGGACTGGACTAGCGACTATATGATTGTTTTAGTTAAAATCATCCATTTTGAACAATTAATGTGTATGGCCACTTTTAGGCGAGGGCTACACTGGTTGGATTTCTTGCGACTGCCGCGACGATCCCATTAATTTCTATGGGATCACAGCTACCGAGCGATCCTGTCTGCGACAGGTTTCGCGTGACCAGTGTCACCGTGTAGCCCTTGCCTTACTGTATATTTCTCATCAGTTTTTTTCAGCTTTAGCATCAGCATTAGACTGTACTGTGTGAATGAGTCCTAATAGTGCTTAAAGGGAACCTGTCACCGGGATTTTGTGTATAGAGCTGAGGACATGGGATACTAGATGGCCGCTAGCACATCCGCAATACCCAGTCCCCATAGCTCTGTGTGCTTTTATTGTGTCAAAAAAAAACGATTTGATACATATGCAAATTAACCTCAGATGAGTCCTGACCCTGACTCATCTCACATACAGGACTCATCTCAGGTTAATTTGCATATGTATCAAATCGGGTTTTTACACAATAAAAGCACACAGAGCTATGGGGACTGGGTATTGCGGATGTGCTAGTGGCCATCTAGTATCCCATGTCCTCAGCTCTATACACAAAATCCCGGTGACAGGTTCCCTTTAATCTGGAATCTCTTCTGGTGCAGCCAATGGACAGTTCAGGTGGGAATCACTTTTATTTGACATGCGTTTCTAATCCTTATTTCTGTACAGCCATAAACGAGAAAGGTACAAAGCCCGTTCTCAGATGGGACCATATGGACAGTTGTCATACCTGTCTACACTGAAGATTATTTTTATATGCGTCAGTACTCTACCCCCTCATTTCTACCAACCCAAGAGAGAACAAAGAAATATCACAGGTTGCAATGCTGTGATCATCCTCCACGAAGACGCGCACGTACAATATACCAACATAAAAGGGTAAAGTAGTAATTTGATTCCCTTTCCACAGAGATCCAGAAAATCTTGTTATCAAACAAGGCAAACGCCAATTTCCTGTCTGAGAAACCTTCATGTGGACAGTAACTGGAAAATCCTGATAATATGCCCTGTATTTGTAATGTACTAGTTTGAGCTCTGGTTAGGCTACTTTCACACTAGCGTTAATATTTTCCGGTATTGAGATCCGCCATAGGGTCTCAATACCGGAAAAAAAAAATGCTTCAGTTTTGTCCCCATTCTTTGTCAATGGAGACAAAACGTAACTGAACAGAACGGAATGCTCCAAAATGCATTCCGTTCCGTTCTCATACCGGAGAGCAAACCGCAGCATGCTGTAGTTTTCTTTCCGTCCTGGGATGCAGAGCAAGATGTATCCGTCATGACCCACAATGCAAGTCAATGGGGAGGGATCCGTTTTCTGACACAATAGAAAACGGATCCGTCCCCCATTGACTTTCAATGGAGTTTATGACAGATCCCTCTTGGCTATAGTGGCATAACGGATACAGACGGTTGTATTATCAGTAACGGAAGCGTTTTTGCTGAACCCTGCCGGATCCAGTAAAAGCACTAGTGTGAAAGTAGCCTGGGTGCACATCACAAAGTGAAGGCGAGCACACCGCGCATGTGTGGCTGCCCTCCATTTATTTCTATGATAGCAGCAAAAATAGCTGCACGCTGGCTCGGCTATTTCCGTCAGTTCCATAGAAGTGAATGGAGCGGTGGTTGCACATGCATGGCCGGCGTCCATTCATTTCTATGGGAGTGCCGAAAACAGACGAGTGGCTATCTTCAGAATTCCCACAGAAAAGAATGAAGACGCCAGCGTGCAGCTATAGTTGGCGCTCCCATAGAAATAAATAGAGGACAGCCGCACATGCTCAGAGCGCTCTCCTTCACGTTGGAAACTTTGTTCTAGAGATAGGTGCGGGTCCCAGAGATGAGACCCGCACCTATCTGACATTGGTGACATAGCCTTGCCATATGCCACCAATGTCTCAGGTGAGACAACCCCTTTAAATGTGAAGTTAACACAGCATAACCTGGAGATAGCTGATACCTAAGTGCTCTCCATGATTATACAGCACATACATACGGTATAATCACAGGGAGATGCAATCTGACTACAATGGAGGTATTCTGATCTAGCCACATGATAAGCAATGGTCATCCCAACATGCAGTGCCCTCCATTATTACCACTTTCCATGAAAGACATGGGGCAAAAAAGAAGTTGTCCACAAGTAGAAGGACAATGACGTGTACGATAGCTTTTATGGGACAAAACCCCAGCCTAAAAACTATGGGTAAAAGCATGGAAAATCCTATTAACGATAATGGGAGTAAGGGTTATATCAGGCACTGCTTTATATGCTTTCTCTGTGCAGTCTACCAGCCAAAGCGTTTACTACTCTGTCATTTCTGGAGAACTGGCACTCCTCCAGCGACGTCAGACTACCTAATGTTTAGGCGCAATGCCTAACGGAAGTGTTGCCTGCTTTTGATTTAAGAGCCATATGTTTAATAAAAAAAAATCTAAAATCCATTTTCCAGTGAGCTGGTTTTCTCTACTCCTTGCTTATCTCCCAATAATTGGCTCTTGGTAAATGCCTCCATAGAAGGCCCCACCGAAAAATGACTGCAATGACCAATCCCAGTCATAGATACAAGTCAGAATACGACCATGATAATGTCTGATCTCAGACCACCAGCGAATTCCAGAATGAGGATTTCTGCACGGGGAGACATCAGTCAGCACCTCCATTTGATGACTATATCACAATGACACATATGTACTGTGGTGTACTACGACCCCCATCTACCAGCCCCCCAATACTCTGCACTATTACCCACATCCATATGGACCAGAACCCCACTACTGGCTGCACTGGTGTTACTGCAACCCGCTGAGGAGTGTGTGGAGAATGGGAGTGATGGCTGTGGCCCTAAGGCCTCATTCACACGGCCGTTGTTTTTGGTGCGCATCCGAGATGCAGTTTTGGCGGCTTGGATGCGGACCCATTCACTTCAACGGGGCCGTAAAAGATGCTGTCATCTGGCCCCAGGAACGTTTCCCTGGCCACACAACCGTCAGACTGTGAGTTTGTACCAACCTTACTCGCATCTCAAGCAGTTTGGTATGTAAGATTCTACTTATTATCTAATGGAGACAACACTGGTCGCTGTGGTGCAGGTAATATCAGGCCATGCACTGATTTATAGTAGGATTATCAAGCGACTGTGATTATTGTTTCGTAACAATTCTGCGGTCTGAACTCTACAGCTTAGGAGTTTCTGTGTGTACCAGTGGTCCCATGTTTTTGTGCGTTTTGCCCTTATATCAATGCGCTGATAGCCCAATTTTAGGCCGCAATTTTTTTCTGTAGTGACCTGTACAAGTATTGTCCCCTGATGAACGCTCTGCTTTACCTGGAGGGGGAAACGCGTTTAGACCTGTGATATTTGGGATATATAATGTAATAGGGTCTTTCTAAGGACAGATCAGTCCTAGGTACGCGGACAGAGTACATCTACCATCAAGGTGTATCTCTGGGCTGAGCAGATGGTGGAGGGTAAGACTAGGGACAGTTAACTCCCTTTCCAGTATGCCAATATCTCAGCCTCCCACCGCTTATTTTTACCCGTTGATAGCTTTCTACACACCAAATAGGATGTTTCAATCCAAGTTGTATTTCAATTTTATATGAAGCAATATAATAAAAGTTAAGTTTTAGGACTTTCAGTGCCCTCAGTGATACACATGTCAATGTGATTAGCATCCGTGTATTTCACTTTTTTCAATCAAATGTTTTATTTTCTACAGTAATGTTTTTGCATGAGATTCTGAATTATTGGTTATGGAAATATATACTGATCAAGTAAAACAGCCAGTGCACCCTGCTGTGGTGTGCAACTGGCTGCATACAGAAGGGAAACATAAGCCTCATCTAATCAGACAGCTTGTTTCATTTCCAGGCCACCCAGACGGCTGATGGCAACCCTAGATAATCTACAATAAATGGTCATCTCATCGCTCACGCGGAAAACAGATTCATCAGCCAGATATGAGATGACAGCCTTGTCACGGACTGGACATCAGCACTACCTACTAACCTACTTTCCAAAACTCAGGCGATTCCCAGGAAGCCGATGCTCGTACAACTCACTGCGGAGGAAGCTCATATGATATGAAGTGTTCTACAATGAGCACATTGTAACTGGTTTAGGTAAAATTAAGAATCAATTAGAAATGGACTAGAGAGATGATAGATAGCTTCTGCTACTTAGAAAAGTGCTCCTGCAATGTGATCTGACTTGCTTTACAAGCTTTGGGTCAACTTTATGCTATAGAAAGAAATATACTTAAAGGGGTTGGCCACTTTCTGGTTACTGTTGACCAATGTCTCCGTAAGATGATTTTGTGACACTTACTAATATAGCCTTTGTTGAAATTCTGTGGTATTTTCTATATTTTCTAAGGTATGCCCCTTGTTTGCCAAGTCTTTTGTGATGTCCATGGAGAGGTCCTGTCCATAAAATGGCTGCTAATGGAGAGTCATGTGACAAGGCAAATCGCCTCCATATGGTGTATTCTCTGTTCAAACACACTGAATCTGGACTAAACTCCTAACAGAACAAGTGCAGATGGCAGGAGCGGTGTGTCTGAATTGAGGAGACATCATACGGCAGTGATTTGCCTGGTCACATGACCCTCCATCAGCAGCCTTCTTATGGACAGCACCTCTGTGTGGACAGCACAAAAGACATTGTAAACAAGGGAGCATATCTTATAAAATCTAGAAAATGGTGCAGAATTTCAACAAAGGCTATATTAGTAAGTGTCATATTATCATCTCAGAAACATATTGGTCAACAATAACCAGAAAGTGGCCAACCCCTTTAAAGGGTTATTCTAGCAGGAATAAGTTATCCCCTATCAACTGGTTGTCTGAGCCTTCTACTCCCTATTTTACAGGAGCAGTGGTCGGGGCATGCATGCTCTATGGCAGGGGTCAGCAGCTGTTGTGAAACTACAACTACCAGCAGGCTCCGTTCACTTCTACAGGAAATACAAGAACAGCCAAGCTGGGAGTCGTAGGTTCACCACAGCTGGCGTGCCGAAGGTTGGTGATCCCTGCTCTATGGGATCTCCAGCAGCTCCATAAAGTTTTAGTGAAGCATCTGTACATATGCGTGATTGCCGCTCCATTTATACATGGAACACTGAACCCTTATTCTCATGATTGGTGGGAAACCCAGTAGTCAGACCCTCCACCACTCTAAATGGTATCCCCCATCTGGATGCATTGCTGGCTCAGGAGCTCCTGCTCTTTGGAATGCATAGCACTGTGGCTCTGTTCCACCGACCATGCATGGGGAGGGGAGACAATGATGGGAGTGAGATAGACTGCACAAGGGACTCTTCCAACCCACACAGAAGCACGTTACAGAGGACACCCATTCTGGACACACAGAAGCATGACACCAGCCAAACTCAATCTGCAAATCTTTTTTCCAGGTAAAGTAAAGCAAAGCAAAATGATGTCTCCGGGTCATACATTATAGTATTACATGTGCAACAGGCCCGAGAAGTGGGTACTGTAGAGGATGGGCCTAATGATGGTAATAGTTATTCACAATGGCAGTCCTCACTCTAGCATTGTTATGAGCCAGTCACACCTTTTCTTCCCTTCAGGGCACTGACTGGCTGGTTTTTGGTGCGGATTAGATGTGGTCTTGCTGAAGATCTCACCCTTCATTAGAAAAGGCTGAAATCCACAGCTAAACCCACAAACATAAATTGACATGCGGCAGATTTCTAAATCCGCACGGTAGGTCAACTTTCGCATGGAAAACACCCGCAAAGTGTATATGAGATGTGTCTCATCTGATACACTTTTCTGGTTCTGTACTACGCTGCGGTTTCTCCTCTCCCATCTCTCACGCTGTGCAGAGACATTTTGGATTTATCTACGCCTGTCGCTGTAGGTACAATCTACAGTAAGACGACCCTAATAATCACTACAGAGGTAGTGTTATGAACATATGAGCTAACTGAAGGTCACATACATCATATGGACATACATATTCATCCTGCGGACCTCCAGAGCCGACACAGCTCAGCATGCCATTAAAGTTAATCATAGCTTCCAGAGACTGGTGGCTTCATCACAGCCGGAGAGCCACCGGTTACAGACCGTCAGTAGAGACATATGTAAGAAGCACATCAATAACACACGTGAGCGGGGGGGATGGGGGGGCATTTACTTACAGCGCTTTGCCGGTTTTTGGAGTAAAAAAAAGTTTAAAAAAATTATTTTGCAACTTTTTGAATGCTTCTGTGACAATATTTTGTCACATGGGCTGTTTTGCTCTGTGCTCACCATTCGGGAGAGACAGGGTGCGGCGGGGCATCAGGCTTGACACATTTAGGATCTTTTACGCCAGGAAACGAGGCTGGAGTCGTTTTTACTTCAGGTACACAGACTGCTGACGGTGTGCCTAATTAATAATGAGCCCTGTACCTCATCATAAGTTAGGCGCTTTCTCTGCCAGTGTAGGGGGGAACAAAGGCTTGTGTATAACGCTGGACTTTGTAAATGACCCCCAGTGAACAGCTACACAGGCAATGATAGCTCCCTAGCGAACTAACCTGCAGTTTGGTATGCTGGATAGTGTAGTTCAGTACATTAGCGTCATTGTTTCTGTTCACAGCGGGACCATGACAGCTCCCATTTGTCAGATTGTTGTCAGACAGTACCTAACAGATGACTTAGAATGGGATCTATCAGTCTCCCATTGGGGTGTCAGTATTTCTGATGGCAAGAAGAGCTCTGCAGACTGCAGAACAAAATACTGGAAACCTTCCAGACACCTCCGAAAAGCTAATGTGAACAAAGTCTAAGTGCAGGCAGAAGATATAGACTGCTTCTTTCACAACTTAATGGAGTGCAGCCTAATGCACTAGAATCCGAGCAGCTAAATGTTGTGTAAAGGTGCCCTTAGCCTCAACACCTGAAATATTGCGTAATGTCATCCCGTATTTGAATGATCGCAGCCATGACATTAAAAAATCACTCAGTTTTCTTTCATACACGTCGAAAATCAAGTACTTGTATCTACAAACCACTTACCAAATCACTGCCGCCCCAGACGCCACACAGCAGCCCCTTCTGCAACCAGTGACAACCATTCAACTGTCATTATTTGTCACTGTCAGTGCCCTGAAGCCCTCGCCCAACAGCTGCAGCACATCATGTGACACCCGAGGCACGCCAGCTATGCTGCCTCACTTCTACCTTCCTATATATTTCTGAACGTTTTGCCACCGGTTGTGTAATAATTCCAAAATCCATCATTGTTGCTGTATGAAAAGGAGAATATTCCGTCTATTGCTTCACAGCTGGATAACGTTCAAAGTGTCAATGTGCTCTACTATTTGGCCCTAGTAGTGGAATCTATTAGGAAACCTCAGCACAGATTAAGTGAGAAGAACAGGGAAGGGTGGGGGAGAAGCAGTAACCGAGAGGGAAATCAGACACAACTGAGCCGGAGGACCCGAGTATGGGACACAGATGAGCAGGAAGGGAGAGGATTCCTTACAGACAAAGATCACTGAAGGAGAGCGGAAAATGAGACGCATATCTCCATCTGCTCCATAGGTGTAGGTCTGAATGACAGTCAATACAAATTGCTAGATCCAGTCATTCCAGCTAGAGAGCCATGGCTACCTCCAACACTGTTCATTTCACCAACTTCAGATAGGTCTTATTCAGCCAAATTACCATCAGAAGAGGCTTGAGAAGTGGCAGCTAAATGTGTGGTCTAAAGATGGCCATACACAGTCAGTAACTGCTCGTTACCTTTCCCGGCTCCACCATACACATACAGTTTGGCTGAGTGTGTATGTGTAGTCAATGGGGACCGAGGAGAGATCTGCTGTCAGGCACATCTCCTGGGGGAACACAAACATCAGTCTGCCCAATCCTCCTCTTCCATGACGTCATCAGGAGCTCCCCACACAAATTAGATTGTTGGCCAAACCTGCCATTCTCTATGGGCTTGGACTAACAATACAATAATGTGTATGGGAGACTTAGGGCCAGTTCACACAGTTTTTTGGCACTGATTTTGGAGCGTTTCCACCTCAAAATGAGCTCCAAAAAAACCGCCTCCCGTTACATTTAAATGGGAATTGGCAATTGTTTATTTCTATGAGGAAAAAATAAGCAGCGTGCCGTTTCCTGGGGCAGAATCCACACTGAATTTCCCATTGAAATGACTACAAGCGTAAAAAAATCAAATAAACAGCTCTGTGCGTGTCCATGGGGTTTTTGCACAGATCTGCGCCATTAACCACAAGCTGAAAATGCAGTTTTGTACTGAAGTGAACACCCACTGGTTAAAATCAAAATATGCAAAAAAAAGCTGAAAAAAATAAATATATATATTTGTAGGCGGATTTTCAAAATGTATTGTGTGAACATACCCTGCACAAGGTCACTTTCCACACCTAAGAAAAAAGCAGAGTGAACGTAAGATTTGTCTAATCTCATACACTTTGCTGGTACTGTATTACACCGCACAAAAATCTGTGGGATAAAATGGCATGTAATTCGCACGGTGTGTAGCCAGCCTTAAAGGGGATGCATCATCAGGAAATTGCCCATTGTTTAAATCAAGTTTTTATGTTAAACATATTTTTAAAGAATTTTTGCTGATTTTATTTTTTATTTTCCATGTCAATATCTATATTTTAGAAATATTAAAATATTGTAATTTTCACAAGGGCCACTAAGCCTAATAATAGGCTTGTAATAAATTAGACGAATCTACAGCAGTCCGTGAGCCTCGTCATAAATTAGGCAAATCTACAGCAGTCTATGCACCTGGCATAAAAACTACTCTAGTCCCTTGCCGGAGTAGTTTTTCACCAACATTTACATCTGTTTCCAGACATAAATGTCATTTTGCGGAACCAAATTGCGAACCCATTCTTTTCTATGGGGCCGCACGATGTGCGGCCTGGCTCCAGAAATGCGGACCCGCACTTCTGGGTCCGCAATTCCGTTCCCGAAAAAATAAAACATGTCCTATTCTTGTCCACAATTGCGGACAAAGACAAGAATAGGCATATTCTATTAGTGCCGGCAATGTGAGGTCCGCAAAATGTGGAACGCACATTGCTGCTGTCCGTGTTTTGCGGATCCGTGGATCTGCAAAACACATTATGGACGTGTGAATGGAACCTAAATTTGACGAAGTCCCAGCCCCACCCAACTGCCGAACACGATGTAAGGCCTCATGCACATAAACAGCAGGTCCACAATAAACGGGCACCGGCTGTTTGTGCACAGCATCAGAGATGCGGACCCATTCGTTTGAGTGCTTCTGCGGTTTTCTGTCCGTACCTCCGCATGTGTGAGATGGGGAAACAGCTCTCATTGTCTGAACATTGTGTTTGTTTAAATGAAGTTAAAGGGGTTTTCCCATCTTGCTAATTCGTCCTCACCCGCAGCCAGCTCTGCTGTTCACTTCCTGGTTTCCTGCTTCTAAGGCTGGGCGGGCTTAGTCAGTTTGAGTGACGCCCTGCCACGCCTCTTTCTGACATCACACTCCTTGCTGTGCTCATTCATGTGTCTCCTATGGCCACCGCTTCTCTCCCGAATCCCTGAGCAGCGCCTGCGCAGAAGCCATTTTTTTTCACCCAGCCGGCCACTCATTGCAGTCCTGATACCTCATTGTTGTCATATGGTATCCCATAGATACGGCCACAGCTCGCGTCCTGAATTCATGGGCCGCACTTGCGCAGAAGACCCAGCCGGCTTCCCATTGCAGTCCTGAACGCACACGCTGCCGTGCATGCGCAAAGCTTATTTCTTTAGTGCCGCGTCTCATACAGAGTCACGCTGCATACAGCGCATGCACGGCTCTGTATTAGGCGCGGCACTGTAAAAAAATAAGCATTGCGCATGCGCAATAAACAGACGGCTAGGTGAAAATAAAGTATCTTCTGCGCAAGCGTGGCCCCTTCATTCAGGGGGTGAGCGGTGGCCGTATCTATGGGATACCATATGACAAAAATGAGGTAGGAAGGAAAGAAATTTATCAAGAAGGGTGGGAATTTGCCAGTACAATATATTTTCAAAAATGATCACTGCCAAATCATTAACAGATTAAACAGTGATCATTGTGATTGGAATACCCCTTTAAATGATCTGGACTGACATTCTGCTGTTTGGCCACAAGATGCCGCTGTTTCCAAGACACAGCTAACAGACTGCATATATTTTCATATTCATGAGAGTTGTGGTTTTCAAAACTTGCTAGAAGAAGCAGCAGCCATCCTAGGGTACTTTCACACTAGCGTTATTCTTTTCCGGCATTGAGTTCTGTCCTAGGGGCTCTATACCCGAAAAGAACTAATCAGTTTTATCCTAATGCATTCTGAATGGAGAGCAATCCGTTCAGGATGCATCAGGATGTCTTCAGTTCAGTCTTTTTCACTTTTCAGGACGGAGATAATACTGCAGCATGCTGCGGTTTTATCTCCGTCCATAATTCCGGAACACATTTTTTCCCATTGAAATGCATTAATGCTGGATCTGGCCCCGAATGTTCCGGCAAAACGGATCCGGCATTGCGGTCTGCGCATGCTCAGACCGCAAAAAATGTGAAAAAATTAAAGCCGAATCCATTCTTCCGGATGACACCGGAGAGATGGATCCGGCATTTCAATGCATTTGTCATATGGATCAGGATCCAGATCTGTCTGACAAATGCCATCAGTTTGCATACGTTTAGACGGATTCGGCAGGTAGTTCTGGCGAGGGAACTGCCTGCCGGAATCCTCTGCAGCAAGTGTGAAAGTACCTAGAATCGAGCTGGACTAAGGAACTGTGTGTGAGCAGAGGATCTGATGAATCCAGGAGTGAGAGGACCCCTCAGTGACCACAGCTGCAGCTGAGTGAAGCTGATCGTTATCCAAGATCCAGATCCTGTCCAGGGAAAGCAGGATTGTTTCCAGGAAGGCTAATGAGAGCTGAGGAACAAAGCTGCATACCCTGCTGGACCTCATGTTTGCTGGAGAGACTGGTTGTTTGGCTTAGAGTTATCAGCGGATAAAGAGCAGACCCGGGTTGGTAAGATCGTGCACGCACCTCACTGCAGTGTTGGCGCCTAGAGACTAAGACCAGGCCTGTAGTTAGCTAGTTAGGGTCTCTGCTTTGTGACAGGTCTAAAGTGTTGCTACAGTTACTACAAGGACTCCATTACTTAAAGGGAAATTGCACATTTGAGAGCTAATAAACACCCCCACAAACTCAATCCAGTTCAGCGTTTTGCTCAGAAGTAATATTCAGGCACGTGCTACCGGACTAGTCATGGGAGGGGGAATACTATAGAGCATGGTAAGATTGTAAACTGTTGTGTTGCACCGCAGGCTAGCCCATACTAAGCACCCAAACAATTGTTCGTATTTGCTTCAGGGTAATAATAGGTATGGCACGGCAGTTTTAGTTGTGCCCGCCAGTAGGTAAATTACCACAAAATTTCCTCCAGCATCCATCAGAGGGCGCCGTGCTATGCAACACAGGGGTCTCAGCCTTCCGGCTGGGTCTATGTAAATTTATTTTATGTTCCTAGCATTTGTGTTGTGTTTATTACCACATGTTAGTAAAATTCTGTTTTTGTAAAAGCTGGTGTTGGAGATGCTTTCCTCGTTCGTGACTTCACTGTATCCTGGGGGAGCCCTCCCCGGTACACGGCTTACACATGTTCTATTTTTTGTGGTGTGGGCAGATCACAGACCTAATCAATTGGCATTTCGGTCCATGCCTCCACACCACAAAAAAAAATGAAACTTGAATGGGTCTGCATCCATCTGCACCAGCCACATGTATGGTGCCCATGCAATGGGGACTGCAATTTGCATTCCCCGATGCATGGAACGGGCCATGCAACTAAATTTTGTAAAACGGCCAGCAAAAAAAAGTTACTGTTTTAGTCGTAGAAATAGTCACAAGTCCCTTAATTAATAATCCCCAATGAGTCCTCTCCAGACTAATTACATTTTACATTTTCACAGTTAAACATTTCTAAATTCTGTAAAACGCCTGTGGACTCAAAGGAAACGGAATGCACACGGGGTAACTTCAGTTTTTTTTGGGGACCCATTGAAGTGAATGGATCCGCATACAGTCTGCAAAAAAAACAAAACGGAAAGGACACAGAAAGAAAATACGTTTGTGTGCATGAGCCCTTAGTAGTATTGAACAGATGCTTTGCACTAGCTGGTGGATTGAGATGGCATTAGGGTGATGCCGCACGTTCAGGTTTTTTGATGCAGGAGTGGATAAAAAAAGTTGTGTCTGCATCAAAAACCCTGAATGCGTGGCAACACCCTTACACACGACCGTTGTATGTTTTACGGTCTGCAAATTGCGGATCTGCAAAACACAGATTTTGCGGAATGGAACAGCTGGCCCCAAATAGAACAGTCCTATGCAGACAATAATAGGACGATTTTTTTGTGGAACGGCCATGTGGACATCCGGACACAGAATGCATGTGGAATCATTTCAGTTTTGTTTTTTTTGTGTGGCCCCATTAAAGTGAATTGTTCTGCAGACAGTATGCAAAGAAAATTGAACGGACACAGAAAAAAATACCTTTGTGTGCATGAGGCCTTAGTGTGGGATTTATTACATTCACCTTAGGCTGGGTTCACACCTGAGCGTTTTACAGCGCGTTCCTACGCGCTGTAAAACGCTCAACAAGGAGAAACCAATGATTCCCTATGGGAATGGTTCACACTTGGGCGTTTTACAGCGCGTACGATCGCGCTGTAAAACGCCCGACGCTCCAAAAAGTACATGAGCGACTTTTGGGGCGTTTGTGGCCATAGGACACTGTAGTGAATCACACAAACGCGCGTCAAACGCGCGTTTACTATTACAAAAACGCGCATAAAAATGCGCGTCAAAAACGCGCGTAAAACGCGCGTTTGCGCAACGCTCAAGTGTGAACCCAGCCTTAGGGTAAACCTCGGCCCACACCCTCTTCTTTCACAAATCTGGTTCCTGTCCACCTTCTCCTGTTTATTTACTGTGTCTATATGTTAAATGGGTCTGTGTTTGCTCTACAGCAATTTCGCTCCATTCTTTCCACCTTCCCCCCAGGAAACCATTCAGACCATTCCTTACTTAACTCCACAGGGCATCATTTTAGCCAGGGATGGACAACACCCGCAGCCCCTCTGTGTTTTACTTGCCCCCAGGACTTTGCATTCCTGCCTACATAATACCCATCTGCAGATAACGCCGTCCATATTACCTGCACTAGCCCTTTCCATTCATTTTAATGCTCTTATATCCCATGTGACTGTCATTATATGACTGCCACGGCTCGGACAGATCAATGGGTCATAGGTCTTTTTGGTGTGTGTCACCGTGGTGGCAGAGACGGATTGACAGAGGATCAGACCCTTGCGTCCGTTAATCAGGGAGTCAGAACTATATTATCGTGGCATAAATGTGATTACTATACACAGAACATATCCGCTGACAAACTAATCTAATTGTGAGTTTATTTTCAGATGCCCCAAATAATCGAGTTAATCATCCTTTCAGCATCTAGTGCTGTGCACGGGGAATAGACATGGATAGTGCAGTGATGACTGAGCCCCCAGTAACAGCCTAAAGGACCCCCTAACTGTCATACTGCATTAGGCTGGGTTCACATCACGTTTTTGCCATCCGTTTAACGAATATAAAAAAACGTATAAGTTAACAGATGCCTTAGCCTGATGCCATACTGTTCACAATAGAGTTCCATTGTAAAAAAAGACATATTTTTTTTACCAGACTCTGCAGGATACAAAATCGTGGTGTGCCGCGCTTTTGTATCCTTTTATTTTTTTTAAAGTAGCCATTAAAAGGATGGCAAAAATGGGATGCGAACCCACCCTAACTTACTGTACGTATTGTAGTATCACCCTCCATATCAGCCTACATTTTTGGTAGGTCTTGTCTTTCGCCGTGTTCTTCAAAGACTCTAAATAAGGGGCAGACTTTCAGCCTCTTTCACACGGGCGTCCCTAATTTGCTCCGGATGCGTCGCGTGTGCATTGGGGTAAACCAGCGCGAGTGCGCACGCAATTTCAGTCAGTTTTGACTGAGATTGCATTGCGTTGTTCAGTTTTTTTCCGCGCGGGTGCAATTTGTTTTGCACGCACCTGATAAAAAACTGAATGTGGTACCCAGACCCGAACCTGGACTTCTTCACTGAAGTTTGGTGTTCTGTAGATTTTATTATTTTCCCTTATAACATGGTTATAAGGGAAAATAATAGCATTCTGAATACAGAATGCTAAGTATAATGTCTATCTTCATTCAGCAGGCCCTGCGCTGACATCATCAAAGATCCTTTTGCAGGTCCTCAAAGAAGAAGAAAGAAGATGATGTCGGCTGCGCGATCAAGAGGACGAGGTGAGTTAGGGCTCTTTCATACCTGCGTTCTTTTCTTCCGGCATAGAGTTCCGTCATCTGGGCTCTATGCCGGAAGAATCCTGATCAGTTTTATCCTAATGCATTCTGAATGGAGTGAAATCCGTTCAGGATGCATCAGGATGTCTTCAGTTCCGGACCGAAACGTTTTTTGGCCGGAGAAAATACCGCAGCATGCTGCGCTTTTTGCTCCGGCCAAAAATCCTGAACACTTGCCGCAAGACTGGATCCGGAATGAATGCCCATTGAAAGGCATTGATCCGGATCCGGCCTTAAGCTAAACGTCGTTTCGGCACATTGCCGGATCCGACGTTTAGCTTTTTCTGAATGGTCACCATGGCTGCCGGAACGCTAAAGTCCTGGCAGCCATAGTAAAGTGTAGTGTGGAGCGGGGGAGCAGTATACTTACCGTCCGTGCGGCTCCCGGGGCGCTCCAGAGTGACGTCAGGGCGCCCCAAGCGCATGGATCACGTGATCGCATGGCACGTCATCCATGTGCATGGGGCGATCTGGCGTCACTCTGGAGCGCCCCGGGAGCCGCGCGGACTGTAAGTATACCGCTCCCCCGCTCCCCGCTCCCCGCTCCTACTATGGCAACCAGGACTTTAATAGCGTCCTGGGTGCCATAGTAACACTGAAAGCATTTTGAAGACGTCTTCAAATGCTTTCAGTACACTTGTGTTTTTCCGGATCCGGCGTGTAATTCCGGCAAGTGGAGTACACGCCGGATCCGGACAACGCAAGTGTGAAAGAGGCCTTAATTATTATTATTTTTTTTAGTTTCCTCAATCAACACTTTACTAAGCATTCTGTATTAAGAATGTTATTATTTTCCCTTATAACAATGTTAGAATACAGCTCTATTGAAGTGAATGGGTCCGGATTCTGTGCGACTCCCCCTCAAATTAAACAATTAACATCCAGCTCCACATTGAGTCACTTTCTCGGGTAGATGCCTAAGGCCCCTTTCACACGAGCGAGTTTTCCACGCGGGTGCAATGATTGATGTGAACGCATAGCACCTGCACTGAATCCTGACCCATTCATTTCAGTGGGTCTGTGTACATGAGCGTTTTATGTTCTATATTCTGCGTTTTTCACGCAGCCTTGGCCCCACAGAAGTGAATAGGGCTTCAGTGAAAAATGCATTGCATCCGGAAGCTAGAGCGGATGCAATGCGTTTTTCACTGATGGTTATAAGAGATGTTGACTGTAAACCTTCAGTTTTTTATCACACGCGTGAAAAACACATCAAAACGCATTGCACCCGCGCGTAAAAAACTGAACAACTGAACGCAATCGCAGACAAAACTGACTGAACTTGCTTGCAAAATGGTGCGAGTTTCACTGAAAGCATCCGGACCTAATCCATCACGCTCGTGTGAAAGGGGCCTAACAAGTAATATGTGCCCCACAGCGCACAAGCCCGGGCAGTGAAACCATGCAGGGGGCAATGCAGTTCAGAAACCATTTTTGGCAATGGATCGATCTCCATTCAAATAGTAACATGTGGGGTCATTTATCAAACTGGTGTAAAGTAGAACTGGCTTAGTTACCCATAGCAACCAATCAGAGTCCACCTTTCCAAAAGAGCTGCCACAAATGAAAGGTGGAATTTGATTGGTTGCTATGGGTAACTAAGCCAGTTCTACTTTACACCAGTTTGATAAATCTCCTCATAAATGTTTTACCTGTTTGGGTTTTCCACCATGTTGAGGACCTGTGTGTTTAACTCATTCATTATGTCCCCATGAAATAATAAATCTGGATCATCCTTTCTTATAACTCTGCTTGTCTGCCATCCCTCGGTTATTCCTATTAGAAGTTTATGAACACATGAAAAAATGGTCATTACTAGTTTGGGGTGTCCCTGCAAAGTCTGATACTATCCAATCAGTGTGGACAGTGCCAGACTGACAAGGAGACAAGGAGAAGGGTAACATCCAGTTGTAAATGTATTCATACATTTCCAGGGGGAATTACAGAGGAATGGCGCAACACAAAGCCATGGGAAAAGATACCATAGCATTCCTTTTTCATGAAGACTGTAAGTGTTCTCTGAAGCAGACTCATCAGGAGAGGCGACCATACTTTCCCTTGTCTCCACACCAAATATCTTTTCTGTCCTGAAGGTACTACCTGCATATTCTTAGAACCGCTCCCATATTTAGGGTAGTAGTGTTATGAAGGAGGCCATAGACACCATTTTTTTGAATAATAAAAAACAGCAACTGTTCCTTATGACAGTAAGGGCTCATGCACACGAACACATGTATTTTGCTGTCCGTAAAACATGGATCTGCAAAAAATTCAGATGATGTCATGCGCCTTCCATATTTTGTGGAACAGAACGGCTGGCCCCTAATAGAACAGTCCTATCGTTGTCTGTTATGCGGACAATAATAGAACATGTTACATTTTTGGGCGGAACAGACATGTGGACGTACGGTAACGGAATCCACATGGAGTAACGTCCGTTGAAATAAATGGTTCTGCTTAAGGTCCCTAAAAAACGGAACGAACATGGAAATAAAATAAATTTGTGTGCATGAGCCCTTACTGTGTATTCAGATGTTACAGGTGAAGCTTGGTTAAAAGCACATAAAAAATCAAAAGAAATGAGATTTGGGGTTTTACAGGTAAACCACATTTAAAGGAGTTTTCCAGGATTTTCATATTGATGTCCTGCCCTTAAGATAGGTCATCAATATGAGATGGATGGGGGTCCCCAGCCGATCAGCTGTTTGGTAAAATTGCAGCCTCCCCACAGCTGACCAAGCACAGCACCATCCATTAGATAGTGGCTGTGCCTGGTACTGCAGGTCAGCCCCATTCACTTGAATGGTACTGAGCTGTGCCTAAGCCATGTGACAGAGCTCCATGGCCTCTACGTACAGCTGGGTGGACCCCTACCGATCTCATACTGATGAGCTACCCTGAGGATAGGCCATCAATATGAACCAGCATTTGATAACTCATCAGCGCCACCTTTTCACAGAGCAATTATCGAGAATGAATGTTCCTTACCGATAGTTGCCCTGTTTGTCAGTTTGGCCTATGTAAAGTCATCTTAAGGGTACATGCACATGTTCAGGATTCATGTGCGGAGAATCCGCACTGAAATCTGCAGGTGTTCGCAGGCAAATCCGTGCGGTCAATCCGTATTAGTTGGTGCAGATTTTACTAAGTGAATGGAGAAAATCCGGTCAGGAAAAATAAAATAAATTGACATGCTGCGAATTTTCAAATCTGCACCACAGGTCAAAATCAGCGTCGTGTGCATTGAGAATTTCAAATTCTCATAGAATACAATGTACAGCACATGACCTACGGTGCAGATGCAAATCAGCGCGGAAAATCCGCACGCAATCCTGATCGTGTGCATTTAGCCTAAAGGGGTTGTCCAGTTTCATCATTAGCTGATGCTGATGGACGAGAGTCTGACACCCCACACCTTCACCCATGTAAAACTTTGCATCTTATCTGATCTTGTATGAGACATTTTGGGGTCATTTATCAAACTGGTGTAAAGTAGAACTGGCTTAGTTGCCCATAGCAACCAATCAGATTCCACCTTTCATTTTGGACAGCTCCTTTGCAAAATGAAAGCAGGAATATGATTGGGCAGCTGACCCAGTTCTACTTTACACCAGTTTGATAAATGACCCCATTTATGTCTATGACCAGCTTTACATTTTCACTCCGTTCTATCAAGTCTCATATAAAATTATAACTACTTTTTCCACAATATCAGTTTCTCATCTTAGTACCAAATAGACATGAGAAATGATCCCTCCTAATGAGGTAGTCATTGTAATAAAGGATTATGGAGACTTGTCACAGGGGTAACTCATTAATCTTTTAGTCTTCGGCATATGCAAGAGGTTAATTCAGTCCTATTATGTGGTACAGTATCAAACAGGAGGAAGAGGGTATCAGTGACACCTCGTCAGACACTTGTGCCAAGATGTAGACCAAAGCTAAGGTCCAGAAGGTGAATCTTTAGCCCTAAAATAGAAGAGCTGCCTCGCTAGCTGATATGTGAAGTAAAACGTATTTTCGGTGCTCGCTCAGGAATGACTGACATCAACCCAATATAATCAAGTAGCAAACAAAATGGGGTTACATAATAATAAACCATTGTTGTCAGAAGGTTACGAGATCTGATGTTCTTCAGAGTTGAGATCTTGCTATGGTCCTCGGTGGTGTTTAGAGGCTACTGAGGTAAATAAGTGCCTGCAGAATTTTCAATGAGACGACGGCAGTAACAGAGAGGATGCTGGGTAGTGTTAGTACCTGGCCAGCATACTGATCAGCAGAGGGAAGGACTTGTGCGTCTCTATGTGTCGGTTATATTTAACCAATGCTACAGCATCATAGCAACAGCAGTGCTACAGCTCAGACGGCTTCACCACTACTGATAGAATGCAGAAAGCCAGCGTTCCCACTGCAATGCAATGCCAGCTGTGTGAATGGCATCCTATGATCAACCAGACAGTAAATATACAGTAATCAGTCATCACAAGCTCTATAACATACTGACGGCACAACCTGTACACAGTTCTCCATGCGTTCTGTATAATGCTAGGCATGCATGGACACCCCGAGGGTACCACAGCCTAGCAGTCTGAACAGATGTAATGCAGATCTAATAACAACAACCCCCACCTATACTTCTCTCTCTTAGACCCATTGTATACACCTGCGGAGGTCATGTTTGTATAAAGGACACATTCTGGAGCAGTGGAAGCCTCCCCATTAATACACTATGCAGAAAAAAAACATCAGTGTATAGGAACAGGCTGAATAAATAGGGGCATCTATTTCCCACTAGTCTAGATGCCCAGAGACGTGTCAGTTGGTCCTCAGCTGGTGCGATCAATAGTTAAATGAAGCACATATTTGAGAATTGATCCCTGGGCTCGTATTTTATGCTCAGGGTAAGGTCACATGTTCAGGTTTCCTGATGCAGTTTTGGAAGCCCAAAACAGGAGTGGATCATAAAGAAAAGCAAGTAGAACATTTTTAAGCTTTTGACTTCCAAAACTGCATCAGGAAGCCTGAACGTGTGGCCGTACACCTACAGAATTCTTTGAGTGTGAACGAATGTGGTAGGACTATCTTTAACGCAATGTGAAGGATGGTTCTACATCATTCTACATAATCCTACGTACAGGTGGGCAAAAAAAAAGAAGAAGATATTGATGCACTGCAAAGCTATATTATAAGGGTAAAATAAGAAGGCAAAAAGATGGAATGGCCAAGAGTTACAAGCAAATGGACGTCTCCTACTGGTACATGTCATTGGACGTTCGCTGCAAATTCCTACTTGCCTATCCACTACCAAAGCCAGTTTGATGAAGGTCTTTCATCCAGCCACCCCAGCAGATATCTACAGAACACTACACTGGGGGCACCAGCTAAAAAGAATTTGCGAATCTACCAAACTGCTAGGTACTTCTCTAGGTGGCAAAGAAATGGATATTTACAAAGGCAAAGCTATGTGGAGATACTAGCATTTCATTTATATACTGTAGTGTTACTGGCAGAAAGCACCATTTGAGGTTGTGTACCCTCTCAGCAGACTTCTCATTTTTTACAGTATTTTTCAAGTCTACAGATACATTTTGAAAACTCTCTTTTTGTAACCAAGGTCCATACTATGCAAAAGAAAAAGTCAAATGAATGTCAATGAAAACTGTAAAATAAAAGCCTACGTATGGACGTTGTAAGAAACAGAACAGAAATTGTGTGGGTTCTGAAGCCATGGTTCTAGAATGGTATTCATGATATGGGTGTAGTATGGGTGAGCATATTAAAATAGCCAAATATTACTCACTTCCTCTACTCTGATCCTCTAATAATCCTTTGTCAAAGGATTCTTGAAAAGAAACAGTCAAAAGAAAGCTTTGGGTGGAGAGATAAATGTATTGTTCGTGGATTATATTACAAACCAGTGATGTTAGTAACTGGGACAGGCTGATATGCTGGGATTTAGTATTGTCAAAACATAATGGTGGAACTGTTAAAATAGGGACACTAAACTTATGAACATCTGATCAAAAATAAAACCACTGCATCACCCAAGGATAAAATGATAGGGTATGAGGAAAAAATTACATTTTGGTAGAGTTCAGTATATGCAATTCATCAGTTTCTTCAGTGAAAAGGAGAGGGCCTTATGGGGTAAAAACATATTTTCTTAATTGTCTTCTGCAGCCAGCATGTATTCTCATACATTGCAGGCTGCTCAGTAACGTTCGGTGTGAAATCCTTTAGACGATATTTCTGATGGCTCAGTCTGCAGATCATCTCTCTGCTCTCCTGAAAGTTCATAAAGCTGACATCCCTTCTGATTTAAATTGATCTTATTTGGTTGTAAGGATATCATATTAGATCTGCATTTAGGGAACAGAGAGAGGGGCTCCGGCCTCACTCATCACAGATCTCATTTGACGGATTTCACACTGAATGGGACTGAGCAGATTGCAATGGGTAAGAATTCACTCAAGCTGTAGAAGACAAATAGAGCTAAATGAATAAACAAACAATTGAAGATA
Organism: Bufo gargarizans; assembly: GCF_014858855.1. Lineage (NCBI taxonomy): Eukaryota > Metazoa > Chordata > Amphibia > Anura > Bufonidae > Bufo > Bufo gargarizans. The sequence goes on along the minus strand of NC_058080.1, from coordinate 610,663,972 downwards.
TGTTTATCCCATAATAGAACCAATGCAATAAATAGGTTCTTCTAACCAAACCTCTTTCTCTTTTCAACACTTAAACCACACAAGTAATGCTTTCCTGTCTCTTAAATATGGCAATATGTTTCTTACCAGTGATGTTTACTGTCATTGTTGATGCTACGTTAGATACGTCCTCATATGTTTGGTGGACATCTTTCTCTGCTGAGACTTCTAAGATCTTATCAGGAATTACTTCAGATATAACAAATGGTGCATCTTCAGTAGCATTTACTTCATCCATGTTATTTTCTTTAGTGGGCACTTCAAAAGATGCCATTTCAGTGGGTTCATCTTCATGTAGCCGAGAATCAGTAACTGCTTGCTTGCTTATGTCCCAGATATATGGCAGTGAAGAGTCTGCATCCGTCTGAGGTCCAGTGCTACTCAGAACTGTTGAATTTACAGGCTGTACATCATCCTCTTCAAGTAAAGGGTATAACAATGTTTCCAAGGAGGTTACAGCCTCTGGAATTAGTTCTATTGAAACATTAACAGTAGTAAAGTCAGGCGTAAAGGGTAACTGTGACGAGATTTCAGGCCAAGGAGATGCTGATCCATAAGAGTCTGTCACAAGAGGCACCATTGGAGGTTCTACAATAGCCACCACTGTCCGGTGTCTGTCTGTTAGCTCATAAATTGGAGTGGCAGTCTGCACATATTCATCTGTTTCCTGGCTTTTGTCAAGTAATAACATATCAATCTGAAGTTGGTCTGATTCTAGAACTGGTGTATTATAGGTTGGACCATGCACCAGATACATATCTGTGTGACTTTCATCAGAAAATGAAGCTTCATTATCATCAAGCCATGTAGGTGCCTCTGAAGGAGGATATTCTGTCACTGGGGCAAGACCAATTGGGGAGAAAGTACGTGATACAATCAGTTCTTCTTCTGACGGTGAGAAGTCTTCAGTGGGCGTTACCTCCTGAAGGCTTAGGCGTATGCATGCCAAAAGGAAGATGTTCACCGATGTCCAGTGTGACAAACCCATGATGTCTCTTCTTCTATCAACATCTACCAGCCAAACACAAGGTCACCGTGGCTTCACTTTTCTTTGACAGCAGAAACTAGAAGGCAAAAAAAGAAAGAACATTACAGTGAAATGTCCAGGATAACACGCTTTATATTGTTGTATGTCAATGTGTTTTATGCCACCTGAGAAGGAATTCCAAAAATGATTTGAACGAATGGGCAAATGTCTATCGATAATTTTGAGAAGGCATAGGCTTCACCAGTGGTGTAGCTAAAGGCTCATGGGCCCTGGTGCGAGAGTTCAGCTTGGGCCCCCCCTTCCCTCAGTACTTTGTGGGCAGGCGCAGGGAAGCACATAGCCTTCATGTTGCCTGAGGCAAAAATTGCTTCCAGCCAGAGGTGTAACTTGACAAGGATGCACTTTCTATAATACCGGTGTCTTCTTATGTACCACAAGGGTCTTTTGGGCCTCCTCAGGCTCCTGGGGCCGGTAGCAACTGCTACCTCTGCACCCCCTATAGCTACACCCCTGTACTACTTTACAGGTACTTTTGAATATTGTCCAAATTAGGAGTTGAGTAAAGATACTCATACACATTAAAGGGATTCTCCGGGAATAAAGGTTTTTTACATAAATGCCTGCAGTCTTCCTCCATAAATAGAAGAATTATACCTACTCCCACCACTCCAGTCCTCTGTGCTGGCCCCTGCATGCCCATGTCCCGGTGACCAGACTGTTTACATCCAGCAGTGTATGGTCATAGTCAGATGCTCTGCTGCAGCCCATAACTGGCTTCAGCAGTGATGTGCTGCAGCCCATAACTGGCTTCAGCAGTGATGTGCTGCTTGTGGCCATGTCACCACTGAAGCCAGTTATGGGCTGCAGTGGAGCAGGACACCATGCACCACTGGATGCAAACAGTACGAGGACTAGAACATGGATATGCAGGAGCCTGCACAGAGGACTGGAGTGGCAGGGAGCAGGTAAGTGAGAATCTTCTATTTATGGAGGCAGGTTGTGGGCATTACTTGTATGTAAAAAGTCCTTATTCCCAGAGAACTCCTTTGAGGTCTTTTCACATTGTGCTATTAGCCTCAATTAAATCTACATACTGGAAAAAGGTCAAAGTTTCCATTAAGGAGGACCTGTCACCACAAACTGCAGTGCAATCTGCAGGCAGCATGTCATAGAACAGGAGAAGCTGAGCAGAGTGATATATAGTATATGCATGCAGCTGTACCGAGCCTGCAAATGTATGGGGGGGAGCGATCAGGAGGAATAGCCGCCTATAGTGTAGGTAAAATGTACTGTATCTGTTTCAAATCCAAGCTGATTATACAGTATATAATGGTATACACTTCTTAGCTGGGAGAAATATTAGGTCTGCACAGGTTTACAGCCTCTGGAAACAGGCCTTGAGAATGGTGTGGAATTGAAAAAATGTATATCTGACTGTGTTTACATCCCGTTTTTGTCCCACATTTATTAACATTTTCCAGCAAAAAAAGGTATATGTTAACCCAATTTTTTTTTTTGTCCATAGGAACCCTATGGTGATGGATGCCACTGTACGGCATCCATCAGAGGCATCTGTTTATTATATACCGTAAGTCATGTCTATATGTTTCAAGGGGTTCTTGAGTTATTTTTAACTAATGATCTATTCTCTGGATAGATCATCAGCATCTGATCCGCGGGGGTCTGACACCCGGGATCCCCGCCGATCAGCTGTTTGAGAGGGCAGCTGCACTCCAGCAGCGCTGCGGCCTTCTCACTGTTTACCACAGGCCCAGTGACGTCACGACTTGTATCACTGGCCTGGGCGCGGCTAAGCTCTGTTCACTTGAATGGAGCTTAGCCCCGCCCAGGCCAGTGATACTAGTAGTGACATCACTGGCCCTGCGGTAAACAGTGAGAAGGCCGCGGTGCTGCTGGAGCGCCGCTGCCTTCTCAAACAGCTGATCGGCGGGGGGTCCCGGGTGTCGGACCCCCACCGATCAGATGCTGATGATCTATCCAGAGGATAGATCATCAGTTAAAATAACCTGTAGAACACCTTTAAACATAGGTCAAAAACGTGATGTGAACACAGACAGAAAGTTCTTGAAAGATAAAAAATGTGAGTAGTAGTAAAAATTTTTAATAAGTAACTTTTAGTGTCAAGCACTTGAGGCTACATAGGTGTCTTCATTAGGAAAGGTTTATCACCATATCTAAAGTCACAACAAAATATTATTTATATGAATATTCAACTTCAAGATGCTCGCGGCCTAAAGCTGTAACATTGGATTTGAACTCAAGCGTGGTAAGACTTATCTGTGCATTATCATACTAGTGAAGCAGTGGACTGCAGGTGTTATCTACATGGACTCTGGGGATCAGAAGAGAATTCCAGTCTTATCTCACTGGAGACTCAATGACCAGGTCACCGGATTTCTGCGGGCAAGAGGATGTGTCTGAGCGAAATCTGCATTCCTTCTGAAGATATGTGTGAAGGCTTTGGCCTGGATTTGTGGGAGGGGCTGAGGTCCGCCTCCAGCCTATTTAGGGCACCCCTCTACCTGACTCCTGCACCGTCCGAGGTCTGAGCTTTGAAGGAGGAAGTCGCTGGTGGAGTTACTGGAGAGTTACCTGCGAGTTGCTGAGTCTTGGAAGTTTTGCCCGGTATACTATGAGTCATCCATACGGTACAGCTGGGGCCTCACGGTTGCCCCCTGTACCGGCTCATTTCATTTCACCAAACTTTGCACTCATGTCACAAATTCTCGTTACAAGTCACTATCATTTCATGTCTGCGGTGCAGCACAGGGCCTCACGGTTGCCCCTGTACCAGCTCGTTCATTTCACTTTTTCCTTGTCAAACCATGTCACAGTTTCACTCCTGTCACGGTTTCATGTTGCTACGTTTTCCGATCATGCATGCACACGGTCACCACATCACATCCCCACTCCCAGCGCTGCCAAACACGTTGTACCAGATCCCCATGGCAGCCACCAACGCCGTTCCCCTCCTCACCATCATCCCACACTTTCCTCCCCCTCACACACAAATATATATATGCATCAGGCTGTCACGTGCATGGACCATTCTGTTACTTTGTTGGGCAAGTTGTTCCCCTCGCCCAGCTCAGCGGCGCGCCCGCCCTCCCACAGTCACCAGTGGCTCACCGCAACCCGACCGCTCCATGCTCCCCCTCCGCGCGCCGCGCCAGCGCCGCGGTCCCTCTCTTCCCCGCATCTCCGTCCTCCTGCCGCGCTGCCAATGGCGTCCGCCGCGTCCCGACGCCCGGTTTGCGCATGCGCGGCGGGGGCGCGGCGCGTGCGCGGCCGCGGCGCATGCGCGGTGACCTGCGGCCGGCCGGATGCCGCGCACGTGCGCTGTGCGGGGGGGAGGGGGAGCCGAGGGGTGCCGCACATACACCCCTGCACCAGGCACCTCAAGATTCGGCTACCGCTCCCCTCCATCAGCCAGCACCTTCAGGAGGGGGGCGCCACATCCTCAAACCTCAAACGTTCACACAAAGCACCAGAACACCCGCATGGGAAAATAGAGGAAAACAAAAACAAAACCAATATATATAAACTCGCCATATGGGAAAACAGAAACCCGCCACATAACACAAAAAAAAAAAAAAAAAAAAAAAAAACCCCATATGGAAAACAGAAAACCCGCCACAAAAAAAAAAAAAAAAAAAAAAAACCCGCCACATGGAAAAAAAAAAAAAAACGCCACTTGGAAAAAAAAAAAAAAAAAAAAAAAAGCCATATGGGAAAAAAAAACCCCGCCACAATTAAAAAAAAAAAAAAAAAAAAAACCATATGGAAAACAAATAAAAGAATCATCACAGTCAAACTACTTTTCTTTTCTACATTTCACACCACATCCACCATACCGGGTCACCATGGCAAGTCACGGCGCAATCCTCTCAGGTCATGCCAACGTCCAGACCACTTTTTTTGGCTACCAGGTACGTACACCTGCTCAATCGTCTATTTTTCCTACATTTCACTCCATCCCGTTAGGGTCAGCGTGCTGGCATTAGGGGCATCGGAATCCCACTAGAGTATCCCCCTCTTGGCTCCGCCATCAGTCAGTGGTCCGCGAGGCCAACACCCCGCCTCACACGCTCGGAGGCAGCCACCCATCGCGCCACTCGTTAGTAAGCCGCCTCGCTGTTGCATAGAGAGGGCCTCACCTGTCACTCCCTTTCCCTAGTCCTGTCTTACAAGTCACCGAGAGGCCTCACACTCCTGCCACCACGTCAGTGGCCTCATCAACCCCTCGCGCCAACTCATAGATAGTGCCTCTCAAGCCGCTCGGCAATTAGCAGGGCCTCATCTGTCACCATCTTAGGCTTAATTATTTCGCCATCCGGCATAGCTAGCTTGCCAGCACGATCCTGTGTTTCCCACACTAACAAACTATTCTGTTTTAGCATGTCTCTGGAAGGAAGTGAGAACTTTTCCCTTCCTGGCACTCCGGCCAGATCCATCACCTTAGCCCAGGGAGACGATCTTTCCAGCCCAGCAGCCATCAGATCCTGGACAGTTCCGCGTATCACGACAGAATTGAGGAGACGGCAGGATTCCCTTCCCCGCCACGGCAAGGAAAGCGGAGCTTTTCCGTCTACTGCGCACGTCAGCCGGTAACGCGGAGGCAGGGGGAGGGACCCAGCCAGTCCAGGCACGGGGGACATACACGCCGTGCTGGCCTCTTTGATGACGTCCATGTCCAGGGTCAACGACAGGTTAGAGAAGCTGGAGTCGGTCACCACATCCCTCTCCTTGGCAGTGCCACCACCGGCGGCGCCACCGGCACCAGCCGGGTTGCCAGTGGCCGTGCCATCCATCAACCCAGATGACCAAGAAGTCAGCCCGGCGCACATGATACCGGAGCACTTGAAAAGGGACATTCTGGAAGCATTCATGTCTCAGCACCCATCCAGACATCTCACGGATTTCCTGGTGTCAGGTCTGACCGAAGGCTTCCACACGGGCATCCTGCACATGCCGACAGGTACCCTCGAATGTCCAAATCTCCTATCCGCCCAAGGCAACCCCACCGCAATTGACGCCCTCATAGCCCTGGAAGTCGCAGAGGGCTTCGTGCTAGGACCATTCAAGACACCCCCATTCACCACATGGCGCACCAATCCCATTGGCATCGTCACCGGGAAGTCTTCCCAGAAGCAGAGGCTAATCATCGATTTATCGGCACCACACGGTTCAGCCGACCCCAGTCTAAACTCCCTCATTCCATCGGAAGAATTCTCACTCCAATACACCACCATAGATCACGCCATCACCGCCATCAAGCAAGCAGGGGTCGGAGCATGGCTCAGCAAAACCGACATCGCCAATGCGTTCAAATTTCTACCAATCCACCCGTCACTGTGGCACCTTCATGGCCATCAAGTGGTCCGGAAACTATTATTTTTTCTCCCGGTTGACCTTCGGATCCAAGAGTAGCCCGGCCATTTTTGACACATTCGCGGAGGCACTATGCTGGTTGCTCTTGAACGTAGCAAGATGCCCGATGGTCTTGCATTACCTTGATGACTTTCTACTCGTGGAGGAAAACAGCTCCCCTCCCGCCAGCCTCAGGGCCACCATCAAGCTGTTCGGGGAACTTGGGGTACCCATCTCCTCCAAGAAAACAGAAGGGCCGGACACATTCATCACCTTCTTGGGCATTCAGTTGGATTCGGCCTCCATGCAAGCCAGTTTGCCACTCGGGAAGATCCAGGTTATTCTCAACCACATAGACAATTACCTTCAACTCGGCAACTGCAACCGCAAGGAGTTACAGTCCCTATTGGGGTCCCTGAACTTTGCCATGCGCATCATTCCCCAGGGTCGCTCGTTCATTTCACGGCTTCTGCACCTTTTCCCCCTTTTCCTTCACGACTCTCACAGGCTGCCCCTGGATGCCCACGCCACTGCAGATCTGGGTAGTGTGGAGGAGATTTCTGTCCGCCTGGAACGGACAGGGAGCATGTTCCTCCCTCAGCTATCGGACTCTTCCCCATCTGTCTGGTCGGATGCGGCATCCACCACAGGCTTCGCGGCCATTTGTGGGAACGATTGGCTGTGGGGTAGCTGGCCTCCTGCGGTCCAGGGTTTGGAAGGGATTCTCCACTACCTCGGCTCTGTTCGAGATCTACCCTATCGTGGCGGCCGCCGTGGCGTGGGGTCATTCATGGGCAAACAGGTCGGTCCGATGCTACTCAGACAACCAGGCGACCTGCCAGATCATTAACAAGGGTCGGTCCAAATCCCTCACAATCATGAGGTTCCTGCGCAGGCTTACTTGGTTGGCAGCTTGCAACAATTTCTTCATACACTGCTTCCACGTCCCGGGAAGGTGCAATACGGCAGCTGACAATCTGTCTCGTTTCCAATTTCAGGCGTTTCATCAGGCTCTCCCGTCAGCGTCACCCACGGCCTCCATCACCCCGTCATTTCACCAGCTCATTCTGGATTAGAGGTCATCATGCGCCATAGCCAGTCATTATCCCACTCTGCACTATCAGACAACACACGCAGGTCATACAACAGAGCATTCGCACTGGTTAACAAATTCCTGTTGGAACACAGCATCACGCACCCATTTGTCATGACTTCCCTGCTAGGATTTGCTTCTTTTTGCCACCTCAAGCTCAAACTGTCATACAACACCATCAAGCTCTATCTCACCGGTATCCAACATCACATGCTAATCATACACCCCAACAACATCAGTTTCATGGCCTCACACCAGATCAAAACCATACTCAAGGGCATTCAGAAGACAGAACCCGCACGGCCGACACAGAGACTGCCCATTAACAGTCACATTTTCAAAGCACTATCCGACTTATTAGACTCCAGTCCTTTTGAAGCTGATACCAACTCCATCATCAAAACAGCGATGTACCTGGCCTTCTACGGATTCCTGAGGCCCGGGGAATTCACCACGACCTCGGCGACCCAAACTACACATTGTCTGCTAGCCTCCCACTTGTCGAAACACGGGGATCATTATATCCTAACCTTACCTCACTCCAAAAGCAGTCAGCTCTCACCCGTGAACATTCCATACTACCCTACGCAGAACAGATGGTGCCCAGTCGGGGTCCTGGACGCATACAAACAGCATCACAAGTTCCTACCCTGTCAGCCACTACTTCAACGGCGTGGGTCTGTACTCACCACCACCACCTTCATGACCTATGTCAGGTCACCCCTCACTCAACTAGGCCTCAACGCATCCAACTACTCTGGGCACTCCTTTCGGATCGGGGCCGCGTCCACGGCCTCCAGTGCCAACATCCCGGCTCATGTCATTAAGAGATTGGGGCGCTGGAAGTCGTCCGCTTTCGCACGTTACATCCCCAATCCAACACGGGAGTTAAGGAATGCTTTCCAAAACATGTCGGGTTGAGTTTTCCTGTATATCGAATACAATAAACGGTTTATCTCATTTTTGCCCTCTTCTTTCTCAGGCCTACCTCATCCTCGGTTTCGGCACACCACAACCGACTACGCTTATTCCCTGATTTCCTAGGTTCTTCACTGTACTACCGTAAGTGCCTCACACAAGTGTGAAGGCTTTGGCCTGGATTTGTGGGAGGGGCTGAGGTCCGCCTCCAGCCTATTTAGGGCACCCCTCTACCTAACTCCTGCACCGTCCGAGGTCTGAGCTTTGACCCTCCCACCACTCCACTCATTTAACAAACTCATTTCTTCCACATCTCTTTCCTTGGGTGGGCCCTCTTCTTTCTCAGGCCTACCTCATCCTCGGTTTCGGCACACCACAACCGACTACGCTTATTCCCTGATTTCCTAGGTTCTTCACTGTACTACCGTAAGTGCCTCACACAAATATACATAATAGTATCTTATTTGTAACCTAAATGTGAACTTGTTGGCATAACTCAGCCTCTCATGTCACTACCGGCAAAGTCAAACTATGTATTTACAGGCTTTTTCCCTATTAAACTGCTTTTGATCTAGGGGAACCTTATTGTCACTAATACTTGTAAGGCCTCCTTTTAGCTTTTACAAGCAGCTTCTTGCTTTTAATGGGACAGACTGTTTTCTGTCAGTGATAAAACTGTTATTTTAGTTTTTTTTTATGATGGGATAGAAAGTCAGGTCTTTACTATTTGGCTTATGTTTTCCTTGTGTATATTATCAAAGGGAACAGATTCCCCAAGTATGATATACAGATGCACAATAAAGATATCTAGTGTATTCTGCCACACGTCGGCTGCATATTCATATTTGTACAGTTTATTTGCTAGGGAGGGTTATCAGATCCTTTCATCCCTTACAATACAGTAATGTCATTCCATTCTGGTTCTTGTCATCTACATGAAATTGCTGAACTTTCAATGTTTAGTCATTGTTCGGCCAATATCTTTTCAGTATAAATCCTTTTCAGGGGTTATTTGTCATTTGATGACAGGTCTAAAAAAAATCTACCATTAAAAATATAAGACATGTAGCATTATCATTAGAAGGCCCACGTGTTGTAGCAGATGAAGAACACCCAGGAACATCTTCTGATTAAAGATCTCAGCAGAACAATTCCAGTGGAGAACATGAAATTCAATTGTGTGGAACATATTTAAATGGTAAATAATGGAAGAGGCACAGTTGTATGCGTAAATGTTTGATGTGACTCTTGGTGTGTGACACACACGGTGGGAGAACGCATGCCTCATGTATGGTGTCATGCTGCCTACCTGTTACATACAATGTAACACAAAACAAATTGCTGTGTGGGCTGCAGTTTTCCATCAGTGCTATGATTCATACTCATTTGAATTCAGTTTATGAAAAGCACAAGGACAAAAATATTTTATGTATAACACAGGCGAAGGAGGTGGAGGTGGAATGTTCTCTCACCACTGCGCTTGTATGGAGACCTATTAGTAAAGAACACACAACAACCTTTCAGTTCCAGCTACTTGGGCGATGGTAGCCATTTAGTTCTGCCCTTTTCCAATCTTACTGTCAGTATTACTATGTCTTTGTATTATTTCACTTGTTTTTGAAGCTTATGTATTATGCTTTTTTCGCAGTGTGTTTTATTCCTTATGTTTTTAGATTCTCCTCAACATGTTGACTGTTCATTTGCTACAAATATGAGCATTGATAGTATTCTGAAGAAATCCCAGAAGCAAGTGAAACCAAAAGGAATCTATTGCTCAGTTCAGGCATGGAACAAACAGCCCAGCATATAAAGATGGACTGATGAGCTCATTGGTCAAACAGCTAAACACAGAGTAAAAAAGGGAATGAAACCTTGCAGAGCTGTAGGGCAAGGTTCAATAAATAGACACCAATACACACACAGAAAGAGATCTAGCAGCCAAGCTGCAGCCTGTACCATGGACATAGGAGTTTGGTGGCTGGCTCCAGGCAAAATCTAGGTGAGTGATGCAGCACCCATACCTGTCCCATATAGTGTCACCATGTCAGCCTCTTCGCCATGTGATTTTTAAAGGGGTATCCCATGACCAATGTAAAAAATGAAAACCGGACATCATATAGTACATGATAACCTCTTTCTAACAAAGTTAGAACCAGCCCTGTACCTCACATGGATCCAGATATTTCCCCGTTCATTGCTCTGCTAGATTTATATCAAGCCGACAGATCAAGGGGAGTGTCTTCTCTGCTGCAGCTAAGGGGGCGTGTCTATGCTCTCACTATCACAGCTCAGGAGGCGTGTCTCAGCTCTTCCTATCACAGCTCAGGAGGCAGTTGAAGGATGAAACTGAGCATGTGCGGCCATATCAGTGAGCAGGTAAAAACGATAAGAAACAGAACAAACAGCAGGTGGCACTATACAGAGGCATTTTAGTGAATAACCATGCTAAATTTTTTATAACATGCAATTACAAAAGTACTAAGATCCAGGTGCTGGTTTGAAGACTGCAGAATATTTTTCATGGGACAACCCCTTTAACTTCATCATAATATTTGAAATGGATTAAACCATAATTTAGTTGCAGGATTCCAAGACCAAAATCCACATCTAATCCATTATACCAATCCTAATCCACCACTTTAGGGTACCCGTACACAGTGAAGCGTGGCTCTGGGATCCGCATACGGATTATATGCCTGTATTTGTTGGGCTGCACCTGTACTTGCTACTGTTTTACGCATGAACATCTTGTAGCTAGGCCGCACCGTCTGAGGTCACCTCTACTGCTGAGACACTAGACAACTCAAATTGGCTTCTAAAGTCGTATATAAGTGACTTCTTGACCTTACAACAGAAAATACATAATTCTGTAAATGGAAGAACACTGAACTTAGCTGAGGCTAGAGACGGTTGGGATCTCTCGTGACTACCTCAGAGTCCCTGCTCTTAGAGTAATTTGTCAGGTCTAATGGATTACTGTTTTGATACTGTTTAATATATTCTATTGTGGTTTGATGACGTTCCAGAGGCAAGAACTGCATACACCTTATGATCATTTTAAAACATGCAAATGAGGATGATGTCCCTTCTCAAGCCATGCAGCCACGATGCAGTTAAAAGCCCCAAGTCTACACTTTCTGCAAATTGTACAAGCGTTTATGGGTTGTTGATAATATAAGGTCACGCAGTTTGCATTTTTCATTAACAATCAGCAACCCGTTCACACAATTTGCAAACGTCATTAACTAAGGGTTTATGGCGGCATCTCAGCAGCGGCTTGGCAGTGCGGTGCGGCTACATCAGATCCACCCTCCCCACACGGAAAGAGTCTCATCAGAGACTCTGAAACCATTTCTAGAGCTGTATATTTCTGCAACCCTTTCCTCAGTTCATAGTTTGCAGTTCAGCAGAGCTGTAACAGCAAAACTGTGGGCATCATTTACTATCAGATATACTCCAGTTTGTTTTCTGGAGTATATCTGGCGCAGATTACGGTGCATAGGTTATTTGCACCGCAATCTGTGACTTCTCCCCGCTCACGCCAGGTCTAAAAAAAGGGTGTGTGACATGGGCGGTGAAGGGGACGGGCCGGTAGCACGTCTCATTTACCATTTTTTAAGCCCGTTTTAGGCATTAAAAATGGTCTAAATTTAAGCCAGCAAGGAAGCCGTCTTACATTTAGACTAGCGGTGGATGCGTCGAGGTTATATAGAGGCCAGCAGGTCCACAGCCAGCTACAGCGATTAGCGTCTTAAACTCCTGTGCTCCTAGTTCAGGAACAGCAGAGCTGAAATACAACACAGGAACACAATTTCTGAGTTTGTAGTTCTGGTACAGTTCGGTTAAAAATTCATACACAGGCTCAGATACAGGTACATACACTGGATACAGGTACAGGCACTGATACAAGGTTCAGGTTAAGGCACAGGATTCAGACAGGAATGGACGTGATGCAGGATCCACAAGAAAAGCAGGTGGATGGAACTATATCAGGAACTGCTCTACGAACTGACTGTAAGGCCTCATGCACACGACCGTTGTTTGGCTCCGCATCCGAGCCGCCGTTTTGGTGGTTCGGATGCGGACCCATTCATTTCAATGGAGCCGCAAAAGATGTGGACAGCACTCCGTGTGCTGTCTGCATCCGTGGCTCCATTCCGCGGGCCCGCCAAAAAAATATAACATTTCCTATTCTTGTCCGCGATTTGCGGACAAGAATAGGCATTTATATTGCCGGTGCCCGTTCCGTTCCGCAAATTGCGGAAGGCAACACGGGCGCCTTCTGTTTTTTACGGATCCGCGGTTTGCGGACAGCAAAAACCGACACGGTCATGTGCATGAGGCCTTAGGATGAGACCAGACTGAGTGGCTGGTCACATATGGCTAAGCCAAGACCAAAAAGGGTGAAATTTGGTAAAATTGTAGCGCATGCAATGAATTTCTTCACTTAGACCAGGGGTGGGAACTGCCAGCCCGTGGGATCATTTCATTTGGCCCATGACTCCCTGCCAGAGCATAACCTATTTGGGCCCTGCTCTGTGTCCTGATGCGTAGAATGCCAGGACGTAGGGCACAGTCAGGTCACAGTACATAGTGGTAACCGGAAGAAGCGATGCAGGGAGTCCGGGATCTGCAGCGATGTCCAGAGCAAGCCAGGTAAGTTTATTTTATTTTTTTGTAATATCTGATATAAGGGCTGATGGGGTTCGGACTGAGGCTGATTAGATCTGATCTGGGGGTCTAATCTGAGGCTGATGGGGTCTGGGGAGTCTGATCTGAGACTGATTATATGTGATCTGGGGGTCCGATCTGAGGCTGATTAGATTTGATCTGGGGGTCTAATCTGAGTCTGATGGGGGCTAGGGGGGCTGATCTGAGGCTAATAGAGGCTGGGGTGTCTGATCTGAGGGGTCTGATCTGAGGCTGATGCAGGCTGGGGGGGGGGGGTCTGAATGAATGCTGATGGAGGTTGGTAGGGTCTGATATAATTATATGTTTGACCAAATATAACAGTCTAATTTTTAAGTTGATAATTTTGTATGGTCTGTAAACAATGCTACAAATATCCAATTGTCCCTCGCCATCCCTGACTTAGAGTTGTGAATTACACCATGCAGCTCTATGGTTCTGAGTGCAGTGAATTGCACACATGGAAAAAAACTAAACAGATATCTGAATTGGGACTAAACCTCAGGCTATGAGTGAAAGAACAATCTGGGTATATATAGCATACCTTAAGTGGCTCATCAGAAACAGATGAACAGCAAGAGAGCTCAGAACCACGAAAAGTTAACCACTGTTTTGCTGGTGCTCAGGCAATGGTTTTAACGGACCTACTTGCTCAGACATGCTGCTAAGATGGAATGGTATGATTGGAGTGCACATGTTGCATAACAATGTGGTGCAGGCACTGAGCAGAGGCAGGAGGAGAGCGCTGGAGCACACAGCAGTGAGAACAATGATGGCAGTGCTGTGCATGGCAAAAGGTCTTCATCCTAAGTGTATGATCAATGTATATGTCATTGAAAGGTAGATGAACACAACTGAGCTTATGTGTCAACCTACAACAGAACAATGGTATCAGTAGTCGTAAAGCTGACCACTGCAACCAATCTGATTCCTCTTCTCTCTTTTCAGAGGCCTTTTAGAAAATGGAAGTACTACCCTGACTGGGTGTCATGGGCCTCCAAAATATCAATTTTTCTCCAAGTCTTTATGAAAAGGAATAGTGCCAGGCTCACATACTACTCTATGACTCCACAGTCTGAGGGTTTTTGGAAAACAGTTTCAGAATAAATCCATCTTGCTTTGCTTTGTGTAGGAAAAAATTAAATGTGAACCGTCTCAGCTCCATTTGGGCCCACTAGCTCATGCTAATGGAGTCGCTCTAATATTAAGGGTCCTGTACTAGTGATAGATTTAAATGGATATGGTTTAATACGACTGCCTCCTGTGATATATTCTAAAATAACATGTAGCCTTTAACATGCAATGCATTGATTAATCTCATAGGAGTAGTAGTGAACACATAATGGACTCAGGCAACAATCCTCCTGCAATTAACATGGTCAATCTCTACTGAGAGAACATGATATACTGTAGCTGCCACTCTGGACTTCACAATGGAGTTTTCCTAGCTTCTAAATCTGCTGACTTATCATATATAGAAATCAGAAACTATCCATGAGTTGGGATTGCCGACAATGCTCTGCTAGAAAGACTTCTTTTCATTAGTCTCTGAGCTCCAATCACAAAAAGTCCAAGATTTAATTGCAGCAGTGGCCATTTGTGAGAATGATGTATTATGAGAAATTTCATTGACTTTTCATAGCTTGCATAGGTTAGAAAGAACATTTCTCCTCATAGCTAAAGTTGTACACTTGCATGACCTTCACAGGTGATACATTGGCAATGTGGAATGAGGGAACAAAGGTACCTGTTTGAGAATGGAGTCCAAGGAACCAATGCACCAAGAAATTTGTATGTTGTTCCTATTTTGCCCTATCACAATCAATCCCACCATTGGATTGGTCTTACTGGCTCCTACAGTCTACAGTCATCTGTCCAGATACAGGTTCAGATACAGGTCCAGGCATTGGATATAGGGTTCAGATAGGATACAAGGTTCAGCTCAAGACACAAGATTCAGACAGAAATGGACTTGAAACAAGGCAGGGTGAGTCAGGATCCACAAAAAAAGCAGGTGGACGGAACTATATCAGTAACTGACTGTACACAAAGGATGAAATCAGACTGGGTGTCTGTCCACATGTGGCTAAGCCAAGCCCAATGTGGGTGAAATGTAATCTGTCCACCTCTGTAGTGATACCATGGTCTACTAATGGTACCTAAAACATACAGTACATCTAAGTGCAATCTATCAAATTCACAGCTTTTATATGGGGGCTATCTAGTGATGAGCAAAACGAGCTTCACTCAAAACTTTAAATTTAATGTTGTATGGAGACTCGAGGTACCAGTTAGAAGCCGAATTCGGATCCAAGTTTTAAGGTGGTTTTCCACTCAAATACCGAAGTTATTCAACAAAGTCTCGGAAGACTTCACAAATAACTAACTTCACCTCATTGGAGGCTGTACATTTTAATGTTGTATGTAGACGGATCTCTGTACAGCATTAATCCAAAGTTTTGAGCGAAGCGACTTCGGATCTAGGATCTGAAGCTCGCTTCACTCATCAATAGTGCTATCACAATATTTGCTTCTAGGGTGACTGCCTAATTCCTGGTCATCTAAATGGCCAAGTGAACTATTTCATTCCTATGGGCTATATGTCAAGAGGTATCTCCTGAAAAAAAAAAGAAACCTGGTGGCGCCAGCGAGATGGATCCTTTTTTCAGGAGATATCTATTTGTATACTGTTTTCCCATGAAGCATTGTCAATAAAACTCCATACCATCAATTACTTCAAGTAAGTCTCCATACGGGACTGACTTCTTTAAGGAGTGCCAGTACCCTACCTAACCTGTTTCCAAGGCATTGTATCAGGCAGACAGAATCCTACTCTGTACTGAAGAGGAGCAAACACCCTGAAATAGCTGTCTACAGATGGATATCTGGCCTGGCTATTTTCCCCTTGTGTCCTAGGGCTTGTTAAAAAGTCAGCTTTCAGTACAATAATGGCTTGACTACTAGATATCACAATCAACCTTATGTGTCACCCCCACCTCCTCATAGATTGTAAGCTCTTGCAAACAGGGCCCTCACTACTAGTGTTTCAGTTGTACATTAGCCAGTAACGTTGTGATATCTTTTGTTTTGATTATGAACCCCCTGAATTTGTAAAGCGCTGTAGAATATGATGGCGCTATAGAAATATTATTATTATTAACTATGACTTATAGGGAGCCACTTCCACAAGGTGGCGCTAGCAAGATAGTTCTCTTTTTTTAGGAGATATCCCTTTGCATATTGTTTTCCCATGGAGTACTTCCAGTAAGTCTCTACTAAGTGCTAGTCTCTTTAAGGAGAGCCAGTACCGTACCTAAGCTGCATCCAAGACATCACACTCACAAGATGGTTCTCTTTTCTCAGGAGGTACCTCTTTGCATATTGTTTTCCCATGGAGTACTTCCAGTAAGTCTCTACTAAGTGCTAGTCTCTTTAAGGAGAGCCAGTACTGTACCTAAGCTGCATCCAAGACATCACACTCACAAGATGGTTCTCTTTTCTCAGGAGGTACCTCTTTGCATATTGTTTTCCTATGAAGCTTTGCCACCAAGTCTCCAGACCATGAAGTACTTCCAGTAGTAAGTCTTTACTCAGGGCTAGTATCTTTAAGGATAGGCAGTGCCCTACTTAAGACATCACACTCCAGGCACTGGTGAGATGTTCTCTTTTTTCAGGAAATACTTCTTTGCATATTGTTTTCCCATGGAGTACTTCCAGTAAGTCTCTACTAAGGGCTAGTCTCTTTAAGGAGAGCCAGTACCCTACCTAAGCTGCATCCAAGACATTGCAATCAGGCACAGGTGCTAGCGAGATGGTTCTCTTTTATCAGGATATAACCCTTTGCATATTGTTTTCCCATGGAGTATTGCCACCAAGTCTCCATACCATAGAGGACTTCCAGTAAGGGTCCATTCGCACATCGGTAGAATGGGTCCGGATCTGTTCGGCAACATTGCGGAACAAATCCGGACCCATTCATTCTCTATGAGGCTGGAAGAGATGCGGACAGCACACAGCATTTCCGGAGCGCGGCCCCGATCTTCTGGTCCGCGGCTCCCGAAAAAAAATAGAACATGTCCTATTCTTGTCCGCAATTGCGGACAATAGGCAGTTCTATGGGGGTGCCGGCCGAGTGTATTGCGGATCCGCAATTTGCGGACATGTGAATAGACCCTAAGTCTCTACTCCGAGCTGGTCTCTTTAAGGAGAGCCAGTACCCTGCCTAAGCTGCATTCCTATGGGCTAGAAATCTATATGGAGTTGAGAAAGCTTCGTCCTAGTAAACTGCAGTATTTTACTTGATCATAATAACAGAAAATGACATAAAAATATATTGCAACAAAAAAAAAAGATATTTCTTGTTGGGTCAGGGCACTATAGTTTCATACCTAATCCAATATATATGCACAATAACACAAGCGACATTATACACGCATGATCACGGATAGAGAGACACCAGTAGTATGTGCAGTGCATCTCCTAGTGATTTACTAAGGACTTATCAAATTATCTTCCGCAGATCTATCAGCGATTCTATCAACCGATCAAGTGTCTTTCACCAGATGAGATTACTCGGTGCTGCAGAACTGACGATTATCGGGAGAGAAATCATTATGTCTATGGCCAGTTGTGTGAAGCAGAATGAGGAGCGCAGCGTGCATGTGAGACAGCCCGCTCACTAGTAGCGACCACACACATCTGCACACTGTGTACTTGGAATACAATGGTGTGCACTGAAGACGCCTTCATGTATGTAGACGGCTGCAGTGCAGAATTCACATCAGCTATGGAGAATGGAGACAGCCTGTAGAAGACATAGGTAAAGATCTGCATCCTGGCAATGTCAGGTAAGTCATATGTAGTGCACAGTGAGGTAAAGCAAGAGAAGTGCACTTCTAGAGGCTCATACATGTCAGCCAGATGTGAGGTGGGCATGCAGGAAGGCATCACTTACCCATCCACATCCATGCTGATCCCCTCAGTGTGCTGAGCCCGCTCTCCACCGCATCCCACCTCATCTCTTCACAGTAATGCTTTCCATTACCAAAGCAGCCCCATCTCTGAGTTTCTCCCTCCCCCATCCCACCTCCCAGTC
This sequence comes from Bufo gargarizans, assembly GCF_014858855.1. Lineage (NCBI taxonomy): Eukaryota > Metazoa > Chordata > Amphibia > Anura > Bufonidae > Bufo > Bufo gargarizans. The sequence goes on along the minus strand of NC_058080.1, from coordinate 610,645,759 downwards.
ATCCCCTCCTCCTCTCTGTCACTATATCTCCCTCCAGTTCCCCTCCCAGTCCCTGTCTCCTTGCAGATAGTGTATCCATGCCTGTGTGTGTATTCTCACATACATGCCACAATGCTGTATCTGGATTACCAGCGCGTAGCCATAGGGATGGAGAGATTACCGTCACACCTGGAACTGGTGACTGAGGGGCCCCCAAAGCTGGGGGACCGTGGTAGAAATATTGCACCTGGACCCAAGAGCTTCAGGTTACGGCGCCATACAGCAGTGCAGTGCCACCTTACAATACAGCTCTGCATAGGCATCCTTATACAAATAAGAGTGGGGAGATTATTACTCTACTACTATTTAGACTAGACTATACCGGCAGAACCTCAGGACGGGCTCGGTTGCTTGGTGGAAGTGCTTGTTTGTCAGCTGATCGCATTTTTAGGTTGTGTCACTTCAGCAAGTGACATTTATTATGTAGAGAAAGTTAATATAAGGCACTTACTAATGTATTGTTATTGGTAATATTCCTTCCTTTGCTGTCTGGAATCATATTTCCATCTCATTATACACTGCTTGTTTCCATGGTCACGACCATCTTGCAATCCATCAGCAGTGGTCGTGCTTGCACACTATAGAAAAACGCCACCTACCTCTCTGGTGGCCGGGACCACAGGAGTAAGCATAGACTGGAACTTTTTCCTCTAGTGTACAAGCATGACCACCGCTACTGGGTTGCAGAGTGGTCATAACCATGGAAACAAGCCCTGAATAATGTGATGGAAAAACAGGAGGCAATATGGACAATCACAATACTATAGTAAGTGACTTGTATTCATTTTGTGTACGAGATAAATGCCATTTGCTAAGGTTGTTTCTCGGCAGCACTTCTCCCTGTGTATACAAATGCGAACTAAGGCTACTTTCACACTAGCGGCAGGATGGATCCAACAGGCTGTTCACCCCGTTGGCGCTATTTTGCCCTGAATTTTTTGGTTGTTCTGCTCCATTACAGGACGAGCTGGGCCGTCCAAATGGAGACCTTCCACACGTGCCATACATCACTCTGCAGTCTGTAAACCAGCAGCGAGGGGGGCTGGCTGCGCAGACAAGAGGTAAGTATAGCATCCTTGCTTATTTCAGAGCATTCGGGGGCTTGTCCAAGAGTTTTAATAATCTTAGACGACCCCCTGTCCCCTTGTCCGTTTTGCATAAAGACTATTCCAAATTTTCAGGGCAGATTTGCAAATGAAGGATTGATCTGTTTCTTAACACTTTTTGCTAGATCGATCTTTCTGTAGAATGGCATCACCTTTTTTTTCCGTCTAAAAAATGGATTTCAGACAGAAATGGCTCAAACGGGCGGTAACTGATGCAACAGTTTGTTGTTTTCTCTTCTTCTGACGGATCAGAAGAACGGAAAGCTAAAGGTTGATGTGAACTCAGCCTAATCCACAAACCACTCACCCAGGTAATCACTATGCAGGTATTTCACAGGTACAGAATAGCTGCGGACATCAAAGCTAAGTAATACTGCTAGTAGGTGGGACGCTTCCATATAACTGTAGGTGAGATCAAGGAGATAACTCCAGCCCAGGAATGGGAGCTAGATTAGAAAAGGAAATGAAATCAGGATGGACCTGTAGATTCAGGCAGAGATGTAGCCATGGAGGGTGAGGAGATTGCAGCTCCTGGGCTATGGTGCCCGGGCGCTCTGTGGACTCCTCTGCCACTTTAGAAGACAGAGGGACTATAAATGGCACCTGATAAGGAGCTGTTACAGATTTTGCATCAGTAATCTTTACAGTATACCTCTGAATTCAAGAACTGTATTTGCAGCAATATGCATTAGCGATTTATAGCTCCATTCTTAAGCTGGCCATACACATTAGGCTACTTTCACACTCGCGTTTGGTGCGGATCCATCATGGATCTGCACAGACGGATCAGTTCAGATAATACAACCGCATGTGTCCGTTCAGAACGGATCCGTTTGCATTATCTGTAACATAGCCAAGACGGATCCATCTTGAACACCATTGAAAGTCAATGGAGGACGGATCCGTTTTCTATTGTGCCAGATCAGCAATATCCTGTCCCCATAGCTCTGTGTGCTTTTATTGTGTAAAAAAACAACTATTTGATCCATATGCAAATTGACCTAAGATGAGTCCTGTCCCTGACTCATTTCAGGGACAGGACTCATCTCAGGTTAATTTGCATATGTATCAAATCGTTTTTTTTGCACAATAAAAGCACACAGAGCTATGGGGACAGGATATTGCGGAGGTACTAGCGGCCATCTAGCAACCCATGTCCTCAGCTCTATACACAAAATCCCGTTGACAGGTTCCCTTTAAGTATCTCAGACAACTTCTTTACTACTATCTAATGTAAAGGCAGCGGAAACCTAGAGAACACAGGCAAAAGATGTGCCAAATTGATCAGTGGCGCCTACGGTTTGATAGATTTGTGGCATCTTGCTTGAAATGTTAGACATGTTTCTTTATACCACCTCTTGGTCGGCTTACTTTTACCACAATTTGGTGCCACCGTTGGGACTCCATGACTTTTCTAGACACTTAGGGTTAGTGTCTAATGAGGTGCAAAAAGTGTCTGACAGGTAATCTGGTGCATGGCAAGTATGCCATTTTTTGCCACAATTTGCACCAGTCTTTGGTGCAACTGCCATAGCAAACCTGCTCTAGTCTATTACATCCATAATCGCACACGATAAACTGCATATAGTTTAAACCAGGGATGCTTAACCTGCGGCCCTCCAGCTGTTTCAAAACTACAACTGTAGCCGCAAGTTGGGCATCCCTGGTTTAAATGGTAACTGTACTTTCACACAACTGTTCATGAGTCAATAGTACAGGGCTACAGTTGAATATAAGAAAACTTGGTAATATATCTTAGCAGAGAAAACTGCCTTGTTCTAGTTATTTATGTAACCATCATTATGTGCCAGGATGGTCAGTTTAGTACAATTTCTTGGGTTACTGTAATGTGCTTTTGCTGTGTTAATGTGGTAAGGCTACTTTCACACTTGCGGCAGAGTGATCCGGCAAGCACTTCTGTCGCCGGAACTACCTGCCGGATCTGGCAAAACGTATGCCAACTGACGGCATTTGTAAGACTGATCAGTCAGAAAAATGCATTGAAACACCGGATCCGTCTAGCCGGTGTCATCTGGCAAAACGCATCCAGCATTTATTTTTTTCACCTTTTTTCAGTCTGCGCATGCGCAGACCGGAAGGACGGATCAGGCATTCAGGCAAGTCTTACGTTTTTTAGGCCGGAGATAAAACCGTAGCATTACTCTCCATTCAGAATGCATGGGGATATAACTGATAAAGAAAAACGCGTGGGTGGAATTCCGAAGGAGGCACGGCAGCGCACGGCGAGAGGCTGCCAGAATAAAACGACGACATGTCCAACATATATTCCGGCAGCCTCTCGCCGTGCACTGCCGTGCCTCCGCCGGAACTCCACCCCCGCCCCCATTATAGTCAATAGGGACGGAGCGGCAGTCCAGAGGCACACGTTCACTAGCGGCAGGACGGATCTGACAGACTGTTTACCCGACGGAACAGCCTGCTAGAGGTCCGTGCTGCTCGTGCAAAAGTAGCCTAAGCCAGTCAAAATAATAGTGGCCACATCTGTATCCTCTGCTCCCACCCTTTCTAAACTTTCCCTCTGAAATCCGTCTAGTGAGATCAAGATGGGCTGTCAGCTCAAGGAAGTATCAGTTCACATCAGTTCATAGAAGTCTATGGAGATGAAATGAGGAGGAAGTGCAGAGAGTAATAGAGACAGACACAGTACAGGAATGATTCAGCGGCTAATAGTAAGTGTTACATCTCATCCCAAGGGCTTTATTGACATCCATACTGCTCAGTACTTTTCGATAATGATCTTTATGGTGCTTCTTAATGATTATGAGTTAGTGAGAGGGTGTTAGGAAGCAGAATCTGCTGTCTCTTATTGATAGCGACAATGTGTAGTTTATGGGGCGCAACCAGTTTCCTCCCAGAAGCTCTGAGACAAACTGCTAATACTGTACATGCCAGATACAAGTTATATAATAATCAGATGTAATGCGATCACTCAAGTATACACACATGGCTGCTTATTTTGAAAATTCATCTGAAGGTTTTGGTACAGCTCCAATTTAGCATCTGTATTACAGCTGCTGAAACCAGACATAAGGTGATTAAAGTTCGGTTCATTAGAACCATGGGGTAGCCAGGTGTTGCAGCCACAATACAGATGCTAAAATATAGCAGTATTAGTAATTCTCTTTTATTATTTATGGATAAATGGCCAGAATGTCCAACATTGATTATTGGCGACTTTAACTGTGTTATCGACCCTCTTCGCGATAGGATTTCTACGAGTGCTAGGAGTGACAGTCCGGTCCAGGGGTCCCCCCTGGCACGGTTCTGCCTGGAGGCTGGATTTGAGGACGCTTGGGAACATCTGGGACAGGGGAAAAGGGCTTTCTCATGCTTTAGTAAAGCAGGTAAATCGTTGTCCAGAATAGATCTTGTATTGATAAATAGTAAATATGTGAATCAGATAAAGCGAATGAAATACGAAACAAGGTCAGTATCTGATCACTCTCCGATACTACTTGAATTATGTTTATCTCAGGAAAGATATATACCAAAATCTCCTTTTAGATTAAATCCCTATTGGTTATCAGTTATAAAGACACATGAAACAATTCAAAACGAAATAGGTCGATTCTGGGAAATTAACTACGGTTCAGCAAAAACTCAAGTAGTATGGGATACTTTCAAGGCGTATACGAGGGGATTGATGGTTAGTAACATTGCGAACCTTAGACAGGAATATGGAAAGAAACAGAAAAATCTAAAAGAACACGCAGTGTTAGCAACAGAATCCTTCTATAGGAACAAGACCGAGAGGAATAGGCAAAATATGCAAAGAGCCACACAAATATATGCTAATTTTTTATTGGATAAGGCCCAACAGAACCTTTTTTTTAAAGGGCAAAAATACTTTACAGAATCAGGCCGACCTGGTAAACTCCTTTCCAGGGTAATCTCCAATCAACAACCCAAAAAACATATAGATAAACTTCGTTTGAGTGATGGTAGGATAGTCACTACACAGGGCCCGGTGGAGAAGGCCTTTCTTGATTATTTTACTGATTTGTATAAAGCTGATTCTAACATCACAGATGACAAGATAGATCTCTACTTAGATAGGATCAAGTTTCCAACTATTACTGAGTCGGAAAAGAAAGCACTAGAAATGGAGGTCTCAATGCAGGAACTTGAGGGAGCTACTAAACTATGCTCGGCTAACTCCACCCCTGGTTCAGATGGGCTTCCATATGAATTTTATAGCAAATATGGGGACTGCGTTCTTCCCAGACTGTTGGAGGTCTTTGCTGAATCAGTGGAGGATGGGATGCTGCCAGATTCAATGATGGAGGCCATAATAATACTAATACCGAAAAAAAACAAGGACCCCTTAGAATTAGAATCATACAGACCAATTTCACTGCTCAATGCAGATGTAAAGCTCCTTGCGAGGGTCCTGGCAACAAGGCTTTCCAGGGTCATCTCCTCCATTGTCCATTCGGATCAGTGCGGCTTTATCCAAAATAAGGGTACACATCATAATTTACACCGGCTCTTCTCCAATATTCAGGCCCCGGGGGGGACTGCCCGCTCCATCCTGTCATTGGACGCCTCTAAGGCCTTTGACAGGGTGGAGTGGCGTTTCCTCTGGAAGGTTCTTGCAAGGATGGGCTTTGGAGAAAGATTTATACGCACTCTTAAGCTACTGTATAGATCTCCAAGGGCAAAACTGAGTCTTAATGGAATCCTGAGCGGCAGTATTGATTTAAAGAGAGGCACCCGCCAGGGCTGTCCACTATCTCCCCTGTTATTCGATATTTATATCGAACCCCTTGCGATGGCCATCAGGCAAGATGATCAGGTTAAAGGATTCGGTACGTTAGGAACACAAGACCGCATCTCATTATATGCAGATGATGTTCTGTTTTTTATAGATCATACGGAAACTACTCTTCCTAGGATCATTCATATGGTTAAATTATTTGGTGAGGTGTCTGGTCTTTGTATAAATTGGGCCAAGACCAGTCTGCTCCCAATAGACCCTCTGCCACAGAAGGAGGTTCCTGTTATACAGTTGGATATTGTTGATACTTTCCAATATTTGGGTCTGACTATATCGCCTCGGGTTGAAAATTTTCTACAACTTAATTTGATTCCCATAATAGTAAAGACCAGAGCTAAAATAGGAATCTGGCTGAAACTTCCCCTATCCAGAGCTGATCGAATCTCACTAGTTAAAATGGTGATATTACCACAATTTCTCTATGTGCTCAGGAATACACCTATTTGGATACATGACAAACACTTTAAACTTATTGAAAGAATAATTAATGATTTAATATGGGGAAGAAAGCGAGTTCGAATTAAGTTGGAATATTTGTATAAATCCGTGGAGTCTGGGGGTTTAAATCTCCCCTACTTTAAAGGGTACTTTATTGCAGCTCAGCTATTGTGGTGTTATGAATCAGAGAACAGCGCACTCTTGAGGAAGCTGGTAACTAGCCATGCTCATAATAATATTTTTACTTTGTTGGAATCCGGTTTATTGAAGAGTTATGAGCACGGCTACGGAGAAACTATTAATCTACTTCTGAAAATGTGGAATACAACTAGGACATGGTTGAAGGTTAAGGGTTCATTCACATTTACGCCTCTTTGGCATAATTTCTATTTACAAAGCTTAGATGATATTGCAGCTGACATATTTTGGCAGAAGAATAAAATCTTATATATTTCACAGGTAGTTAAAGATAGAGAAATTAAATCCTTTATAGAAATGACACATAATATAAGAAATCTTTCATGGTTTAGGTACCTTCAACTTCGATCTGTATTATCCAGTTTGGATGATAAGCGATTGTTGGATATAGATAATTTATCTTTTTTGAATGAGTGGGTAGGGGGTGTACTTGTTAAAATAAAGATTTCAAATATATATAAGTTATTACTTAAGGCACGGTTTAGTGATACACATTCACCAGGACAAAAAGCGTGGGAGGCGGATTGTCCGAATTTACAAGTAGAAGGTTGGGAGAATATTTTTGGGAATTTGGTTTCAGTATCCCAGAACTTCAACCATGTTTTAATACAATTCTATATTTGTCACAGATTATATATTACTCCCTTATGGATGAATAAATGTGGGTTAAGAGATATGTCCAACTGCCCCAAATGTGACATTGTAGGAGCGGACTTCCTCCATATGATATGGACTTGTCCAGAACTCACAAACTACTGGAATAACATCAATAACTGTATTATCTACAAATTAAAAATTCGAATTCCTTTTGAACCACAAGTATTCGTGCTTAATGATCTCTCCAAATTAAAAAATCATAAGTATCAAAAGATCTTCCTGAGTAGAATATTGATGCTGGCTAGAGTACTGATCAGCCGGACCTGGTTTGCCCGTTCCACTCCAGACATCAACACATGGATAAACCTAACCGATAAGGTTAAAAACTACGAGAAAATTTTATATAAACGGAGGGAGGTTGAGGAACAGTGGAACAAGATATGGGATGGCTGGAAGATTGATTGATTAGTCGAGGTCAAGTTGGTTTATTTACGGGGGGCCTGCTTTGACGCACCACAGATTAGGGATTAGGGATTAGGGGGGAGGGAGGGGAGGGTTTTCTAAATGAAAGAAAAGATGAATTGAATATATTATAATTATATATAATTAGTTGGGACACTAAGAATTGAGAGATTGTAAAAATGTCTGTAAAAAATGTTTTGTAGTGTTTTTCCAATAAATTTTTGTTGAAGAAAAAAAAAAAAAAAAAAAAAAAAAAAAATATAGCAGTATTACAGAAAAGATTGACACGTCTTCCGTGTTTTGAACCCACCCATGTTTACTGAAGCTAAATATTGCCCAAATATGTTGATGTCTTAGGCTGTGTCAACATAGCTATACTACTGCTGCAATTTTTTAAGCCAGATGGGGGTTTGTGTAAAAAACCCTCAAATGCAAGCAGTAAATATATCAAATCTGCACTGTGTAAACGCCATCTGAAACATGCAAATGTGTGAGATCAAAGGGGTCGTCCAAGTGTTTTATGCTGATGACATATCCACAGAATAGGAAATCTTTATGTGATCGGTGGAGGTCCAACGCCCAGCACCCCCTGATGATCAGCTACCTGAAGCAGGGGCGGACACCGACAGCAGAGGGCCCCTGTGGAAAGAATGTACCTGCCCCCCTCCCCCAAACCACACATACAGATATAAACATATAGGTGCAAATAAAAAACATCTTGTTCAAAATTATGCTTTATTATATGCAAACGGGGCGTTACCATTATACCTAGAGGCTCTGTTCTCTTTGTAATTGCCGTGCCCTCTGCACTTTCACATGGCCAAGTGTGATGACATTTTCACTGCCAGACCCTGTCAAAGTAGACAGGGAGCGGTAATTGCAGAGAGAGCAGAGCCTCTAGGAGTAAAGGCAATGCCCCCGTTGCTCCTAGAGGCTCATTTGCATTTATTAGACATTTTTCTCAGCAATGCAGACACATATAAACATGGGACCAACACAGATGCCTCCAGCTGCCAAGTGCACCTGTAACAGATCAGCCAGTGTCATAGGTGCAAATCTGCCGACAGATGTCCTTAACCCCTTAAGGACCAGGCTCATTTTCACCTTAAGGACCAGGCCATTTTTTGCAAATCTGACCAGTGTCACTTTAAGTGCTCATAACTTTAAAACGCTTCGACTTACCCAGGCCGTTCTGAGATTGTTTTTTCGTCACATATTGTACTTCATGACACTGCTAAAATTGGGTCAAAAAAGTTAATTTTTTTGCATAAAAAAATACATTTTTTACCAAAAATTTTGAAAAATTAGCAAATTTCAAAGTTTCAGTTTCTCTACTTCTGTAATACATAGTAATACCCCCAAAAATTGTGATGATTCTGTAGTTTGCAAAAACACCCCATATGTGGTCGTAAACTACTGTTTGGCCGAACGGTAGCACATAGAAGGAGGGGAACACCATATGGGTTTTGGAAGGCAGATTTTGCAGGACTGGTTTTGTTTATACCATGTCCCATTTGAAGCCCCCTGTTGCACCCCTAGAATAGAAATTTAAAAAAAGTGACTCCATCTAAGAAAGTACACCCCTCAAGGTATTCAAAACTGGGTTTACAAACTTTGTTAACCCTTTAGGTGTTCCACAAGAGTTAATGGCAGATGGAGAAACAATTTAGAAATTTCTATTTTTTGGAAAATTTTCCAATATAATCAGTTTTTTCCAGGAGTAAAACAAGGGTTAACTGCCAAACAAAACTCAAAATGGGTTGCCCTGATTCTGTAGTTTGCAAAAACACCCCAAATGTGGTCGTAAACTACTGTTTGGCTAAACGGCAGGACATAGAAGAAGGGGAACGCCATACGGTTTTTGGAAGGCAGATTTTGCTGGACTGGTTTATTTACACCATGTACCCTTTCAAGCCCCCTGATGCACCCCTAGAGTAGAAACTCCATAAAAGTGACCCCATCTAGGAAACTACGGGATAAGGTGGTTGTTGTTTTGGGACAATTTTTGGGGTAAATTAGATTTTTGGTTGCTCTATATTACTCTTTTTTGAGGCAATGTAACAAAAAAATTTAATTCTAAAATTGTTTCTACATTCGCTATTTAGTTTTGTGGAACACCTAAAGGGTTAACATAGTTTGTAAAGTAATTTTTGAATACCTTGAGGGGTGTAGTTTCTTAGATGGGGTCACTTTTTTGGAGTTTCTAGTCTAGGCTACATCAGGGGGGGCTTCTAATGGGACATGGTGTAAAAAAAAAAAACTGTCCATCAAAATCTGCCTTCCAGAAACCGTATGGAGTTCCCTTCGTTCTATGCCCTGCCGTGCGGCTATATAGCCATTTACGACCACATATGGGGTGTTTCTGCAAACTACAGAATTGGGGCAATAAATGTTTAGTTTTGTTTGGCTGTTAACCCTTGCTTTATTACCGGCAAAATGGATTTAAATTTAAATTTTGCCCAAAAATAGGTGTTTTGGCACCGTTTTTATTTTATATTTTTAACACCGTTCATCCGAGGCGTTTGGTAAAAAGTTATTTTTATAGCGACGACTTTTACGCACGCGACGATGCCCAATATGTATGGCTCTCAGACTTTGGAGACACTAAGCAGGCATCCTAAAACTGCGGCCCTCCAGATGTTGTAAAACTACAATTCCCACCATGCCCTGATGATGGCTGTAGGTTGTCTGGGCATGCTGGGAGTTATAGTTTTACAACATCTGGAGGGCCGCAGTTTGAGGATGCCTGCACTAAAACTAATATTTTTTGGGGAAAGAAAAATTGTTTTCGTGTCTCCAAAGTCTGAGAGCCATAGTGTTTTATGTTCTCTAGTGAACTGTTGGGGATTATAAAAATGTAGTACTCCATGGAAGTGTGATACTCCCTGAAGCAATCGATAATGCAGAGGCCCGGATGATCGGGGCACGTGTCACATTGAGTTGTGGTGTCCTTCCGTATCCCCCTCTTGTGACACACTCTGCACTTTTTTTGGGTTCGTCCCTTCTTTCCAGTATGGGGGACCACACCTGGAAAGTGTTGGCCAGGGACGATCCGGGCGCCTCCAGTTCCCGAGGTACTCCGGCCTGCTCTTTCCCGGTCCGAAAAGATCAGGTCTTTGAGGACTGCCTCATAGAATTGGAGGAATGTCCCTGTGCTGCCAGCGCTTCGGGATAGTACAAAAGAGTTGTACATGGCAACCTGCACCATGTAGACCGCAACTTTTTTGTACCATGCCCGGGTTTTGCGCATGGCGTTATATGGCGTGAGGACTTGATCAGAGAGATCAACTCCTCCCATATACCGATTGTAGTCGACGATACAATCGGGCTTGAGGACCGTTGCCGCGGTACCTCGCACAGGGACTGGGGTGGTGCTGTTACCGTGGATTGTGGACAGCATAAGGACATCCCTCTTGTCCTTATACCTGACCAGCAACAGGTTTCCACTGGTAAGTGCACGGGTCTCACCCCTGGGGATAGGTACCTGGAGGGGGTAGGCAGGGAGGCCGCGTTGATTTTTCCGCACGGTCCCACAAGCGAACGTGGATCTGGCGGCAAGGGACCTGAACAAGGGAATGCTGGTATAAAAGTTGTCCACGTACAAGTGGTAACCCTTATCCAGCAGTGGGTACATAAGGTCCCACACGAGTTTCCCGGTAACACCCAGAGTGGGGGGACATTCTGGTGGTTGAATCCGGGAATCTCGCCCCTCGTACACACGAAATTTGTAAGTGTACCCTGAGGTACTCTCACAAATTTTGTATAGCTTCACGCCATACCTCGCCCGCTTTGTGGGAATGTATTGGCGGAAACTGAGTCTCCCCTTGAACGCAACGAGAGACTCATCAACCGCGACCTCCCTTCCAGGTACGTAGGCCTGCTGAAATGTGGCCCCAAAGTGATCGATGACCGGCCGTATCTTGTACAGCCGGTCATAGGCAGGATCACCTCGGGGTGGACATGCTGCATTATCGGAATAATGCAGACATTTCCGGATGGCCTCAAACCGGTGACGTATCATGACCATACTGTACAGTGGGGTCTGGTACAGGACGTCCCCACTCCAGTATTGCCTGACACTGGGTTTTTGGACTAGACCCATATGCAGCACGAGGCCCCAAAATGTCCTCATTTCGGCTGCACTGACCGGCGTCCAGCCACCGGGTCTAGCCAAAACTGAGCCTGGGTTTTGAGCGACGAACTGTTGGGCGTACAGATTCGTCTGCTCCACCATCAAATTCACCAGTGGGTTACTGAAAAAAAAACTAAAAAAGTCTATTTCAGTAAACCCCACTGTGGGAATCTGGATTCCAGGATTGCCAGCGGGTATGCGGGGGGGGGGGGCAAGTGGCAGGGGGGGTCTGGGGTCTGAAAGTTGAAAAAAAAAAGTTTGGAATAAATGTGCTTTTTTTTTTTTTTTTTTTTCTAACTTTTCCCTTCTATCCCTGCCTAAAGGTGCCTCTCCCTCACTGACCCTAACCTACCTGGGTGGCGATGGGTGCAGGAGGGTGATGGATGCCGATTTAGGGGGACACAGGAGCTGGTGCTGGACGATGCTGCACGGTCAGGGTGCTGGACAGGAAGAGGAGGGGAGAGAGGAGCGCAGGAAGTTTGAATCTCGCGCCTCTCTCCCCTGCACCAATCAGCACCCTGGACAGCGGCGTTCAGCACCAGGGCCAGCTCCGCCTCTGCAAATCCTCGGACTGCGATTGGTGGTGTAAAATTACGCCACCGATCGCAGTCTTTTTCCGGTTCATCGGGTCACAGGACACCCGAATGGACCGGAAACGCAGAAAACCGCAGGTCTGAATTGACCTGCGGTTTTCTGCGATCGCCGATACGGGGGGGTCCAATGACCCCCCCCTGCGTTGTTACGGGATGCCGGCTGAATGATTTCAGCCGAAATCCCGTTTCGATTAACCCCCGCGGCGCCGGAATTCAGATTTTAAGTCAGGACGTACCGGTACGTCCTCGGTCCTTAAGGGGTTAAACCACTTAAGACTGTTGACACCATAGGGAATGGGAAGGGGAACTCCAAGCCTTCCTCTAGCCCCGCATATCCACCCCAACTAACCCCTGCAATAACGACACTGACAACGTTCAACTTTTAACCTTTTATTTTGTTGGGTGGTAATCGGCCACAGCTTTATTCAAACGGCAAAACCATAACCTTGAGCCGTGCTCTCCGCCAGCCGCTGGTATCCCAGCGGGCGGATCCGCCCATTTTTCCTCCAGCACCTTTACGATGCAATAACTAGCCGCCAAGAAGGAGCACCGCCCTCAAACGGGGCTCCGACCACCACCCAACAAAAACAGGGCCTGCTCCACCCCATCCTGAATACCTGAAAGGAAAATGTCCAAACCTATATCATTCAGGTGTACCCCATCAGGCCTCATCAACGAACGGTTATCGCCCTCAAGCTGCCGGTGTCTGACAACCACACCACCCCGGGACCTCACAAAACGGGAAATACGGGCATTAATCGTCCTCCTACACCTCTCAACCGCCACCCCCCCCTGCCATACCACACGAGGGATAACCTCAGACCACACGAGGGATAACCTCAGACCACACCAGGACTACCTCACGAAAAAAGGAAGGGAAGCGCTCCAAATCAGACCTGATGAGGGTCAACAATTCCACCAGGGGGACAGAACCTACATCATTCCCCCCTGCATGTAAAACCAAAATAACCGGGCCACTGGCCTGCGAACCGATTTCGACCACTTGAGACAGGAGCTGAGCCCATCGCAAACCCCGTATTCCTCTCCAGGCAACGTCCACCTCACGGAAGCCGAGTGACCTCCCACCAGGCCGGCAATCAGCTCTCTGAGCTGCCCAGAAAACATACGAATGGCCGATAATCCACACGGCCGGACGCCCCGGACCTGCAAGAAAAAAGAGTTAACACCAAGCAAAAGCCATACAAACCAAGAAACCAGCCAATAAAACAATCACATTGACCAGGACATACAAGTACCATGTACCTAATTAAATCAGAACAACACCCCTCCCCCACCACTCTGTCTCAATTTGTTTTTTTTTATTTTTTATTTTAACCTACAACAAAAGGTCCGGTCTAATATACCTAGCAAAGCAGGCCGACTTCCACCTGCCAATCCTCATAACCTCAGATTCCGGCAAACCTGCCCTGGCCGCTTCCGTAGCCGCCCCAATACGGAACGAATGAGTACCGAACTCCCTGGGATTCACCCCAACTAACTCCAAACAAGACCTCAAAACCCGGGTGAACTGGAATTTGGTCAAGGGAGTGCCGTCCGCATGCGCAAAGAAATTACAGCACTCCGGGCGAACTGAACTATATCCACCCACTAACCTAACTGGGCAAGAAATACCAGCCACCGGATGCAGAGGAATCCAGGCACCCCTTCCAAACTGGTCCGTCTTAGACCGTCGGACCCGAATCCTCAAAGAATCAGTACCTAACACCACGTCCTGACAAGAAAGACCCCCTGACTTGCTACGGGAGGGGGCAACCAACTCCCCTAACCTCAGGGCCGCAAAGAAGGCTACGCTAAAACTACACGAAAACAACGCCACCTCGAAAGGCGACGCGCAAACTTCAGGAAGCCTGGAAAGAAGCCTACCCAGCAAGTTAAACGAGATCGGCCTCCGGCTCTCCTTAGAGACAAACTCCCTCCTCCAACCCTTCATGGCCTGACGAATAATAAACTGTTTGGTGACATCTATCCAGCCGCGCAATTTGAAATGAAAGGCAACACCAGCCAGGCGTCGCTGCGCAACCGCTGCAGAAACTCGCGAGGCCCGCAAGCGCAACAACCAATCAGTAGTGACCTCCAATCGTAGGTCATCCCGGGAAACCACGTCTCTGCCATTCACCATTCCCAACCACTCATCCCACGCCTTACCGTGCGCCTGCCAAGTTGCCGGGGAAACAGAAGATCGAACCAGCGCCATCATTTCCGGTCCACCAGGTCCCACAGGTACGACGGGCATTCCCTGCCCTCCAAATCCGCTCCCGGAAGAAAGGACCTGAAATCCTGCCAACGAAAACGGGAAAGGGCATCAGCAATCTTATTATCAACACCTGGAACATGACGAGCCCTAAAATAAATATTACATTCGAGGCACCGGAGTACAAGATGCCGGAGCAAAGCCAGAACCGGGAGAGAAGAGGAAGACAAGGTATTGACAGCGTAAACCACACTCAAATTGTCCGTCCAAAAGGAAACATGCTTATTGGCTAGCCGGTCCCTCCACAATTCCACCGACACCACAATCGGGAACAACTCCAATAACGTGAGGTTCTTGCACAAGCCAGCAGAACGCCAGGCATCAGGCCATGCACCGGCGCACCACTCCACCCCCAGAATTGTGCCAAAACCACACGACCCGGAAGCATCTGAAAACAGAGACAGCTCAGAGTTAGGGGTAACCACAGACATGTAACAAGTATGGCCATTGAAAGATTGCAGAAAAGCCCTCCAGACCCGCAAGTCCTCCTTCAGCGACGCAGTGAGCCGGATGCGATGGCCGGGGGACCGAACACCCCTGGTGGCTAAAGATAAACGGCGGGCAAAAACACGGCCCATGGGCATCACCCTACAAGCAAAGCACAAAAGGCCCAAAAGAGACTGCATCTGTAGTAGGGTAACCTTCCTCACTGCTAAAAACCCATCAATCAAATCCACAAGCTTCTGAAGCTTCTCACACGGCAACCGAAAAACCATATCGACCGTGTCTATCTCAATACCCAGAAATGACAGACACGTGACAGGGCCTTCTGTTTTTGCCATGGAAATCGGAACCCCAAACTGAGCCATCCTCTCCAAAAACAGATTCAGCAACAACAAGCACCCACCCCCAGAACCTGGAGAAACAAAAAGAAAGTCATCCAAATAATGCAAAACTGACGTAGAGCCCGACTCATAACGGATGACCCATTCTAAAAAGGTACCAAACAACTCAAAATAATGACATGAAATGGAACAACCCATAGGGAGACAGGTGTCATAGTAAAACTTACCGTCTACACAGCAACCTAGTAAATGAAAACAATCGGGATGAACAGGAAGCAGACGGAAAGCGGATTCAATATCCGACTTGGCCAGGAGGGCCCCCTTGCCCGCCTCCCTAACCAATGCGACCGCACGGTCAAAGGAGACATAAGACACCGAGGCATCCTCCGGACCAATGGCATCATTAACTGACGAACCCTTCGGGTGGGATAAATGATGAATCAACCTGAACTTACCCGGTTCTTTCTTAGGGACCACACCAAGCGGGGAAACTCGCAAATTCGGGAATGGCAACACGTCAAATGGACCTCTAAACCTACCCAATGAAACCTCCTTAAAGACCTTATCCTTCAGAACCTCTGGTAGCTCCCGAGCCGACCTCAAGTTATCCGAAAAAACCGGAGAACGGTTAAGAACAAAAGGGATAAAAAACCCAAAGGAAAAACCAAAACGGAGTTGAGCCGCAGCCTGTTTATTGGGGTACCTGTCTAACCAGGGGCCCATCTCTGCCACGCTCACCGGGGTCCTTGAATCCCCCTTGCTCAAACTGTTTGGCTGGCCTAACAGCGGGGCGGGTGCACTTACTAGCGGGGTGAGGGCCACCGCAGGCGGAGCACTCATGCTTGAACCTACACAACCCGGCAAACCTGCAGCTCCCTTCATTGAACAACCAGCAGGACCCGGGGCGACGGACGGCCACCGGTCCATGGGAAGGTGATCCCCCTGAACCAGCGGCCGCCGCTGGAAAGGGAGGGGGCCTCTGCGCGACCATTAACCTCAACCAAACATCCGTCGCCTTAACCCCCCACCCCATCTCCGGGTGCAACGCCAACCGACGACGAAACTCCTCATCATACCGCCACCAGGCGCTGCCCCCGTGCGATTTGTAAGCACTATATATTATATCCTGATAAACGAAAAGCTCGGAACACCGCTCAGGATGACGCTGTCCCATAACACAACCCAAAACGGAAAAGGCCTGCAACCAATTGTTCATGGTCTTGGCCACCCGGGGTCTACGCTCAGAAGGCCTATCCGAAAAACGCCGTTCCTTATCCACCGTGTGTTGGTCAACCGATATGAGGGACCAAACGTCCACATACTGGTTAGCCCACACCTTCTCCCTAACCGCTTCCTCCAGGTGGGAACCGAGGAGGCTAACCCCGCAATAGCATGAATCCTTGTGGACCCCCGCCAGAACGGGAGCCTGTCGAACACTAGGAAGAGGGGACCCCGTAACCTGGGCAGGTTGTTGCAACCGATCCAACAACATCTTCAACAGCTCGGCCGTGTTCGTCTCCCCCGCCCCCGTCCCCGCCACACCCACAGAATGGTACTCACCGGAAGAAGAGACAGGAATCACCGGAGGAGCAGGCATCGGAACCTCAGGCTGCACCGACGCCGTAGGAGCCAGGCAACGGACCCTGGATGACTGATGACGCGACCGCCCAGCGCGACGCGAACGTGCTGCTCGACCAGACTCCCCCGACGCAGCCAGCGACCCTTCAGAGGAGGACGGCGAGCGCCATCTGGAGGATCTGGAGCGCCCGCTCCGCACCGAGCCATCAGACCTGCGGCGGGAGTGACGCCTGCGGGAACCTCGCCGAACACGCCTCCTGCTTTGCGGAGAGGAGGACGATGAGCTGGACCGAACCCTGCGCTGGCGTGACCCCTGGGGAAAGGAAAGGGGGGGCGGCAGAGGGTAAGCAGTAACTGCAGGGGCAGAAAGGGGCTCCAACTGCACCCCATCGCCAGCATGAGACAGAGGAGCAGTCACTTCAACAACCGCAGCTGGTGGCAGAGCCCCATCTAAGGGCTGCTGTCCCTGGGGAGCATGAGGGGGCAATGACTGGGAAGCCGGAGGGGTGAGGGGGAGACCCTGGGATGAGGAGCTGCTGGCCTGTGCACCCATTACTACCCCACCGCTCCAAGCCGCAGTCACACGAGCGGCAGCAGGACGGGACATGTGAGGAGAGGGAACCGGAAGGGGCGGAGCCACCGATGCCTCGGCAGCACGGAGAACCTGCCGGCCAGCATGAGAAGCCCCATCGCCAGCAGGAGCGCTCAGGGTAAGCGAAAAAGGAGGGGGGGGACTGTAACCGAACCTAGCAGGGGGGCGGATGTGCCGAGCAGACCGCCGGCCCCCCACCGCAGCATCGGGATCGACGGGCATTACCTCAGGGGCGCACGCCAAGCCAGGGGAGGAGGAGGCAGCATGAGGGGAACCGAGGCTGCTCAAAAATGAGCGCAGCCATCCCTCACCCCCCTCCGCCATTCTCGCCCTCAAAGCCTCCAGCAGAGGGGCATCTGAGGCGGCCATCTCCATGCGGACAGAGCGCTGCAACCACACACAAAGCGCTTCCGCTCAAAGAGGAAGAGGAAAGGCGGGACAGCGGCATATATGCCCTCCTGGCTGACCGCCCACTCTCCCCACCGGATCCCTATGTTAACCCCTGAATGCCGAACGGAACGGGCACTAGAGGAGATATAACTAAAGGGAGGGAGGAAAACAGGGGGGGGGGGGCCACCAGTCCCTGTCCACCCTCCCTAAGCCGTCGGGTGGCCACCAATGCGGTCGCCCTCTCCTCCCTGAGGGCAGACAAGGTAGCAGACGCGCTAATTTCCATATTTTCCCGTGTAGGGTTCCCTGCGGAGATGCTCACAGATCAGGGACCCCAGTTTATGTCTGAACTGATGGACGCCCTGGCGGCAAAGATCCAGATGACGCACCTCGTCTCCAGTCCATACCACACGCAAACCAACGGCCTCTGCGAGCGCTTTAACGCGTCATTAAAGCAGATGCTGGCCACATTCGTTGAGTCGCAGGGTGGGGACTGGGAACGGTACCTGCCTCATCTGCTGTTTGCCTACAGGGAAGTACCGCAAGAGTCCACCGGGTTCTCCCCGTTTGAACTCCTGTATGGCAGGAACGTCCGAGGGCCACTACAGCTGATGCGAGAGACGTGGGAAGGCAAAGGTGATCCCACGGATGTCTCTGTAGTGGATTATGTCCTGAAGTTCAGAGACAAAATGGAGTCACTCTCTGCCATGGTAACGGAGAATCTGGCCCAGGCCCAGGCCAAACAGAAACTATGGTACGACCTGCACCGCAGGAGACCGGGCATTTGAAACTGGAGACAAGGTCTATGCCCTTCTTCCCATACGGCACAATAAGTTACAGGCAGCATGGGAGGGGCCATACACCATAGAGAAGCGTTTAAACCCCCTGACATACTTGGTGAACATGGGGGGTAGAAAACAGAAGGCCTTTCACATTAACATGCTGAAGGCTCACCACGATAGAACCCAGTATGTACTCCCAGTGTGCAGCCGGTTAGAACAGGGCGAGACAGACCCTCTGGTAGATCTGCTGGCTGACACCCGGGAGACGGACGGGGACATAAATGTCAACCCGCAGCTCTCCCCATCCCAGAGAGAGCAGTTACAGGAGGTGTTAGGTCGGTACCACCGGACCTTCTCAGGTATCCCGGGACAGACCAATCTGGTCGCTCACCGGTTAGATACCGGAGCACATCCCCCCATCAAGCAATCCGCCTATCGCGTCTCTCCGGAGGTGCAGGCAGACATGCAGCGTGAGGTGGGGGAAATGCTAGAACTGGGGGTCGTTCAGCGGTCCTGTAGTCCATGGGCGGCACCCGTCGTCTTGGTACCCAAGAAAGACAAGACGACGCGGTTCTGCGTGGACTACCGGAAGTTGAACGCTGTAACCACTACGGACGCCTACCCCATGCCTCGCATCGATGAGATGCTAGATAAGCTGGCGGCTGCCAGCTATCTATCAATCATGGATCTGAGCCGGGGGTACTGGCAGATCCCTCTTGCCCCGGACGCGCAGCAGAAGTCGGCCTTTATTACTCCCTTCGGGCTCTTTGAATTTACGACGATGCCCTTTGGAATGAAAAATGCGCCTGCCACGTTCCAGCGGGCTATGAACGACCTGCTGGGGGAAATGCAACCGTTCGCTGCAGCATATTTGGACGATATTGCGGTGTTTAGCCCCACCTGGGAAGAACACCTCAAACATCTGTCCCAGGTACTGCAACGGCTGGCTGCAGCCAATTTGACAGTTAAGCCAAGTAAGTGTCAGATCGGCATGACGGAAGTCCAGTATTTAGGGCACCGAGTGGGAGGGAACACCCTGAAACCGGACACGGGAAAGGTTGACGCCATCTTAGCGTGGCCTCGGCCTATCACCAAGCGACAGGTTCAGGCATTCCTGGGGACCGCGGGCTACTATAGGAAGTTTGTACTGGCCTATAGTGCCATCGCGAAGCCCCTGACGAATGCCACTGGTAAGAAGCACCCGAAAGTGGTTATGTGGACCCCTGAGTGTGAGAACGCCTTCCGGGCCTTGAAGCAGGCGTTAGCTAGCGCCCCTGTGCTTCAAGCCCCAGATTTCAGCCGTCGGTTCATAGTGCAAACAGACGCATCAGATTACGGTCTCGGCGCTGTCCTAAGCCAGGTGGATGGAAAGGGGGACGAGCATCATCTTCTGTACCTGAGCCGGAAACTTCTTCCCCGAGAAGTCTCTTACTCAACTACAGAAAAGGAGTGTCTGGCGATTGTGTGGGCCCTACAGAAGCTTCAATCCTATCTGTACGGCCGCTCCTTCACAATCATTACGGACCATAATCCTCTCAGTTGGCTGAACCGTACTGCGGGGTCCAACGGGAAGCTCCTAGGTTGGAGCTTGTCGCTGCAGCAGTACGATTTTACCATCCAGCACAGGGCAGGCAGCAGACATCAAAATGCGGATGGCTTATCCCGGTGCAACGGCGATCCAGACCGATCAGCGCAGGTTAGCGGCGACGCCACCCGTCTTGCGGACGGATGTCTAGCCACAGACGCGGGGGGAGGTGTCACGGATGATCCGCGAGAATATTGAACTGTCCTCCCAATATTATCAATATTACTCTGCCTTATTGAACAGTAGGTCTATTAAACAGTAATTATTTCCCTAGGCCCCAGAACTTACAATTTGATTATTCAGAGCGTCTCCTTCTGTCCTTCTGTTGTACCCAGAGAACAACATAGTCCTTTTGTTCAAGTCAGTCAATAGATGCCCAGCAGATAACGCAATTACAGCTGGCTTCCTCAGGTTGACAAAAGAACTTCCCTTCCTGAAGAGATATCACAGCTAGGTGTGAAGACTGCACCTGGGGGGGGAGCCATATGGTGTTGCTGCTATAAGGGTCTGTAAGCTAGCTTGCAGCAGACAGGCCGGCACCAAGGTTTCCCAGATTGCAACATGAATCTGAGATATGATTTTTACCTTTTTAAGAGAGACCATGCATCTTACGGACGTAAAAATTACATCATCAAGTCACTCAGAATTCACTGGACGTTTACAGAGGACAAACATAACTCTAAGATGTTCCCAGGTAAAGTTATGGTGTTACCCCATCATAGAACCAGTTATAATAGTAATATTTGGTATCCCTGAACTCCATATTTTGTGGGGAATGTGAATATGTGCTTGTTACTTGCGTACAGCGGAGACATTCCACGATATGGCACATGCCATATTTCAGAACTGACATTCACCTCAGGAATACAGCCTGCCCAGCAGGCGGACTCTCAATTCCCCGCCTTGATTCTAGGACCCTTTATAACAAAGACCTAGAATCTGCTAAAGGAGTTCTCCACTTTTAACAACACCTAAAGAGGGCCTCAGCCAGAGAACCTGTGGGCTGTAGGCATATTACACTGGACAAAGGCTACTTGGACTTTATCCCGGCAACGGACTATTTCACCAACAGACATCTTTTCTGCGGAAACTAAGTATTTTCTTTCTTTTCTCCCTTTTGTTTATTGGACTATACTTTCCTTGATTATTGTGTTATAAATACTGTGCATCGTGGTAATTTGTATTGTATATAGATATATAATAAATGACCTCCAAGTCATTTCTCTAGCCATATGCCTGTTTTCAAACACTGCAAAAACTTACCCTAGCCTCTCCGAAGGGAAAGCTACTCGGTTGTGTTATCTAGATAGCGGGTTCCTTGCTCCCATAAATTGCAAGGTGGTGGCAGTTAAACTACCCTGTGTGTAGTTCCGGTCCAGTTCGTCGCACGCTTACTTGCGGTCAATTGGAGGTCCACTCCCTGCGCTTTCAGCCTATCGACTGTACGGACTCAAGTTAGACTGTCGGTGTGCTGAAAGTGGCTGGGAGGCCTGTTTGCGGATTGACCACTAGGGGTGCTGTGACGGTTTCGTGACGTATTGTGGCCGCGGCGGTCGCAGTTTGTCACAACAATTATTTGCAAAACCCCACTGCTTTCTGCTGTTTGCAGATGTAATATTGAAACATTGTTTCCAGTGTACCAGCATCTGTAGGAACAATAGGGAGAAAGCAATCCTTGTAGAGTAGACAGTAAGCAGATTTTTTTATATAAGCTATTGGGGCCATTATGGTAGATTTATATTTCTATGTGACTCAAACTGATGACTAAGTGCATTTGTTTGCATCCATCCATATCAGCCACATCGTGCCCCCTTTTCAGTTAGGTCAATGGCAGACATATTATAAAAATGAAGCAATTTGATCATCACTTCACTTACAGAAAAAAAATATGAAAACGTGAACCCAACAAATAAGATAAAATGCTCCAAATAGGACTAAAGAGTAAATAAATCAGAGCCACATGCATGTGCCCTGACCTACAGCGCAAGCTGGTTACACAAGTCATGACAGTCCACTTGTCTTTCTGAAAAGTGGCCATATGAGCTCATGTACAAGTTCATTAATGGATGTATCCTGTTTTCTTGATAGGTTAAGGGTTAAGGAAGGATCCATTGATTTAGTTCCTGCGTTTCCAATTAATTGTTTGCTGGTTAAGTAGATTGAAGCAACAGAATTACATCATTTGTGAAAAAAACTTCTTGACTAAATTAATAACTCCAGAAACTGCATTTATGCTTTATTATTTTATTCTTGTTTCTTTGTTTTATAGAAATAAAACATTATGTTATATCCAAATATATGATACATTCTATTTATTTATTAGTTACATTATGATCATTCTCATTATGATAATTTTTTCTCTACATTTAGTTTTTTTGTTGTTTTGAATAGCACAATTCTGTATAACTGCAATTTGAACTATATGTCCACAAGAAGAAACAAAAAGACCAACTTCTGTTGACTGGGTTCTTGTGGCTCCCAATGAAGGGTACTTAAGGCCCCATGCACACGGCCGTGTTTCACGGCCGTGTGCGGGCCGTGGAACCGCGGCCTGGATCCCTCCTGAGTGCAGGAGCGCACGGCGTCATTGGTTGCTATGACGCCGTGCGCTCCCTGCTGCCGCCACAGTACAGTAATACACTGGTATAGATCATACCAGTGTATTACTGTACTGTGGCGGCAGCAGGGAGAGCACGGCATCATAGCAACCAATGACGCCGTGCGCTCCTGCTCTCAGGAGGGATCCAGGCCGCGGTTCCACGGCCCGCACACGGCCGTGTGCATGGGGCCTAACAATGAGGTTAAAGGGATTATGTTGCCCCAAAATGCACTTTTAAATCAGTCACGCTGCCTGTAGGACTAGCTCAGCTGAATGTAATGATACCTTTCACTTACTGTAGCAATCCATTGCTTTATTCTAGAGAAAAAGTACTTTTAATCATTTTTTTGTTAGCCATTTTAGATCCGCTCCATAGCAAATAACTTTCTTACACCTTCCAGGAGCTGCCAGTCAAATAAGAAGCCTTGGACATAAGCAATAGTATTGACTTTTCCTTTATTACATATATCTATGTAAAATATTGTTTTGCTCAGAAAAATTGAGGAACATTTCAATATCTATCACTGAGAATCTGATCTGAGTCTGGAATATGATATCATAAATGTTCTACTTTACACTAGTTTGACACATAACCCCAAATATGCATATTTTAGTAAAAATAATCTGTGGAAAAATGGAATTTTGGTATTATATTTGGTATTTTATGGGGAAAAAATATTCCTACCAGATGTTCATGAACCATCTGCAGAATCATTTCAATGTGACCTTTTCAAGTAAACAAATCAATTTATTTTTCTGTTCTAATTTATTAAGAACACGGAAATCAGTTAACATTCATAATTTTTCACAAGGTGCCACTTATAATTGCCGTAAGTATATAAATTTTTTTTATTTTTTTGGCAGAATAAACTGGAATCAACTATTTTCTATATGCCAAAGACATAATAGATAGAGATGAGCAAATCCGAGTTGACAAAGTGGAATTCGATCTGAATTTCAGCAAAAATTTGATTTGTACCGAATCCGAATTTCCTCACGCTTCGTGGTAACGAATCCCATTTTTTCCTAAAACGGCTGCTGCACATGTTAGGACATGGAGCAAAGAACTCTGGGAACAAGGGATCACTCACAATGTCATGCATGCAGCCAATCAGCAGCCAGCCAGCCCTGTGATGTCACAGCCCTATTTATAGTCTAAGCCATCTAGGATTCAGCCACTTTCCACTGTACTTAGTGCAGGGAGAGATGTCAGCAGGCGCTAGGGACAGAGCTAGGAAAGACTGAACATTTTTTATTTTGCTGAATAGAAGTTCAGGGAAAGAGCATTAAAAGTGTAGGGCAAGGATAGAAAGGAATTATTCCACACTATAAAAGGAGAACAGTGTTCAGTAGGGGAGGGTACAGCCTGGGTAATAGGAACAATCCTATTACACCTTACTGCACTATGACATAGTGGGAATAACTGAGACATGGCTGGATGATAGCTATGACTGGGAAGTTAATGTACAGGGTTACAGTCTGTTTAGAAAGGATCGTCAAAACCGGAGAGGGGGAGGGGTCTGCCTTTATGTAAAGTCCGGTCTAAAGACCACACTCCGTGAAGATATAAGTGAGGGACATGAACATGTGGAGTCACTGTGGGTAGAGATACAAGGCGCGAAAAACAATAATAAATTACTAATAGGAGTTTACTATAAACCACCTAATATACCAGAGTCCACAGAAAATCTACTACTAAACGAGATAGACGAGGCGGCAAATCATAATGAGGTGGTTATTATGGGGGACTTCAACTACCCAGATATAGACTGGGAAACTGAAACTTGTATATCTCATAAAGGAAACAATTACCTCTCCCAACTGGTTCAGGACCGAACTAGAGGGACGGCCATACTGGACTTAGTATTAACCAATAGGCCTGACAGAACAACAGACGTGCAGGTTGGGGGACACCTGGGAAATAGTGACCACAAAGAAATAACCTTCCAATTATCATTCAAAAGAGCGTTTCTACAGGGAGGAACAAAAATACCAAACTTCAAAAAAGCTAAATTTAGCCAACTAAGAGAGGCCATAGGCCTAACTAAATGGGATAAAGTCCTCACAAATAAAAATACAGCCACAAGATGGGATATCTTTAAAAGCATCCTAAAATCTCATTGTGAGAGGTACATACCGTATGGGAATAAAAGGTTAAGGAACAAAAAGAAACCAATGTGGATAAACAGAACTGTAAAGAAAGCAATAAATGACAAAAAGAAAGCATATAAAACACTAAAACAGGAGGGTAGCACGGAAGCACTGAAAAACTATAAGGAAAAAAATAGAACATCTAAAAAACAAATAAAAGCGGCCAAACTAGAGACTGAGAGATTAATTGCCAAAGAGAGTAAAACTAACCCTAATGTTCTTCAATTATATAAATGTTAAAAAGTATAAATCTGAAGGTGTCGGCCCGTTAAAGAGTAATGAGGGGGGAGTCGCAGAGAGCGACGAGGAGAAAGCAAAGCTGTTAAATATTTTTTTCTCCAATGTATTCACTGAGGAAAATAAACTGTCAGATGACATGCCGAATGTTTAAATAAATTCCCCATTAAAAGTGTCCTGTCTGACCCAGGAAGAAGTGCAACAGCGACTTAAAAAGATTAAAATAGACAAATCGCCAGGACCGGATGGCATACACCCCCGTATCCTAAGGGAATTAAGTAATGTCATAGCCAGACCCTTATTTCTGATATTTGCAGATTCTATACTGACAGGAAATGTCCCACAGGATTGGCTGGCGCATGGCAAATGTGGTGCCAATATTCAAAAAGGGTCCAAAAACAGAGCCTGGAAACTATAGGCCGGTAAGTTTAACATCTGTTGTGGGTAAACTGTTTGAAGGTTTTCTGAGGGATGCTATGTTAGAGCATCTTAACGGAAATAAGCAAATAACGCCATATCAGCATGGCTTCGTGAGGGATCGATCATGTCAAACAAATTTAATCAGTTTCTATGAGGAGGTAAGTTCTAGACTTGACAGCGGCGAATCAATGGATGTCGTGTATCTGGACTTCTCCAAAGCATTTGACACTGTACCACATAAAAGGTTAGTATATAAAATGAGAATGCTTGGACTGGGAGAAAATGTCTGTAACTGGGTAAGTAACTGGCTCAGTGATAGAAAACAGAGGGTGGTTATTAACGGTACACACTCAGATTGGGTCACTGTCACTAGTGGAGTACCTCAGGGGTCAGTATTGGGCCCTATTCTCTTCAATATATTTATTAATGATCTTGTAGAAGGCTTGCATAGCAAAATATCAATTTTCGCAGATGACACTAAACTGTGTAAAGTAATTAACACTGAAGAGGACAGTATACTACTACAGAGCGATCTGGATAGATTGGAGGCTTGGGCAGATAAGTGGCAGATGAGGTTTAACACTGACAAATGTAAAGTTATGCACATGGGAAGGAACAATGCAAGTCACCCGTACTTATTAAATGGTAAAACACTCGGTAACACTGACATGGAAAAAGATCTAGGAATTTTAATAAACAGCAAACTAAGCTGCAAAAAACAGTGTCAGGCAGCTGCTGCCAAGGCCAATAAGATAATGGGTTGCATCAAAAGGGGGCATAGATGCCCATGATGAGAACATAGTCCTACCACTTTACA
Source organism: Bufo gargarizans (assembly GCF_014858855.1). NCBI lineage: Eukaryota > Metazoa > Chordata > Amphibia > Anura > Bufonidae > Bufo > Bufo gargarizans. The sequence continues at coordinate 610,619,188 of NC_058080.1, read as the reverse complement.
AATCATTAGTCAGACCACACATGGAGTACTGTGTACAGTTCTGGGCTCCAGTGAACAAAGCAGACATAGCAGAGCTGGAGAGGGTCCAGAGGAGGGCAACTAAAGTAATAACTGGAATGGGGCAACTACAGTACCCTGAAAGATTATCAAAATTAGGGTTATTCACTTTAGAAAAAAGATGACTGAGAGGAGATCTAATTAATATGTATAAATATATCAGGGGTCAGTACAGAGATCTATCCCATCATCTATTCATTCCCAGGATGGTGACTGTGACGAGGGGACATCCTCTGCGTCTGGAGGAAAGAAGGTTTGTATACAAACATAGAAGAGGATTCTTTACGGTAAGAGCAGTGAGACTATGGAACTCTCTGCCTGAGGAGGTGGTGATGGTGAGTACAATAAAGGAATTCAAGAGGGGCCTGGATGTATTTCTGGAGCGTAATAATATTACAGGCTATAGCTACTAGAGACAGATCGTTGATCCAGGGATTTATTCTGATTGCCTGATTGGAGTCGGGAAGGAATTTTTATTCCCCTAAAGTGAGGAAAATTGGCTTCTACCTCACAGTTTTTTTTTGCCTTCCTCTGGATCAACTTGCAGAATGACAGGCCGAACTGGATGGCCTTATGTACTATGTTACTATGTTACACCTTACTGCACTGACTGGGGATCTAAATTGCCATTATACTGCTGCTTTCAGGTTTGCAATAGATGATACCTCTGTAATTCCAGCAAACCTTGCTTGTTATTGGGGCGCAAGTGCTGTGTGATACAGCCATTAACAGGTTGTATTACTAGGAAATATTTATATTTCTTTTTAGCCCTTGTGTGGTGCAGTTATATGTTCTAAAGCCTTTTTTGGCGTTTATAAGTGGGAAAAAGGGCTTATTAGCCGTTGTGTGATCAAGTGAGAAATTAACAGCCCTTTTTGGCGTGTATAAGTGGCAAAAAAAAGTTATATTTGTCGTTCAGCGGTGCAGTTATATGTTCTAAAGCCTTTTTTGGCGTGTATTAGTGTCAAAACAAGTATTATTTTCCGTTCGGCGTTGCAGTTATATGTTATAAAGCATTTGTTGGCATGTAAAAGTGAGAAAAAAGGGCCTATTAGCAGTTGAAGTGAGAAAATGACAGCCCTTTTTGGCGTGTATTAGTGGCAAAAAAAATGTAATATTTGCCGTTCAGCAATGCAGTTATATATTCAAAAGCCTTTTTTTGTCGTTAATTAGGAGAGAAAAAAAAGTTATATTTGCTGTTGTGCGGTAAAGCCTATCTGCCCAGAAAGTAGTGGTGCAGGGTTTCATGGAGACAATGGCGGTAGCACTCAGTCAGAGCGGACCATTGGGGGGAAAATCACCAACTTGACGGTGTGGCAGTTTTTTGCCGGAGGAGATTAATATGGCCATATGTAGAATATGTGGGCAGAAGGTGAAGCGAGGGTGCCAATGTAGGCACCGCAACCCCGCGTCAACATATGCAGCGTCACCATTAAGTGTCCTTGGAGAACCGTGGCTCTGATGTGGTGGTCCATAGTGATGGACGAACATCGGCCGGGACGATTTGCGAACCGCAAGTTCGTGGCGGGGCCCCATTCACTTTAATAGCAGGCGAACTTGAAAAACCTTCAGCTTATATTTGCACCCACCAAATACTTACTAGAAGTGCGCAAATAATTCCACAACAGACAGTAACATACTAGAGGGGGATCAATGACAACAATTCCCCCCAAAAATATGTATTTTAATCATGGGCCATTTTTATGCGTCTTAAAGGAAAATTCTCAAAAATGTGCCCTGCTGGAGCCTAGAAATTTTTTATTTTAGGCCACGGGAGTACGGGCACTAAAAATTACACATTCACCTGATATAAAAGAAATTGTGATTATGTGGCTCGAGGTACATTATGCGGTCACTGAATAACAAATTTACTGGATCCCACTGGAGTACAGGCCCCAAACATTAGGCATTCACTGTACAGAAAAGATCAAGTGATTATGTGGCTGGAGGTATATTAGACAGTCATTAGATATCTATTTTACTGCAGGCCAGTACAAATAAATTACAAATACATATGTTTAAAAATATTAAATTGGATTAAAACATTGCTAACTAATAGGGTTGAGCGAACCCAAACTGTAAAATTCGGGTTCGTACCAAACTTTAGGTTTTTGGACCCCGAACCAGAACCCGAACTTTTCAGTAAACATTTGCGTTCGAGTTTGGTGTTCGGTGTGCCCTTAGAAGTCTTAACTCGTGTGCCCTTAGAAGTCATCACAGCCATGCCTACTAATGGCATGGCTGTACTTGGCCAGTGCAGCATGTAACCCAGCCTCTATATAAGCTGGAGTCACATAGCACTGCATGTCACTCTGCTCTTACTAGTATAGCGATAGAATGCTGCTGCTGTGAGGGAGAGAATAGGAAAAAATCTGTTTTAGAAGTGCTTGTTAAAGGGGTTGTCCAGGTTCAGAGCTGAACCTGGACATACCTCCATTTTCACCCAGGCAGCCCCCCTGACATGAGCATCGGAGCAGTTCATGCTCCGATGCTCTCCTTTGCCCTGCGCTAAATTGCACAGGGCAAAGGCATTTTTCTGAGTTCCGGTGACGTACCGGGGCTCTCTATGGGGCTGACAGGAAGCCCGGTGACGTCACCGGCACTGATGGGCGGGATTTGGCTCTGCCCTAGCCAGTAAAACGGCTAGGGCAGAGCTAAAGCCCGCCCCTCAGAGCCGGTGACGTCACCAAACACACCGCTGGGCGGAAGTTACCGCCCGGCAGTGTGTTATTGAAAACACAAGAGCCTGTGCCCTGCACAATCTAGCGCAGGGCACGGGAGCGCATCGGAGCATGAGATGCTCCGATGCTAGGCTCAGGGGGGCTGCCGGGGTGAAAATAAGGGCTCTGAACCCGGACAACCCCTTTAACTCTGCGATCAACAGCGATTTTGTTTTGTGGGTGCAGTGCACCATTTTCTTACCCTACCCTGAGCCCAGTGACACAGAAAAAAAACTTTTATAAGTCTGTTAGGTGGGAGTCGGGGGTCATTTTGTGCAAGTTCAGTGCACCAGCACAGCATATGTGCATTTGTGACATTCAAATACTGACGTTATTTTCCGGATTTAAAAAAAACACAAATCTTTTGCAAGATTATACATTTTGGGTCCTTTGCTTAATTTGTGACTGACAAATATAAACTTTAAAAACTGCAGTTATATTCTGGGTTTAAAAAAACACAGATTTTTTGCAAGACCTTACATCTGGGGCCTTTGCTGCATTTGACACAGTGAAATACAAACTTTAAATACTGCAATTATATTCTGGGTTTAAAAAAACACCCATTTTTTTAAAGATAATACATTTTGGGTCCTTTGCTGAATTTCTGACTGTCCAATACAAGCGTTAGATACTGCTGTTATATTCTGGTATTAAAAAAACACCCATTTTTTTAAAGATAATACAGTTGAGGCCTTTGCTGCATTTCTGACAGTCCAATACAAGCGTTAGATACTGCTGTTATTTACTGGTATTAAAAAAAACATCAATTTTGTGCAAGATAATACACTTGCGGCCTTTGTTGCATTTGTCACAGTCAAATACATGCGTTAGATACTGCTGTTATATTCTGGTATTAAAAAAACACCCATTTTGTGCAAGATAATACATTTGCGGCCTTTGCTGCATTTGTGACTGTAAAATACAAACTTTAAATACTGCAGTTATATTCTGGGTTAAAAAAACACCAATTTTTTGCAAGAACCTACATCTGGGGCCTTTGGTGCATTTGTCACAGTGAAATACAAGCTTTAAATAATGCAATTATATTCTGGGTTAAAAAAACACCCATTTTGTGCAAGAAAATACATTTGCGGCCTTTGCTGCATATCTGACAGTCCAATACAAGCGTTAGAGACTCCTGTTATATTATGGTATTAAAAAAACACCCATTTTGTGGCAAGATAATACATTTGCGGCCTTTGCTGCATTTATGACAGTCAAATACAAACTTTAAATGCTGCGGTTATATTCTGGGTTTAAAAAAAACACCCTTTTGTGCAAGACTCTACATCTGGGGCCCTTGCTGCATTTATCACAGTGAAATACAAGCTTTAAATACTTCAAAAACACCCATTTTGTGCAAGACCCTACATCTGGGGCCTTTGCTGCATTTGTCACAGTCAAATACAAGCTTTAAATATTGCAGTTATATTCAGGGTTTAAAAAAACACCCATTTTGTGCAAGACAATACTTTTGGGGCCTTTGCTGCATTTCTGACAGTCCAATAAAAGCCTTAAATACTGCAGTTATATTCTAGGTTTAAAATAAAAAACACAGATTTTGAGCAAGACCCTACATCTGGGGCCTTTGCTGCATTTGTCACAGTCAAATACAACCAGTCAATACTGCAGTTACATTCTTGTTTCCTCTTTATGACACCTGCACTGCCTTACTCTCAGTGAACTTAATTGTTGACTATTGGCAGTTACATTGTCACCTGACATAAACCATCTGTTAGTTTGGTGGGTGAACGCAAAGAATGAGGAGAGTGTCAAATAAGGGACGTGGCCCCGGTCATGGTGCTGCTGGTGGAGCTCCTGTTGCAGGGAGAGGACGTGGTTGATCTGTGCCAGCTACACGCACAAGTCAAACACCTTCCTTAGGTGCGAGTAGGCGAAAGAACTTTAGCGGTATTTGTTAGGGCTCCCACCCAGTCTCCTGCTGAAAGATCAGAGTTGGCACCTGCAGCCCATGGCCATCAGTCTTTTACCTCACCCCCTTGCAAATCAGCCAAGCAGTCTGGAGCAATCTGCTTTTTGATGACTCTGCTAGCTGGGTTTGCCAGGGCCATTCACATAGCCCTGCAACAGAAGTGGGAGAGATAGAGTGCACCGATGCCCAACCACATATGTTTCAGGATGAGTACATGGGAGGACCACCGCAGCACATCTCGAATGATGACGAAACATAGGTGCCAACTGCTGTGGCTTTCTGCAAGATGCAAACCAACAAAGAGGGCAGGAGTGAAGACTGGGAGAAAGATGATGTGAAGGACGATGAGGTCCTTGACCCCACATGGAATCAAGGTCATGCGAGTGACCTCTGTAGTTCAGAAGATGAGGCGGTGGTCGCACAGAGCCACCAGCACAGCAGAAGAGGGAGCAGGGTGCAAAAGAGGAGCGTCACTCCCCTTGACAGTATGTCTGCTAATGCCCACCGCAGCAAGGGACCGAGCACACCAAAGCCATCTCCAAGGAGTTCCCTGGCGTGGCAGGTCTTCAGACAATGTTCTGATGACAAGACACAAGTGGTTTGCACGCTGAGCAATCAGAGCCTGAAGCGAGGCATAAACGTTCTAAACCTGAGCACAACCTGCATGATCAGGCATCTAAATGCAAAGCACCAGTCTTGGCCTCGCCATTCCGCTCTGGAGTGACAGTGTAACCTGCCACCCCGCATACAGATGATCTGCCAGCAACGCCATCACCTGGGTCACCAAGCATCTCCACAATGTCCCATGGAAGCGTTTAGCTGTCTATCTCCCAAACACTGGAGTGAAAGAGGAAGTACTCCCCCTACCCACCCACGATCCCTGGCCCTGAATGCCAGCATTTTAAAATTACTGGCCTTTAAAATGCCGTCATTCCGTCTGGTGGAGACGGAGAGTTTTAAAACCATTATGGCAGTAGCTGTCCCACAATACTTCGTGCACAGCCACCACTACTTTGCCAGGCAAGCCATACCTTCCCTGTACAACCGAGTGGGGGACAAGATCAGGTGTGCACTGCGCAACGCCATCTGTGGCAAGGTCCAACTAACTAAGGATATGTGGACCGGTAAGCACGGTCAGGGACATTATATCTCCCTAACAGCACAACTGGTAAATGCAGTGGGGGCTGTGCCTGAGGCGGATAGCAGTTTGGTGGATGTCCTTCCACCACCGAGGATTGCAGGGCGCCTCTTCTTGCCTCCTGTTGCTTCCTCCTCCTACTCCGCTTGTTGAGCCCCAAGTCATGCAGCGGTCTGTTATGCTTTTTGATGACTCTGCTGGCAGGGTTTTCGTGTGCCATCCACATAGCCCTGCACCAGAAGTGGAACAGATTGAGTGCACTGATGCCCAACCACTTATGTTTCAGGATGATAACATGGGAAGACCACCGCAGCACGTCTCTGATGATGACAAAACACAAGTGCCAACTGCTGCGGATTTCTGCAGTCTGCAGGCCAGCAAGGAGGGCAGGGGTAAAGAGTGGGTGGAAGATGATGTGGAGTATGATGAGGTACTAAACCCCACATGGAATCAAGGTCATGCAAATGACCTGTCTAGTTCGGAGGAAGAGGTGGTGGTCGCACAGAGGCACCAGCACAGCAACAGAGGGAGCAGGGTGCAAAAGCATCTGTTACATTCTTGGGTGACATTTAACATTTTTTGCAGTGAATAAACCCCTACTCTGCATAGGTGACAGGGACCTAAATTTCAAAAAATCGTCTGTTACATTGTCAGGTGACATTTTACCAATTTTACCGTATACAAACCCCTGCTCTGCAAAGTTGACAGGGTCCGAAATTTTTAAAAATTGTCTGTTCCATTGGTGGGTGACTTTAACCCATTTCTGCAGATGAACAACCCCTGCTTTGCATAGGTGACAGGGACTTAAATTTCTAAAATTCATCTTTAATTGATACATGGCCCCTCCTTTCATTTAATCCTTCCGCTTAACCACCTCAGCTCCCCTAGCTTAAATTCCCTTAATGACCAGACCACTTTTTGCAATTCTGCACTACACTACTTTCACGGTTTATTGCTCGGTCATGCAACTTACCACCAACATTTATTTTACCTCCTTTTCTTCTCACTAATAGAGCTTTCATTTTGTGGTATTACAGTGCTGCTGACATTTTTACTTTTTTGTTATTAATCAAAATTTACCGAAATTTTTCACTTTTAGTTGTAATATTTTTTTTTAACTACATTTCTATATAAATTTTTCTCTAAATGTATTGTTCTCCTTGTCTTTGATTAAAAAAAAATTGGGTAAAATAAAGATGGTTTGGGTTAAAGTTATAGCGTTTACAAACTATGGTACAAAAATGTGAATTTCCGCTTTTTGAAGCAGCTCTGACTTTCTGAGCACCTGTCATGTTTCCTGAGGTTCTACAATGCCCAGACAGTAGAAAACCCCCACAAATGACCCCATTTCGGAAAGTATACACCCTACGGTATTCGCTGATGGGCATAGTGAGTTCATAGAAGATTTTTTTTTTTTGGCACAAGTTAGCAGAAATTGATTATTTTTTTTCTCACAAAGTCTCCCTTTCCGCTAACTTGAGACAAAAAGTTCAATCTTTCATGGACTCAATATGCCCCTCAGCGAATACCTTGGGGTGTCTTCTTTACGAAATGGGGTCACATGTGGGGTATTTATACTGCCCTGGTATTTTAGGGGCCCTAAAGCGTGAGAAGAAGTCTGGAATATAAATGTCTAAAAAACTTTACGCATTTGGATTCCGTGAGGGGTATGGTGAGTTCATGTGAGATTTTATTTTTTGTCACTAGTTAATGGAATATGAGACTTTGTAAGAAAAAAATAAAATAAAATCAATTTCCGCTAACTTGTGCCAAAAAATGTCTGAATGGAGCCTTACAGGGGGGTGATCAATGACAGGGTGGTGATCAGGGAGTCTATATGGGGTGATCACCCCCCTGTCATTGATCACCCCCCTGTAAGGCTCCATTCAGACGTCCGTATGTGTTAAGCCACTGACGATCCATGGATCTGTAAAAAACATACGGACGTCTGAATTAAGTATTCACTGTGCAGAAAAGATAATAGGTGAAAATCGATAACATGTTGCCCACACAGGTCTTGAATTCTTCTGAGACCCCAACAATTAGGCAATCACCGTACAGAAAAGATCAAGTGATTATGTGGCTGGAGGTATATTAGACGGTCATTGGATATCAATTTTACTGCAGACCAATGAAGTAAAGGGCCCAAACATTAGGCATTTACCAGACAGGAAACATCAAGTGATTATGTGGTTGGAGGTATATTAGACGTTCATTGGATATTTATTTTACTGCCGGCCAGTACAAATACATGTCAAATACATATGTTTAAAAGAACTAAAAATATAATATTGGATTAAAAGCATGGCTAACGAAAACCCCCTCTTAAATAAACCACACATGATAATAGGTGAAATTTTATAACACGTGGTCGTCAAAGTTGTTGAATTCCTCCGAGGCCCCAACAATTAGGCATTCATCGTACAGAAAATATCAAGTGATTATGTGGCTGGAGGTATATTAGATGGTTATTTGTTATCAATTTTACTGCAGACCAATGAAGTAAAGGCCCCAAACATTAGGCATTTAGCAGACAGGAAACATCAAGTGATTATGTGGCTGGAGGTATATTAGGCAGTCATTAGATAAAAATTTAACTGCAGGCCAGTACAAACACAAGTCAAATACATATGTTTAAAAGAACTAAAAATATAAAATTGGATTAAAAACATGGCTAACGAAATCCCGCCTCTTGAATAAACCACAAATGATAATAGGTGAAATTTGATAACACGTGGTCAAAGGTGTTGAATTCCTTCGAGGCCCCAACATTTAGGCATTCATCGTAAAGAAAATATCAAGTGATTATGTGGCTGGAGGAATATTAGATGGTTATTGGTTATCAATTTTACTGCGGGCCAGTGGAGTACAGGCCCCAAACATTAGGCATTTACCAGACAGGAAACATCATGTGATTATGTGGTTGGAGGTATATTAGATGGTCATTGGATAACAATTTTACTGCAGGCCAGTTAGATTATAGGCCCCAAAAATTATGCATTCATCGTACAGAAAAGATAAAGTGATTATGTGACTGGAGGTATATTAGATGGTCAATGGATATAAATTTTACTGCAGGCCAGTGGACTCATTCACACTACAGAAAACATCAAGTGTTTATGTGGCTGAAGGCATATTAGACGGTCAATGGATATAAATTTTACTGCTGGCCAGTGTAGTGCTCGCCCCAAACATTAGGCATTTACCGGACAGAAAAGATCAGGTGATTATGTGGCTGGAGGTACATTAGGCGGTCACCGTATAACAATTTTACTGTTGGACAGTTAGCTTATATACCTCAAAAAATATGTATTCATCGCACAAAAAAGATCAAGTGATTATGTGGCTGGAGGTATATTAGATGGTCAATGGATATCAATTTTACTGCAGGCCAGTGGAGTACATTCCCCAAGCATTAGGCATTCACCGGACAGAAAAGAACAAGTGATTATTTTTCTGGAGGTAAATTAGTCGGTCATTGTATAACAATTTCACTGCAGGCCAGTGGAGTACAGGGCCCAAACATTAGGCATTCACTGGACAGAAAATATCAAGTGATAATCTAGCTGGAGGTACATTAGGCGATCACCATATAACAATTTTTCTGTTGGCCAGTTATATTATATGCCCCAAAAATTATGCATTTATTGTACAGAAAAGATCAAGTGATTAGGTGACTGGAAGTATATTAGACAGTAAATGGATATCAATTTTACTGCAGGCCAGTGGAGTACAGGGCCCAAACATTAGGCATTCACCATACAGAAAAGATCAAGTGATTATATGGCTGGAGGTATATTAGACATTCATTGGATATTTATTTTACTGCAGGCCAGTACAAATACATGTCAAATACATATCTTTATAAGAACTAAAAATATTAAATTGAATTAAAAACATGGCTAACAAAATCCCTTCGCTTGAATAAACCCCCAATGATAATAAGTGAAATTCAATAACATGTGGTCGTCACAGGTGTTGAAGTCCTCCGAGGCCCAAACAATTAGGCATTCACCGAACAGAAAACCTCAAGTGATTTCTTTTGGCTGGAGGTATATTAAACGGTCATTGGATATCAATTTTACTGCAGACTAGTGGAGTACAGGCCCCAAACATTAGGCATTAAACGGACAGAAAACATCAAGTGATTATGTGCCTGGAGCTATATTAGACGGTCAATGGATATCAATTTCACTGCTGGCCAGTGTAGTACTGACCCCAAACATTAGGCTATCAACGGACAGAAAATATCAAGTCATTATGTGGCTGGAGGTACATTAGGCGGTCACTGTATAACAATTTTACTGTTGGCCAGTTAGATTATATGCCTCAAAAAATATGCATTCATCGCACAAAAAAGATCAAGTGACTATGTGGCTGAGGGTATATTAGACGGTCAATGGATATAAATTTTACTGCAGGCCAGTGGAGTACATTCCCCAAGCATTAGGTGTTCACCAGACAGAAAAGAACAAGTGATTATTTTGCTGGAGGTAAATTAGTCGGTCATTGTATAACAATTTCACTGCAGGCCAGTGGAGTACAGGGCCCAAACATTAGGCATTCACCAGACAGAAAAGAACAAGTGGTTATGTGGCTGGAGGTACATTAGGCGGTCACAGTATAACAATTTTAATCCAAAATGATAATAGGTGAAAATCGATAACAAGTGGTCGTCACAGGTCTTGAATTCTTCTGAGACCCCAACAATTAGGCAATCACTGTACAGAAAAGATCAAGTGATTATGTGGCTGGAGGTATATTAGACGGTCATTGGATATCAATTTTACTGCAGACCAATGAAGTAAAGGGCCCAAACATTTGGCATTTACCAGACAGGAAACATCAAGAGATTATGTGGCTGGAGGTATATTAGGCAGTCATTGCATAACAATTTAACTGCAGGCCAGTACAAACACAAGTCAAATACATATGTTTAAAATAACTAAAAATATAAAATTGGATTAAAAACATGGCTAACGAAATCCCCCCTCTTGAATAAGCCCCAAATGATAATAGGTGAAATTTGATAACACGTGGTCGTCACAGGTGTTGAATTCCTCCGAGGCCCCAAACATTAGGCATTTAACAGACAGAAAAGAACAAATAATCATTGGATAACAATTTTACTGCAGGCCAGTGGAGTACAGGCCCCAAACATTAGGCATTCACTGGACCAAAAAGATCAAGTGATTATGTGGCTGGAGGTATATTAGATACAATAAAAATTTTACTGCATGCCAGTGGAGTATATGGCCCAAATATTAGGCCTTCACCGTACAGAAAAGAACAAGTGATCATGTGGCTGTAGGTATATTATACGGTCATTGGATATCAATTTTACTGCAGGCCAGTGAAGTATAGGCGCCAAACATTAGGCATTCACCGGACAGAAAAGATCAAGTGATTATGTGGCTGGAGGTATATTAGACGTTCATTGGATACATTTTACTGTAGGCCAGTACAAATACATGTCAAATACATTTGTTTAAAAGAACTAAAAATATTAAATTGGACTAAACACATGGCTAACGAAATCCCCCCTCTTGAATAAACCCCAAATGATAATAGGTGAAATTCGATAACACGTGGTCATCGCAGGTGCTGAATTCCTCTGAGGCCCCAATAATTAGGGCAATTAGGCATTCACCGGACAGAAAATATTAAGTGATCATGTGGCAGGTGGTATATTAGATGGTCATTGGATATCAATTTTACTGCAGGCCAGTGGAGTACAGGACCCAAACATTAGGCATTCACCGGACAGAAAAGTTTAAGTGAATATGTGGCTGGAGGTATATTGGACATTGGATAAAAATTTTACTGCAGGCCAGTGGAGTACAGGCCCCAAAAATTAGGCATTCACTGGACAGAAAATGCCTTTTTTGCTGCTGTATTTACATAATACAGGGACCATTGTTTCTTCTGGGTGGTGACAGATGTGTGGGCTGTCGTAAGGAAGTTCAATTACACATGGTCATCATAGTTGTTGAATTCCTACGAGAACCATGCCTCATTCATTTTTAGAAATGTGAAATATTCCACACTGTTGTCAGCTAGGCGAGTGCACGTATCAATCATGACCCCCCCCCCCGTGCTGCGCTGAACATCCTTTCGGACAGGACACGGAGCTAGCCAAGAGTTCCATGGCAAATTGTACCAGCTCTAGCCACGAGTCAAAACTGCACAACCAGTAGTCAAGGGGTTCCTCAATTCTCAGAGTGTCCACATCGGCCGTTAACCTGATAGTCATACACCTGCTGGTCTAGGTGTTCCCTGAGGCTTGATCCGGAGGGCGGCTCTCAATGGATTAGCTGCAAGAATGATCTCATATCCAAAGTGATCAACACTTCTTCAAACCGCCCTCTTCTTGCATGAGCGGTAGGATTGGTTACCCGCAACTGTTTCTCTGTAGGTGGAAATTCCTCTGCCAGTGCCCGCAACTGCAGAATGTAGCATCTCTCGCAGCAAGGCCTGGAAATGCTGCATTCTGACAGCCCTCTGTGATGCTGGTAACATGTCCGCCATTTTGTGTTTGTACCGGGGGTCTGAGTAAGTTGCCTTCCAGTATTGGTCCTTTCCCTTTATGCTTTTTACACGTGGGTCCCTCTTCAAACACTGGAGCATCAAGGCCCCCATTTGCACTAAATTTGAAGCGGTGTAGCAGCCTGGCTCAACGCCAAGGGGAATGTTGTACTTTGTCTCCTCCCCCCATCCTCGGAGAACACCAGGGATCCCCAAAAAGTTTAAAGCCTGCCCTATTTGCTCCTCCTCCTCCCCCAAGGCACCATCCTCTTTTGACTTCTCTTCAAACTCCTGCTGACTTGTCTCAGATGGAGTAGTCCCCCCAGAAATTCATTCAGCATTGCGACTTCCTCATCTATCAGCTCCTGCTCCTCGACGGCTTAATAAATGACACGACCCAAAGCACGCTCCAGAAAGAAGGCGTAAGGCACAATGTCACTGATGGTGCCCTGGTTGCGACTGACCAGTTTGGTGATCTCATCAAATGGCCGCAAAAGTCTGCATGCGTTGCGCATGAGTAGCCACTGGCGCAGTGAAAAGAAACCAAGCTCCCAAGAACCTGTCCTGTTGCAGAGTTAGTACAGGTAGTCATTAACGGCACGTTGCTGCAGGAGTAGCCTATCAAGCATATACAAGGAGGAGCTCCAGCACGTCGGGCTGTCAGAAATCTGAAGTCTGACGTTTAGTTGGTGTCACCGCTGAACGTCAGCAAGGTGAGCCATGGCCGTGTAAGATCTTCTAAAATGGACATAGATTTTCCTGGCCTGCTACAAAACATCCTAGACCCCGGGGTATTTGGCAACGAAACGCTGCACGACTAAGTTCAGGACGTGTGCAATGCATGGGGCACGTGTGTCATTTTGCCCTGTTTCAGCGCACTCAGCAGATTGACACCATTGTCGCACACCACTTTACCAACTGTCAAATTGAGCGGGGTTAGCCACTGATTGGCCTGTGCCCGCAGAGCTGAAAGCAGTGCAGGACCGGTGTAGCTCTTGGCTTCCAGGCACAACAGCCGCAGCACAGGATGGCAACGTCTCACTTTGCACGTCAAATAGGTTCTGGGGTGCTTGGAGGGTGCAGCTGAAGAGGCAGTAACAGTGGAAAAGGAGGAGTCAGCCGAGGAGGAGACGGAGGATGGAGGAGGAGGAGGAAGGAGGTAGGCCTTCATGCAATTAGTATCGGTAACACCAAATCCACACGTGTGCCACAGGTTGCATGCTTGTCAGATGGTTCACCCAGTGAGCAGTAAAAATTATGTAGCTTCCATGCCCGTGTTTGCTACACCACGTGTCTGTGGTCAGATGTATCTTGACACCAACACTGTTTGCCAGAGATACAGTCACTTGCCGCTGAACGTGGTCATAAACAAATGCATCCTCTCTTACCTGACTGGAAGTGGTGTCAATTTTTTCCTGACAGCAAAACATCATATCGCGAGACTGTGACTAAACTCTAAAAAGCTCTAATACATATCACAACCACTGGGCGGTGAGTGCTCCACATTTAGTTTATTGCTTAAGCTGCAGAGAAGTTAGCCTCAAATATGAGATATTTAGCGGCAGACCTAGCTAGATTTAGTGAGATTTATTGAGAATATTAAATGTGCAAAAGTCAAACACATGAGAATAAATGAACACTAAATTCAGAATCCAAATATTATGTGTGATACTGCCTGCTTAGCGGTGTATCTAATCATATTATGTGTGATAATGCCTGCTGAGCATCTATTCCTATCATGTGTGATACTGTCTGCTGAGCCGTGTACCTCTTTCATTCTACCTTGTGTGATACTGTCTGCTCTGTTGTGTATCTAATCCTAGCATGTGTGATACTGTCTGCAGAGTTGTGTATCTAAATCTATCATGTGTGAAACGCTCTGCAGAGTTGTGTATCTAAATCTATCATGTGTGAAACACTCTGCAGAATCTAAGCCTATTTTGTGTGATACTGCCTGCTGAGCTGTGTATCTAATCATACCATGTGGGATACTGTCTGCTGAGCTGTGCATCTAATTCTATTATGTGTGATACTGTCTGCAGGGTCATGTATCTAAGCCTATTGTGTGTGATACTGCCTTCTGAGTTGTGTATCTAATCATATCATGTGTGATACTGCCTGCTGAGCTATGTATTTAATCCTATCAAATCCTATCAGGTGTGATACTTTTTGATAAGCTGTGTATCTAAACCTATCATGTGTGATACTCTCTGCTAAGCTGTGTTTCTAATCCTATCATGTGCGATACTGCCTGCTGAGCTATGTATTTAATCCTATCAGGTGTGATACTTTTTGATAAACTGTGTATCTAAACCTATCATGTGTGATACTCTCTGCTAAGCTGTATTTATAATCCTATCATGTGTGATACTGCCTGCTGCGCTGTGTATCTAAGCCTATAATCTGTGATACTGTCTGCAGAGTCATGTATCTAAGCCTATTTTCTGTGATACTGCCTGCTGAGCTGTGCATCTAATCCTAGCATGTGTGCACCAACCAACAAGAATAAACTGAGATTAAACGAATATATCATCAAAAATAAATCCTTTATTGAATTAATGACACATAAAAACGAGACATGAGACAACAGATAAAAAATGGCTATATCTGAGGAGGCATGTTAACACAAATGAGACATGGGGGGAGGGGTTTTGGAGTATGCAATGTACAAAAGGCGGTAGAAAAAAGGAGTACAATACCTCACTGATTTCTG
Source organism: Bufo gargarizans (assembly GCF_014858855.1). Classification (NCBI taxonomy): domain Eukaryota; kingdom Metazoa; phylum Chordata; class Amphibia; order Anura; family Bufonidae; genus Bufo; species Bufo gargarizans. The sequence continues at coordinate 610,604,102 of NC_058080.1, read as the reverse complement.
TATGTATAAGTGCAAACACAGATATAAAAATGCAAAAGTGCAAATACTGAGTGGCAAAACACCATATCAAAAAAGTGGTTGCAGATAACACCGCAACATATGGATGTCTGATGGTTCCAAGTTGTGGGACCATATAACAGCAAACAGAAGGTTAAAGTGCAAGTGCATAAGAAGTCACTATATCAATGGTCAAATACCACAATTGTATCTATGGTGACAGCTTAAACCTCCAAATACATACAAGTGGGCATAGCTGAGCACCTAGAGCCAATGAGCACATCCCTCAAAGTCCACAACAATATAGCATGTCTACATACCCATAGATGTGGGGATATACACCTCAGGAGAGTCATGTAACCCGTGGCGATGCTCGAGCTACTTTTCAGCTCGAGCATCGCTATGCTCGGCAGATCTGAGTGCTCAGCCGAATAATTCCGGTGCTCGAATACAATTTAATACAATGGAAGTCAATGGGAGAACCCCAGGCAGCCCCTGATCGGAAGAGAAGAGGGTGTCTGGTTCATAAAAAAAAGGTTAGAAATTGATGGAAACCCCATCAAAATGGTTTGGCAACAGCATTAAGAGGATAGCTAGATGCATCTTAGACTCCTATTATGTACGACATACAATAGACAACCACACAAATGCTATATGCCAAAAGCCAGGTATGTACAAGCCATTCATCTATCCATGAGACAGATAACAGCCAGCATACCTTACAATGGCAGCCTTGTGCACTATGAGATATTTTAAACCAGCTCATCTGACTGAGACCCAGTAAACCTCAAAGGTATTTTGCATCTGTTGGATGGCTTGGGTGGACCTGCACACCTAGATCAATATCATGAGGATGACAAAAAGTTTTGCAATTGTCCTAACATAATATTCAATAACCTTTCTATACAGTCTTGTCATTTAAAAAAACAAATTTGCATAAACATGGGCATATGGGAAAGACATGGCAAAATAACTTTGAGGTTTATTGGTTCTCAGTCAGATGAGAGCTGGTTTGGAATATCTCATAGTGCAAAAGGCTGCCATTGTAAGGTATGCTGACTAAGCCTGTCATCTGTCTCATGGATATATTGATGGCTTGCACATACCTGGCTTTTGGCATACAGCCTTTGTGTGGTTGTCTATTGTATGTAGTACATAATCGGAGTCTTAGATGCATTCAGATATCCTAATGATGTTTCCATGCCATTTTGATGGGGTTTCCATAAATTTCTAACCTTTTTTTATGAACCAGACACTCTCTTCTCTTCCGAGCAGGGGGTGCCTGGTTGTCTCCCATTGACTTCTATTATACTCGGGTGCTCAGCCGAGCACACGAATATAGCAATGTGTTCAGTCCGAATACCTTAGTATTTTGGTGCTCGCTCATCACTATTAGATGTAGCGATCTCCTTCATACTATTGTGAGGAGCAAACACTAATGCCATTGCTCCTCTCCATTTAGAAAAGTTTGAGAATGGGTTAAATCACTCACAGTCCCAAAGTTGTATTTTACACTTCTGATTGTAAAGTCCAGTTTTTTTTTTTACCTTTTGCTATATTATTTTATTTACTGTCCTTCTGTGTTAATTGTGCCTACAGCAATATTTTTACTTTGCAATTAAAATATAAAACCCAACAGATACATGCGGTTATTTTGTTTTAAAAATATTTTACTTACAATAACAACAGCAAAAACAATCACACAAATCTAAGGCTACTTTCACACTTGCGTTCAGAGCGGATCCGTCTGGTGTCCACACAGACGGATCCGCTCCTATAATGCAGACGATGGGATCCGTTCAGAACGGATCCGTCTGCATTATAGTTTAGAAAAAATTCTAAGTGTGAAAGTTGCTCAGACGGATCCGTCCAGACTTTACATTGAAAGTCAATGGGGGACGGATCCGTTTGAAATTGAGCCACATTGTGTCAACTTCAAACGGATCGTCCCAACATTGTAAGTCTAGACGGATCCGTTTGCCTCTGCACGGCCAGGCGGACACCCCGAACGCTGCTCCGCCTGCTGAGCGGAGCGGAGGACAAACAGTGCCAGACTGATGCATTCTGAGCGGATCGGCATCCACTCAGAATGCATTAGGGCAGTACAGATGCGTTCGGGGCCGCTTGTGAGAGCCTTCAAACGGAACTCACAAGCGGAGCCCCGAACGCAAGTGTGAAAGTAGCCTAAGTACATTCTGTATTACCATAAAATATGCATTATATTTGCAATGGGCAAGTGCTTATGTAGCATGGCAGAAATGCTGTTTGTTTAAAAAAATATATATTTCTAAAAAATATTGTGTAATGTCTTCTCACACAATAAAACTGTTCCTTTACAGAATCTAATAACTTGCAACTTTCTCAGACTGTCAATTTTATAAAGTTAAATACAGTTGGAAAGGGAATGAAATGTCACAATGGCTGCTGGGATGCTAGTAATTCTTTATGGCTCTTCCATGGCTGGACTCTGGGCATCCGTAGCAAGGCATTCAAGGTGTCACGGATAATGCCAATCTCTGTTAGTCCCAGCCTGAACCTATTCCGGCATCTGGATAAAATATCCTCCTTCAAGTTGCTGGGCAGAGCTCTCTTTGCCCGACTGCCATCACAGTTCACAGTCTTGACCCAGGTCAGGTACATCGCATGGGGCACATGCTCTTGGAAGATTGCTTGTGCAAGATGATGCAGCTGTCTGTGACTTGTGGCAAACAATAATTTGGCCAGTTCTGGGGTGATGACAGTCAGAGGAATGTCAGGTACAGCTCTCCCAGAGAAGGCAAGGATGTCATGTATGGGTAGGTCCTGCATTGGCTGTGCCAGTGTACTAAACCTGTATGGAATTCCAGGAGAAACACATTCTGATGGTGATCTGCTATCCAGTCTACTCACTCATGTGCAAAGTGGAGGTGTACCTGGTCCTGTAGCCACCATCTCTTTGTCAAATACTTGATCATCAATCAAATAGGACATGTGTACCTCCTCTGTAGCTGCTGCTTTTCTTTGCAGAGCTGAAGTCTCCTGAATTGCTTCCTGGACCCCTTTATGTACTATGTCCTTAACCCCTTCCCGACTACCATACTTTTATATACGTGCTATTTGCACATGCCCCGTGCAGCTAGCACGTGTATACATGTCATGGCAGTTCTTTGATCCAAACCTGCAAAACACTTGGATTAAAGCTTCTGCCCCTGCCCTGCTGCTGTCACAGACAGCATACAGTGCAGTAATGAGGCAAGGGACCAATCAGAGTGGTCCCATGCCGGCAATCAATCCGATTGGTTAGTCTGTGCAGACTAACCAATCGGATCGTGAAAGTGAAAAAGTGCCTGTTCCAGGCTCTGATCTGTGCTCTGCAATAATGAATGATAAAAAAAATCCTATAAAAAAACATGGCGTTCAGAAAAAAAAACATAATTTATTTTTCAAAAATGCTTTATTATGTAAAACTGAAAAAAAGAAAGTAGACATATTTGATATAATTGCACCCGTAACAACCTGCTCTATAAAAATAGCACATGATCTACCCTGTCAGATGAATCTTGTAAAAAATTAAAAACGAAACAGTGCCAAAACAGCCATTTTTGGGTTACCTTGCGTCACAAAAAACGTAATATAGAGCAATTAAAAATCATATGTACCCCAAAATAGTACCAAGAAAACTGGTACCTTATCCCCTAGTTTCCAAAATAGGGTCACTTCTTGGAAGTTTCTACGGTAAGGGTGCCTCAGGGGGGCTTTAAATGGGACATGGCATCTAAAACCAGTCCAGAAAAATCTGCCTTCCAAAAACCATGTGGCAGTCCTTTCCTTCTGCTCCCTGCCGTGCGCCCTTACATCAGTTTGCGACCACATGTGGGGTGTTTCTGTAAGCCGCAGAATCAGGGTAATAAATATTGAGTTAGCAAGAATAGTGTGGTGTTAAACAGGCAGGAAGTGCTCAAACCAATATGCAGTTGTGCATATATATATATATATATATAAAGGGGAGCAAATGTGGATGTGAGAACCAATATAACAATCTATTAACAAGGACAAGCGCACCCTGCGATCTTCCTAAGCCCTCAAACTAATGTTAAAACTGAGAGATTATCAAACATGTCCTACCTGGTGCTGACATCGACCTGTAAGGCCGAGTTCCCACTTGAATTATTTTGTCAGTTTTGGCCCTATAACTGCCCAAATAAATGAAGTGTGCAGTGATTCTAAGAGCGATGCCTGTCATCTGCATGTCATACGGACTCACAGTATTGTTTCACTACCACAGCAGGCTCCCCACGCATGTTACTGCAAGGCACAGTGTTCTACACCACTATACAGGCTAAAATTCATATCGAATCAAATCTTCTTTTGAGAAATTTGCTAATCTCTAATAGACTTAGATTCCAAGATAAAAATCACTTAGTAATATTGCAAATTAGATTTATAATTATGTTGTCACGAGGGTGTCAAGAGCCACGTCTGACTCCGTTATACCCGGGGTCAGGAAGTCGCAGCGGGTGGCTGCGCGCTCTATGTCTAAAGATCACAGTGTTTCTTAGTGTTTGTTTTCTGTGTTTGCCTTGCTATCCTTTTTGTCTCACTCAGGGATCCGTAGCTTCTCCTCCTCAGCTGTTTCTTGTCTGCCACTCCCAAACTCCTTATATTCTCCTCTCACACTTCTCTTGTTGCCAGTTATAGAGCTTCCTGCCTGGACATCTATACTGACCCACTGGAGCTGTGAATCCTGGTTGTTGTTCCAGAGTGCTTCCCTCCGGATCCCTGTTGGGCTTTTGTTGTCTCCTGTTGTTGCCCACCTGGGATTATATGTTTAGTTTGTATTGTCTGTCCTCCCCTTGGTGTTTTCCTCTAGAGCTAGTGGTGCGGACTAGTGTTCCCACCGCCCTGTTCACTATCTAGGGCTCATCCTAGGGAAAGCCAGGGTTTTAGGCACGTGATCGGCGTACGGGTGAGGAACCCGTCTAGGGACGACAGGGCAGCCAGGTGCCAGACGCAAGGTGAGTCAGGGGTCACCACCTTCCCTCTCACTAGGGCAGGGCCTCCCTCTTTTCCTCCCTCCGTGTCACGTATGTGACAGTTACGCCGATCGTGATATTATAACTGGCCCTTATTTTTTGAGAAAAAAAAAAATATATATATTTAATTTTTTTTTCTCTACTTAGAATCCAATATGGATCCTATTGCTGCTTTGGCAAAACAGCTTCAAGGCCTGTCTTTGGAGGTGGCAGGATTGAAGGCGTCTGTCCTCCAACAGCAGCAGCAAATGCAGCAGACCGTAAGCCCAGCGGTTGCTATGGGTAACCAGGTTGTTACAGAACCCAAGGTTGTTCTTCCTGACAGATTCTCTGGGGGAAGGGACAAATTTGTGTTGTTCCGTGAGGCCTGCAAATTATATTTTAAGCTGCGCCCTTACTCCTCAGGTAATGAAGAACAGCGGGTGGGGATTGTTATTTCCCTGCTTCAGGGGGACCCGCAATCCTGGGCGTTCTCGTTACCCCCTGGTTCCCAGGCTCTCCGGTCAGTGGAGGGATTTTTTGGGGCTTTGGGTCTCATATATGATGACCCTGACCGTGTCGCCCTGGCTGAGTCGAAGTTACGGAGACTCCTACAGGGAGAGCGGCCAGCAGAGGAATATTGCTCAGAGTTCCGCAGGTGGGCTACGGATACTCAGTGGAACGACCCGGCTCTCAGGAGTCAGTTCTGCTCTGGGTTATCTGAAAGGGTTAAGGATGCGCTGGCGCTGTATGAGACCCCCCTTTCCCTTGATGCTGTTATGTCCCTCTCTATCAGGATAGATAGACGTCTTAGGGAGAGATCGAAAATTCCTGAGCAATCGGTAACCTCTCCCAAGCAGCAGTTAGTCTGTACGGACTTGGATGAGCCTATGCAGCTAGGAGGAACTTCTCGTCAGGTCCGTCCTCCTGAGGTTCGCCGTAGGTGGGGGGCTTGTTTTTTCTGTGGGGGGAAGGGTCATTTCATTAATGTCTGTCCCTCCTTTCCCAAAAACAAAAGACCGTCGGAAAACTACTAACCCCAGGCTGTGCGGAGGATGTCAGCCGGGGGTATACGTTTCCTCCATACGAACATCTCAATTTGTGTTGCCAGCGGTTATTGTTTTTGGTGTTAAGACGGAGTCTATCTCTTTTTTTCTAGACAGTGGTGCAGGGGTAAATTTGATAGATGCCCATTTTGCCCGCACTATGGGTTTGTCTCTCTGTACGCTGCAGAGACCCATTCCCATATTCGCTATTGACTCTGCTCCTCTGTCTCAGAGAAACCTCACTCACGTTGTCCATAACTTACATCTTCGGGTAGGGGACCACCATAAGGAGCGTCTTTCATGTTACGTTCTGGAGGGCCTTCCCTCTCCTGTGGTATTGGGTCTTCCCTGGTTGGTAGCGCACAATCCAGTGGTGGATTGGCAGGCCAGGGAGATATTGGAGTGGAGTGAGCATTGCAGAGAGAATTGCTTAAATAACAATTGCTTAATCGCCTCCATAGCTTCCCTACCTACATTTATTTCGGACTTTGAGGACGTTTTTTCTGAAAAGGGTTGTCAGAAGCTACCACCTCATCGTCCTTATGATTGCCCGGTTAACCTGATTCCCGGTGCAAAATTACCCAAGTCCAGGTTGTATAATCTTTCGGGTCCCGAGAGACAAGCCATGAAAGATTATATCTCCGAGAGTCTGGCCAAGGGACACATCAGACCCTCTTCTTCACCCGTGGCTGCAGGGTTTTTCTTTGTTAAAAAGAAAGATGGGGGCCTGCGTCCTTGCCTAGATTTCCGTGAGCTAAACCGGATAACCGTCCGAGACCCATACCCTCTTCCTCTCATTCCTGACCTTTTTAATCAGATTGCGGGTGCTAGGTGGTTCTCCAAACTTGATCTTAGGGGGGCCTACAATCTGATTCGTATCAAGGAAGGGGATGAGTGGAAGACAGCTTTTAACACCCCTGAGGGGCATTACGAAAATTTAGTCATGCCTTTCGGTCTGACCAATGCCCCTGCTGTCTTCCAACATTTCGTTAATGATATTTTTAGTCATCTCATCGGCAGGTTTGTAGTCATATACCTAGATGATATCTTAATTTATTCGGCTGATCTGAAAACACATGAAGTACATGTCAGGCAAGTACTGCAGGTCCTACGGACGAATAAATTATATGCGAAAATTGAAAAATGTGTCTTCGCCGTTCAGGAAATACAATTCCTGGGATATCTATTATCTGCTTCAGGTTTCCGTATGGATCCTGGGAAGGTCCAGGCAATTTTAGATTGGGATCTTCCTGAGAACCTTAAAGCTCTACAACGGTTTTTGGGTTTCGCAAATTTCTACAGAAAGTTTATAAAAAATTATTCAGTGATCGTTAAACCCCTTACTGACATGACTAGGAAGGGGACTGATTTTTCTAAATGGTCTGACGCCGCTAAAATTGCATTTTCCTCTCTAAAAGAGAGATTTACCTCGGCACCTGTCCTAATTCAACCTGATGTCTCCCAGCCTTTTATTGTTGAAGTTGATGCGTCGGAGGTGGGAGTGGGGGCTGTATTGTCTCAGGGTCCATCGCCTGGCAATTGGCGTCCTTGCGCTTTCTTTTCCAAAAAATTATCTGCAGCAGAAAAGAACTATGATATTGGAAATAGGGAACTGTTGGCGATTAAACTGGCGTTTGAAGAGTGGCATCACTTCTTAGAGGGAGCAATCCACCCCGTCACGGTAATTACGGATCACAAAAACCTTCTGTACCTAGAATCGGCTAAGCGTCTCACCCCTAGACAAGCTAGGTGGTCGCTATTCTTTACCAGATTTAACTTTGTAATCACCTATCGTCCTGGGGCAAAAAATACCAAGGCAGACGCATTGTCCCGTAGTTTCCCTGGAGGGGGTAATGTTAGTGATCCGGTACCTATTTTACAAAGAGGAGTGGTTGTCTCGGCTGTACACTCTGTTCTAGAGGGAAAGGTGTTAGAGGCCCAGGGGGACGCCCCGGCCTCTTGCCCCTCAGAGAAATTGTTTGTACCGTTAAACCTGCGTCTTGAGTTATTGAAGGAACATCATAATTTGGCACTTGCTGGGCACCCAGGTAGTAAAGCAACCTTGGAGCTATTGTCTCGTCGTTTTTGGTGGCCAAGGTTGCGTCAGGATGTAATAGATTTCGTGTCTACTTGTTCTACTTGTGCACGCGCGAAAGTCTCTCATACACGTCCAGCAGGGTCTTTATTGCCACTTTTCATCCCCAATAGACCATGGACACATCTATCAATGGATTTCATCACTGACTTACCTTTGTCTGCGGGTAAAACAGTTATCTTGGTAGTAGTAGACAGGTTTAGCAAAATGGTACACTTTATTGCGCTACCCGCACTTCCTAATGCTAAGACTCTTGCTCAGGTGTTTATCAGTGAAATCGTGAAGCTTCACGGGGTCCCTTCCGATGTGGTTTCGGATCAGGGAACCCAGTTTATTTCTAAGTTTTGGAAAGCTTTTTGTACCCGTTTAGGGGTACACTTATCCTTTTCCTCAGCTTTCCATCCTCAGTCGAATGGACAGACTGAGCGTACCAACCAAAACCTAGAAACATATTTAAGGTGTTTTGCGTCTGAAAACCAAGAGGTGTGGTCATCATATTTACCGTTAGCCGAGTTTGCCATAAATAATCGCCGTCAGGAATCCACTGGCAAGTCACCATTTCTTGGTGCATACGGTTTTCATCCCCAATTTTGTACTTTCAAAGAGGGGGGGTCTTCTGGGGTTCCCGAAGAGGAACGGTTTTCTTCATCTCTTTCATCGGTATGGCAGAAGGTGCAAGCTAACTTGAAAAATATGAGTGGTAAATACAAATGCATGGCCGATAAGAAACGGTCGCCAGGTCCGGACCTAGGAGTGAATGACTATGTGTGGTTGTCTACTAGGAATATTAAGTTGAAGGTTCCCTCTTGGAAACTGGGTCCTAGGTTCATTGGTCCTTATAAAATTGTAGCCGTCATTAACCCTGTGGCTTTTCGCCTGGAGCTACCTCAGACTTTTAAGATCCATAACGTCTTCCATAAGTCGTTGCTCAAGAAGTATGTTCCACCTCTAGAACCATCACCGCTGCCACCTCCTCCTGTTGTTGTGGATGGTAATCTGGAGTTTCAAATATCCAGAATTGTTGATTCTCGTCGGGTCCGCCGCTCTCTTCAGTATCTGGTGCATTGGAGGGGTTACGGTCCCGAGGAAAGAATGTGGGTTCCAGCGTCAGAGGTAAACGCCAACAGGTTGATTCAGGCTTTCCATGTCTCTCATCCGGAGAGACCTGGTCCTGAGTGTCCGGAGGCCCCTCGTGAAAGGGGGGGTACTGTCACGAGGGTGTCAAGACCCACGCCTGACTCCGTTATACCCGGGGTCAGGAAGTCGCAGCGGGTGGCTGCGCGCTCTATGTCTAAAGATCACGGTGTTTCTTAGTGTTTGTTTTCTGTGTTTGCCTTGCTATCCTTTTTGTCTCACTCAGGGATCCGTAGCTTCTCCTCCTCAGCTGTTTCTTGTCTGCCACTCCCAAACTCCTTATATTCTCCTCTCACACTTCTCTTGTTGCCAGTTATAGAGCTTCCTGCCTGGACATCTATACTGACCCACTGGAGCTGTGAATCCTGGTTGTTGTTCCAGAGTGCTTCCCTCCGGATCCCTGTTGGGCTTTTGTTGTCTCCTGTTGTTGCCCACCTGGGATTATATGTTTAGTTTGTATTGTCTGTCCTCCCCTTGGTGTTTTCCTCTAGAGCTAGTGGTGCGGACTAGTGTTCCCACCGCCCTGTTCACTATCTAGGGCTCATCCTAGGGAAAGCCAGGGTTTTAGGCACGTGATCGGCGTACGGGTGAGGAACCCGTCTAGGGACGACAGGGCAGCCAGGTGCCAGACGCAAGGTGAGTCAGGGGTCACCACCTTCCCTCTCACTAGGGCAGGGCCTCCCTCTTTTCCTCCCTCCGTGTCACGTATGTGACAGTTACGCCGATCGTGATATATGTGGACTAAATTTGATTTTCACATATGCATCATCATCGATGAGATCAAAACATACAAAGTAACAAAAGTGCTTTTGTGACTTTGCTATAAAATTATGTTTGTAAGTGTTTAACAAACATACTCCAAAATTCTAAATATACTGTAGAGTCCAAGTACTTGCAGTAAATGTAATAAGGTATAAAAAAGCTAGAGAATGATAAAATTGTATGTATATATATATATATATATATAAAAAATGTCTTTCCACTGTTTCATGTCCTGGAACAGATGCTGGTAAATCTCGCTAGTCATGGGACTGGAGACGTGGCGCTTAGATCTCATGGCCACATGGACCCTGTTTGGGCGGAACTGGAGGAAGAGGAGGAGGAGGACATTTGAGCACAAGCAATGTGTAGTGAAATGGGTGTTTTTTCTACACAGGTGACAGGAGAGGAGGAGCAGGAGCAGCCGGGGGAGTTACAGGGCGATGATGAAGACGAGGCAGAGAACCCAGAGCCACCGTGGCAGTATGCAGTGGAGATGGAGGCAGGGAGTCCCTCCGGGTCACTTGCACAAATGGCCTGATGCATGCTCACTTGCTTGCGTAGTGACAGACAAATTGTCACCCTTCAGCAGAGGGATGACTTCTGGCTCTCCACCTTGTTGGACCCTCTCTACTGGTCCAAAATGGACCGCTGAGAGGGAGGACAAATTGAACTACTCTAGAGACATCCTATGTCAGGGCTGGCCAAAATTACAATTTCCACTATGCCCTGCAGTAGGCTGATAGCTGTAGGCTGTCTGGGCATGCTGAGAGCTGTAGTTTTGCAACAGCTGGAGAGCCACAGGTTGGCCATCCCTGTCCTATGTAGTCAGTTGGCCGCTTTCTATCTGCGCCATCGTCCATCCTCTCGCAGGTCTGACCAGGGGGCCCTCTCCCCTCACGTTCCTCTGCCATGGCTGTTGTGTCAGGGTGGGGGGGGGGTAGGAGCAGTTCCAGCTCAATCAGCAGCAGTTTGAGTCTAGAGTCGATGATAAGCAGCTTTCTTCACCCGCCTAGTAAAGAAAATACTCACCAGCAGCAGCACCAGCTAGACCTGGAGCAGAACCTGAACCAGCAGGTGGTGACATACTTGGACAACACCCTGCCACCTTACATTAAAGATCCACTGGACTACTGGACAGCCAAGCTGGATTTGTGTCCGCAACTGGAAAAGCTGTCCTGCCCGGCCAGTAATGTGGCATCAGAGCGGGTGTTTAGTGCTGCGGGGGCCATAGTTACCCCAAGAAGAACTCGCTTGTCCACCCAAAATGTGGAGAGACTGACCTTTGTCAAGGTAAATCCGGCGTGGATCAGCCAGGATTTCCACCCACCAATGCCTGATGCATCAGACTAGATCATCCATGGAGCGACACCAACACTTTGACAAAAGAGACCGGTTTCTTCTTGCTACCTGCCTCAGCTACTATTCTGATGCTGCCATCTGCCTGATTCGACACATCTGATGCCAGTTGCTCCTTCTTTCACCCACAATATTCATCGGGTACTGGTATTGCCACCTACCGCCACACTATGTCACCTTGCCACTCTGTGGTCTCCTAATGCTGCTGAAACCTCCACACTGTCACCTTGCCACTCTGTGTTCTCCTGATGCTGCTGCCACCTCCACACTGTCATTGTGCCACCCGGTGGCCTCCTCTTGATGCTGCTGACGCCACCTCCACACTCTGTCATTGTGCCACTCTGTGGCCTTCTTATGCTGTTGCCAACTTCACACTGTCATTGTCCCACCCTGTAGCCTCCTTCTGATGCTGCTGCCACCTCCACACTGTCATTGTGCCACCCATTGGTCTCCTCCCAACGCTGCTGTTGCCGCCACCTCCACACTATGTCATCTAGCCACTCTGTGGCCTCCTCCTGATGCTGCTGCCGCAACCTCCACACTCTGTCATTGTTCTGCTCTGTGGCCTCCTGATACTGCTGCCACCTACAGACTCTGTCATTAGGCCACTTTGTGGTCTTCTCATGCTGTTCCCGCCCTCCCCACTTCATGACTGGTCCACTATTTTGGCTTTCCACCTGGCTGACATCATCATTTATTTGACGCTTCTTCTGATTTGTCAGAAAGAAGGAAATATTAGATTCACAACGGATCCTCTCTGGGTAGCAGGTGTAAGGCCTGTATGGTCCCATCAGAATTGGCTTGTGATTTGGTAGCCAAAAGCAGGAATGGGTAAAAAACACAGAAGACATGCAAATATTCCATTCACGTGTCATCTCTGTTTTGGATCTACTCCTATTTTTTTGGCATTAGCAATACTTATGGATTACTGACCAAATGCTGACCGAGTGAAGGCGGATGCTCCACAGACATGATCCGTTTTTTTGGGGGTTATTGCTCTGACGTATCAGAAGAAGGGCAAAAAAAATCAGTGACTTCAACACAAACGTACCGCTGACACCCTCTCCACTCTGTCGGGGGATGGGCTCTACTTTTAAAAGCGTTAAATATAACAGGTTCTGTTGACATCTATGTGGAATCAGCTGATGAGTGCGCTTCTTCTTGGCGCTAACATCAACATGTAAGGCTAAATTCATACTTGAGTTATTTGGTCAGTTTTGGCCCCGTGACTGCCCAAATAAGTGAAGTGTGCAATAATTCTAAGGCCTCCTGCACATGAACGTCTGCACCTGGTGGCCGTGCTGCGGCCTGCCAATTGCAAATTCGCAATGCACGAACACCGACCGTGGGGCAGCTGCAGCGGGTCGTGGACCCATTCACTTTAATGGGTCCGCGATCCACCCGCTCCGCAAAAAGATAGGACATGTTCTATCTTTTTGCGGAACGGAAGTATGGGACCAAACCCCACGGAAGCACTACGGAGTTTCCATTCTGCACCATTCCGCATCTCTGGATTTGCGGACCCATTGAAGTGAATGGGTCCGCATCGGTGATGCGGAATGCCCATGGAACGGCGCACGTGTATTGCAAATGCAGTCCGTAATACAGCCACAGGGCGCATACATTCGTGTGCAGGAGTCCTAAGAGTGACGCCTGTCATTTAAATGCAATACTGACTCACAGTATTATTTCACTACCAGAGCAGACTTCCTATACTTGTTATTGCAAGTCACAGTGATCTACACTACTATAAAGGCTCTCTGCAGCCAGGAAATAGCCGTTTTTAATGCAATTCAAATAAATTCAGATCTAACGAGAAAAAAAAAAAAAAAAAAAGTGAACCGGCTGAATGGAATTTTTGAAAAATTTGCTCATCTCTAATCAATATCATAATGATTTAGCTTTGATCTACAGGGAGTGCAGAATTATTAGGCAAATGAGTATTTTGACCACATCATCCTCTTTATGCATGTTGTCTTACTCCAAGCTGTGTAGGCTCGAAAGCCTACTACCAATTAAGCATATTAGGTGATGTGCATCTCTGTAATGAGAAGGGGTGTGGTCTAATGACATCAACACCCTATATCAGGTGTGCATAATTATTAGGCAACTTCCTTTCCTTTGGCAAAATGGGTAAAAAGAAGGACTTGACAGGCTCAGAAAAGTCAAAAATAGTGAGATATCTTGCAGAGGGATGCAGCACTCTTAAAATTGCAAAGCTTCTGAAGCGTGATCATTGAACAATCAAGCGTTTCATTCAAAATAGTCAACAGGGTCGCAAGAAGCGTGTGGAAAAACCAAGGCGCAAAATAACTGCCCATGAACTGAGAAAAGTCAAGCGTGCAGCTGCCAAGATGCCACTTGCCACCAGTTTGGCCATATTTCAGAGCTGCAACATCACTGGAGTGCCCAAAAGCACAAGGTGTGCAATACTCAGAGACATGGCCAAGGTAAGAAAGGCTGAAAGACAACCACCACTGAACAAGACACACAAGCTAAAACGTCGAGACTGGGCCAAGAAATATCTCAAGACCGATTTTTCTAAGGTTTTATGGACTGATGAAATGAGAGTATGTCTTGATGGGCCAGATGGATGGGCCCGTGGCTGGATTGGTAAAGGGCAGAGAGCTCCAGTCCGACTCAGACGCCAGCAAGGTGGAGGTGGAGTACTGGTTTGGGCTGGTATCATCAAAGATGAGCTTGTGGGGCCTTTTCGGGTTGAGGATGGAGTCAAGCTCAACTCCCAGTCCTACTGCCAGTTTCTGGAAGACACCTTCTTCAAGCAGTGGTACAGGAAGAAGTCTGCATCCTTCAAGAAAAACATGATTTTCATGCAGGACAATGCTCCATCACACGCGTCCAAGTACTCCACAGCGTGGCTGGCAAGAAAGGGTATAAAAGAAGAAAATCTAATGACATGGCCTCCTTGTTCACCTGATCTGAACCCCATTGAGAACCTGTGGTCCATCATCAAATGTGAGATTTACAAGGAGGGAAAACAGTACACCTCTCTGAACAGTGTCTGGGAGGCTGTGGTTGCTGCTGCACGCAATGTTGATGATGGACAGATCAAAACACTGACAGAATCCATGGATGGCAGGCTTTTGAGTGTCCTTGCAAAGAAAGGTGGCTATATTGGTCACTGATTTGTTTTTGTTTTGTTTTTGAATGTCAGAAATGTATATTTGTGAATGTTGAGATGTTATATTGGTTTCACTGGTAAAAATAAATAATTGAAATGGGTATATATTTGTTTTTTGTTAAGTTGCCTAATAATTATGCACAGTAATAGTCACCTGCACACACAGATATCCCCCTAAAATAGCTAAAACTAAAAACAAACTAAAAACTACTTCCAAAAATATTCAGCTTTGATGTTAATGAGTTTTTTGGGTTCATTGAGAACATGGTTGTTGTTCAATAATAAAATTAATCCTCAAAAATACAACTTGCCTAATAATTCTGCACTCCCTGTATAAATAAAGGGTGAGACCATGGCTTTCATTTTGGGCTTTATACTCACCAGCCACATTGTTTCATAATTGCTCATTCATACGATAAGTTTTTCAGTTTTTTGTTTCAGTAGTGTTTCCGGTTCCATTCCGCTTTTCTGTATGGCATATACCGTATACAGCAATTACAGAGAAAAAATTGGGCTGGACATAAAATTTTCAATAGATGTTTTGCAAAAACGGAATGGATACGGAAGACATACAGAGGACATTCTGTATGTGTTCCTTTTTTTGCGGAGCTATTGACTTAAATGGAGTCACGGAACGTTATTTCCAGGCAATAGTAGAACATGTTCTATGTTTAAACAGAACGGAAAAACTGAAACACGGAAACGGAATGCATATTGAGTACATTACGTTTTTTTTTTGCTTACTAATTGAAGTACCAATTGTAACTTCAGCTGATCACCCTTCTGGCAAGAATGCTAAAACTTTTCTAAAGCTTCTAATGGGACATCCTCTGCGTCTGGAGGAAAGAAGGCTTGTACACAAACATAGAAGAGGATTCTTTACGGTAAGGCCTCTTGCACACGAACGTGAGCGCCCCATGGCCGTGCTGCGGCCCGCAAATTGTCGGCCACAATGCACAAACACCCACCGTGGGGCAGCCGCAGCAGATTGCGGACCCATTCACTTTAAAGGGATCGCGATCCAGCCGTTCCGCAAAAAGATAGGACATGTTCTATCTTTTTGCGGAACGGAAGTACGGGACGAAACCCCTCGGAAGCACTCTGTAATGCTTCCGTAGGGTTCTATTCCGTGTTTCCGTTCTAAACCATTCCACATCTCTGGATTTGAGGACCCAATAAGGCAACGGGGCACACACGTTCGTTTTCAATGAGCCTAATAGCAATGAGACTATGGAAGTCTCTGCCTGAGAAGGTGGTGATGGTGAGTTCACTAAAAGATTTCAAGAGGGGCCTGGATGTATTTCTGGAGTGTAATAATATTAAAGGCTATAGCTACTAGAGATGGGTCATTGATCCAGGGAGTAAGGGCTCATTCAGACGGCTGTATGCTGTCCCCAGAAACGCAGATCAGTTTTTTTTAGGACAGTTCAGCCAAAAAACGGATTTCATTCCATTTTTTTGCTAATCCATAGACTTTAACGACTTAAGGACACAGCCTTATTACACCTTAGGACCAGGCCATTTTTTGCAAATCTGACCAGTGTCACTTTAAGTGGTGATAACTTTAAAATGCTTTGACTTATCCAGGCCATTCTGAGATTGTTTTTTTCGTCACTTATTGTACTTCATGACACTGGTAAAATAAAGTAAAAAAAAATATATTTTTTTTTGCATAAAAAAATTCCAAATTTACCAAAAATTGGGAAAAATTAGCAAATTTCAAAGTTTCAGTTTTTCTACTTCTGTAATACATAGTAATACCCCTAAAATTGTGATGACTTTACATTCCCCATATGTCTACGTCATGTTTGAATTATTTTGGGAATGATATTTTATTTTTTGGGGATGTTACAAGGCTTAGAAGTTTAGAAGCAAATCTTGAAATTTTTCAGAAATTTACAAAAACCCAATTTTTAGGGACCACTACAGCTCTGAAGTCACTTTGCGAGGCTTACATAATAGAAACCACCCAAAAAGGACCCCATTCTATAAACTACACCCCTCAAGGTATTCAAAACTGATTTTACAAACTTTGTTAACCCTTTAGGTGTTGCACAAGAGTTATTGGCAAATGGGGATGAAATTTGAGAATTTCATTTTTTTGCCTAATTTTCCATTTTAACCCATTTTTTCTACTAACAAAGCAAGGGTTAACAGCCAAACAAGACTGTATCTTTAGAATTTTATTCAAGCCCACCCGCGCTCCCTGATTCACTGAAAACTTGGTTTCATACAGAGGATCGCTGCAAGGTTCACAGCCACGGTCTGCTGCGGTGACCGTAAGTTAAACAAAGTTAGTGAGGTCTGATTTGATTACAAATCAGAATCGGAACCTGCGCTGATTCCAATCTGTACCGGAGTATTGGTTAATAATGTAAAAGATAGGGGAAGAATAGAGTTTCACAATTCCTAGTGCAAGGACAAGAAAAAGATGTTTTCACAGTAGTCTTTCTCGATGGTTACCTTATTTGACAGGTAGTTTCTCTGTCCGTGGAGTATCAAACTTGTTGGATCCGGTGGGTCGGTTTATAGAACGCCTTCAGGTTCAACCTCGAGTGTGGGTGGTGCTCCGGCCGGCAGCAGATCACTCACACGAGGGAACCCTAGTTGGAGTCCGGGAGCTTGGCGTGTGACGTCACCGCACTTGGTATGGAAGCCTTCAGGGGACAAATTCAATCCGACGCGTTTCTGAGCCTAAACGGGCTCCTTCGTCAGGGATATTGAGGTTTGTCAGTCCTGAAAGTAAATAGGCTGTTGTTCCCATGGCAACTACTAGTTTGTTGGCGCTAGGAACACTTAACCCCATCCGATCCAATTAGTGTTTTTTCTTTTACATTTATTCAAATGCAAACAGTTCAATGCCTTGATTGAGGCCATATGGGGCCAAGCTATTTAATTTAAAGATCCATTTGCTTTCCTGTTTTGACATTTCTTTTAGATAATCGCCACCTCTTTTATTGGCCGGTACTTTTTCGATCCCTCCAAAGATGGATCCCATGAATTTACATGCATGATGTTGAGCATAGTGACGGGATAGTGGGTGTCCCTCAAATTTTTTGTGTATATTGTTCACATGCTCTCTGATTCTTATCTTTAATAGTCTTTTAGTCCTTCCCACATAGATTTTTTGACATGGGCATTTTATGAAATAGATGACTCCTGCCGTGTTGCATGTTATATAATGGTTCAGTTTAAAGGTGGAGTCCTTTATTTTTAATTCCAACATGGGTCCTTTTGTGAATTTGTTGGTTAATTTACAGTTTGGGCAAAGTTTACAAGGAAAGAAGCCCTTCTTCATATTGCATTTGTTTATGGATGATGTTTTAGTTTTAACAGAGGGTGCCACTAGGTTAGAGAGGTTGGGGGCCTTTTTAAATATGAATTTAGGATGTGATGTTAGCATTTCGCCGATTTGTTTGTCCTGTTTGAGTATATCCCAATGTCGTTTGATGATATTCTTAAAGGTAGAAGTGCCTTCACTGTAGTTACTAATAATTGGGATGTCAATTGTTTGTGGGTAGTCATCAACTGTCTGTTTGGTTATCACTGTTTGTTTTGTCTGTAATAGCGTGCGTTGATCCAAGTTATTAATTTGTTCAGCAATTGGTAGTAGATTTTTGATGTCATATCCTTTGTTTAGAAATTTTTTATTGAGTTTCTGTACTTCTTCATCATAGTCCGTATCATTGGTACAATTTCTCCTAGCGCGTATATATTGACTTCGTGGAATATTATTCAGCCAGGTAGGCAGGTGACAACTGTCGAGGGGTATGAAGCTGTTGGTGTCAGTGGGTTTGTGGTAGGTTTTTGTAGAGATGGAACCCTCTGAGATGGAAATAGTTAGGTCCAAAAAGTTGATCTGGGTTCTGCTCCAGGTGGGACTAAAATTAAGATAAAAATCATTTTTTTTTAAATCCTTTAAAAAATTTCCAGTAAAATTTCATCTCCCTTCCAAATAAAAATCACGTCATCAATAAAACGTTTCCAAAGGACCAGACTCGCACCGGTTCCGCCCAGGGTCTGGTAAGTGAGCTCCTCCCACCGACCCATATATAGGTTTGCGAAACTCGGTGCGAATCTGGTCCCCATCGCGGTCCCCCACGTCTGCAAATAAAAATCGGATCCATATTTAAAATAATTATGTTTTAAAATGAAAGTGATACATTCTCCGATAAAGTTGATCTGATTTTCTGGCATAACGCCATCTTTTCTCAGGAAGAATTCCGTTGCTTCTCTACCCTTCTCGTATTCAATCACGGTGTATAGTGAGGTCACATCCAACGTTCCCAAGATGTAGTTATCCTTCCATTCAATTTCATTCAAGATTTGTAGAATGTCGTCACACGCCAAGCTCCCGGACTCCAACTAGGGTTCCCTCGTGTGAGTGATCTGCTGCCGGCCGGAGCACCACCCACACTCGAGGTTGAACCTGAAGGCGTTCTATAAACCGACCCACCGGATCCAACAAGTTTGATACTCCACGGACAGAGAAACTACCTGTCAAATAAGGTAACCATCGAGAAAGACTACTGTGAAAACATCTTTTTCTTGTCCTTGCACTAGGAATTGTGAAACTCTATTCTTCCCCTATCTTTTACATTATTAACCAATACTCCGGTACAGATTGGAATCAGCGCAGGTTCCGATTCTGATTTGTAATCAAATCAGACCTCACTAACTTTGTTTAACTTACGGTCACCGCAGCAGACCATGGCTGTGAACCTTGCAGCGATCCTCTGTATGAAACCAAGTTTTCAGTGAATCAGGGAGCGCGGGTGGGCTTGAATAAAATTCTACATACACTTTCATTGTGCTGCATGCACACCCTGCAGCAAACCCATAGATCACTTGAAACCTAACCTGGACATAATATAACCTTAAGCATAAAATAAATAATATAACTAAATAACAATATTTAAATCACGGAAAAACACTATAAGGGCATAACACAATAACGACAAATACCTACCATAAAACCCTTCCATAAATTAAATTAAATAATATATTGAACATCTAAACCTCCTGAGTATGACTGAATTATGGGGTGACCGGAGACTGAGGATCCAACTAGTACAGACCTTTTTTAACCCTAAAAAGGATCTGACTATAGATGACGACCCCCCACATGACGTGATTTTAGAAGCTGTACAGCATGTCAAACACCTGGAGAGATTGCTAATTAAAGAAATGAGGGACTTATGGGAGGTAGCCTCCCTGGAAAATTACCTCAGACATGACTCTGTAACAAAAGGCCTGAAAATCACTAAGGCACTAAATGGCGACCTAGGAGACAGTGATAACCTGAAAGAATGGGATGACCTCCTCCATGAATTCTCTAAAAAAACAGTACTATTCATTATAACAAAAAGGAAAAATTCTTTAAGGAAAAATAATCAGGAAATTATGGGACTCTTCGACAGAATAAGACCATACAAAGACCACCCTGAAATTAAAAGAATCTCCAAATCAATAAATATGCGAATTAAAACTAAAGAGGAGGAAATTATTCTCAAAAAAAACAGCAAACACAATAGAGATCTGCCAAATATGGAAAATACCAATATAAGTGATCTGCCAAATATTGATAACATAAATAACAAGAAAAATCTAATAAAAAACTTGGTGGTAGGAACACCAAATCAAAGTGATGCGGAATATAATACCATCGACGACACAACATGTGATTGCACACTAGCAGATATTTCTATTCATGAAAACAGTTTAGAGGATGAGAATCTCCAGGAACAGATAACAACAAATCAAACCCCCCCTCCTTCTCCACAAAGGGTGCACTTACACGGACCAACTGGTAATACTTTCAATACACATAAAAATGGTTGTATTGTAGTAGAAAATAGATTTGAAATCTTACCGGTGGACGAGGAGACTAATATGGAAACAAGAAGAGAGATCACTGAGACATACACCACAATCAGGGATGTACAAACACAGAACAAAACCCCGAATCCACACGTGGAGGTAGAACGTGTGCGAAAAACGACATGGAATAAGAGAAAAAGCAATACAAACACCAATACCAATGAAGATGTCGCTAATAAAAAGGATGAATATAAGAAAATAATAAAGAAAACAGTGAATAAGGATTTTTTTCAGGCAAAGGCACCAGCAAAAAGAAAAAAACTCAAAGAGGTAGAAGAGGGAAAGGACTGAAAAGAAAAATACAAAAACAGGACCCAACAGGCCTAAATATATGTAACTTAAGCCCATATACATTGAACAGGGAAGAAACTAAACTATTAGAAAAAGGCCTTAAGTTCGCCCCATCATCAAAATTTTGCCCGTTCAATGCCTTCATTGGCATAAGAAAATTCACTCGAAAACTAGCCCTCAAAAAATATTTTCTAAAAAATACCTCTATGAAAAAATACGATATCCTGAAAGAAATGAAAGGTAAAACCAGACGGAATAAGGAGAAAACATCATCCAAAATCGAAATAGAAAATGATAATAATAAACAAGAAAAATTAACAAATAAAAATAACAACTATGAGGGAAAAGAAGACCATCATCATAATAATAAAAACCAGAAACCAACGAACAAGGACCACTTCATCCATACGACACTAAAACAAAAATCTAAATTCAACCCAATCAGTGAATACTCAGATGCAATAAGAACATTCCAAACACTAGTGACCAGGGATCTGCGCAGAATCAACCCGCACAGGAGAAGAGGGCCGGGAAATCTCTGTAAAGGTGAACTAAAAGCCATACAAACTCTACAGAACAATAATGGTATTATTATCAAACCAGCCGATAAGGGGGGCTGTATAGTAATACTAGAACAAGAGGCATACCACAAAGAATGTATACGACTACTATCTGACAATAAAACATATAGCAGACTCCAAATAGATCCCACGGACCCATACAAGAAAAAACTGAACAATCCACTAAAAAACGGCAAACTAAACAATATTCTAACATCGGAGGAAGCGATCTACATTAACAATCAGAATCCTAGGATCCCAATTTTCTACTATCTGCCCAAGATACACAAAAACAAGACTAACCCTCCTGGAAGGCCTATAATTTCAGGAATTGATGGACTCACATCCAATTTATCAAAATATGTTGATGTCTTACTACAACCCTATGTCCAAAAACTACCTGCCTACCTTAAGGACACCAAACACATTCTACAAATCTTGAATGAAATTGAATGGAAGGATAACTACATCTTGGGAACATTGGATGTGACCTCACTATACACCGTGATTGAATACGAGAAGGGTAGAGAAGCAACGGAATTCTTCCTGAGAAAAGATGGCGTTATGCCAGAAAATCAGATCAACTTTATCGGAGAATGTATCACTTTCATTTTAAAACATAATTATTTTAAATATGGATCCGATTTTTATTTGCAGACGTGGGGGACCGCGATGGGGACCAGATTCGCACCGAGTTTCGCAAACCTATATATGGGTCGGTGGGAGGAGCTCACTTACCAGACCCTGGGCGGAACCGGTGCGAGTCTGGTCCTTTGGAAACGTTTTATTGATGACGTGATTTTTATTTGGAAGGGAGATGAAATTTTACTGGAAAATTTTTTAAAGGATTTAAAAAAAAATGATTTTTATCTTAATTTTAGTCCCACCTGGAGCAGAACCCAGATCAACTTTTTGGACCTAACTATTTCCATCTCAGAGGGTTCCATCTCTACAAAAACCTACCACAAACCCACTGACACCAACAGCTTCATACCCCTCGACAGTTGTCACCTGCCTACCTGGCTGAATAATATTCCACGAAGTCAATATATACGCGCTAGGAGAAATTGTACCAATGATACGGACTATGATGAAGAAGTACAGAAACTCAATAAAAAATTTCTAAACAAAGGATATGACATCAAAAATCTACTACCAATTGCTGAACAAATTAATAACTTGGATCAACGCACGCTATTACAGACAAAACAAACAGTGATAACCAAACAGACAGTTGATGACTACCCACAAACAATTGACATCCCAATTATTAGTAACTACAGTGAAGGCACTTCTACCTTTAAGAATATCATCAAACGACATTGGGATATACTCAAACAGGACAAACAAATCGGCGAAATGCTAACATCACATCCTAAATTCATATTTAAAAAGGCCCCCAACCTCTCTAACCTAGTGGCACCCTCTGTTAAAACTAAAACATCATCCATAAACAAATGCAATATGAAGAAGGGCTTCTTTCCTTGTAAACTTTGCCCAAACTGTAAATTAACCAACAAATTCACAAAAGGACCCATGTTGGAATTAAAAATAAAGGACTCCACCTTTAAACTGAACCATTATATAACATGCAACACGGCAGGAGTCATCTATTTCATAAAATGCCCATGTCAAAAAATCTATGTGGGAAGGACTAAAAGACTATTAAAGATAAGAATCAGAGAGCATGTGAACAATATACACAAAAAATTTGAGGGACACCCACTATCCCGTCACTATGCTCAACATCATGCATGTAAATTCATGGGATCCATCTTTGGAGGGATCGAAAAAGTACCGGCCAATAAAAGAGGTGGCGATTATCTAAAAGAAATGTCAAAACAGGAAAGCAAATGGATCTTTAAATTAAATAGCTTGGCCCCATATGGCCTCAATCAAGGCATTGAACTGTTTGCATTTGAATAAATGTAAAAGAAAAAACACTAATTGGATCGGATGGGGTTAAGTGTTCCTAGCGCCAACAAACTAGTAGTTGCCATGGGAACAACAGCCTATTTACTTTCAGGACTGACAAACCTCAATATCCCTGACGAAGGAGCCCGTTTAGGCTCAGAAACGCGTCGGATTGAATTTGTCCCCTGAAGGCTTCCATACCAAGTGCGGTGACGTCACACGCCAAGCTCCCGGACTCCAACTAGGGTTCCCTCGTGTGAGTGATCTGCTGCCGGCCGGAGCACCACCCACACTCGAGGTTGAACCTGAAGGCGTTCTATAAACCGACCCACCGGATCCAACAAGTTTGATACTCCACGGACAGAGAAACTACCTGTCAAATAAGGTAACCATCGAGAAAGACTACTGTGAAAACATCTTTTTCTTGTCCTTGCACTAGGAATTGTGAAACTCTATTCTTCCCCTATCTTTTACATTATTAACCAATACTCCGGTACAGATTGGAATCAGCGCAGGTTCCGATTCTGATTTGTAATCAAATCAGACCTCACTAAGACTGTATCTTTATTGCCCTGACTCTGCCGTTTACAGAAACACCCCTTATGTGTAGGGATGAGCGAACTCGAACTGTATAGTTCGGGTTCGTACCGAATTTTGGGGTGTCCGTGACACGGACCCGAACCCGGACATTTTCGTAAAAGTCCGGGTTCGGGTTCGGTGTTCGTCGCTTTCTTGGCGCTTTTGTGACGCTTTCTTGGCGCTTTTTGAAAGGCTGCAAAGCAGCCAATCAACAAGCGTCATACTACTTGCCCCAAGAGGCCATCACAGCCATGCCTACTATTGGCATGGCTGTGATTGGCCAGAGCACCATGTGACCCAGCCTCTATTTAAGCTGGAGTCACATAGCGCCGCCCGTCACTCTGCTCTGATTAGCGTAGGGAGAGGTTGCGGCTGCGACAGTAGGGCGAGATTAGGCAGATTAACTCCTCCAAAGGACTTGATTAACTGATCGATCTGCAGCTGTGGATCATTGAGCTGCTGATCCTCAATTGCTCACTGTTTTTAGGCTGCACAGACCGTTTGTCAGTCTCATTTTTCTGGGGTGATCGGCGGCCATTTTGTGTCTTGTGGTGCGCCAGCACAAGCTGCGACCAAGTGCATTTAACCCTCAATGGTGTGGTTGTTTTTTGGCTAAAGCCTACATCAGGGTGAAGCTGTCACACCAAGTGCATTTAACCAGCAATAGTCTGTTCATTTTTTGGCCATATACAAAATCAGGGGCAAGCTGCGCCTGTCACCAAGTGCATTTAACCCTCAATGGTGTGGTTGTTTTTTGGCTAAAGCCTACATCAGGGTGAAGCTGTGACACCAAGTGCATTTAACCAGCAATAGTCTGTTCATTTTTTGGCCATATACAAAATCAGGGGCAAGCTGCGCCTGTCACCAAGTGCATTTAACCCTCAATGGTGTGGTTGTTTTTTGGCTAAAGCCTACATCAGGGTGAAGCTGTCACACCAAGTGCATTTAACCAGCAATAGTCTGTTCATTTTTTGGCCATATACAAAATCAGGGGCAAGCTGCGCCTGTCACCAAGTGCATTTAACCCTCAATGGTGTGGTTGTTTTTTGGCTAAAGCCTACATCAGGGTGAAGCTGTCACACCAAGTGCATTTAACCAGCAATAGTCTGTTTATTTTTTGGCCATATCCCAGTCTAATTCTGTCACTAAATCCATACCGGTCACCCAGCGCCTAAATACTAGGCCTCAAATTTATATCCAGCTAAATCTGTCCCTAGTGCTGTAGCTGGGCGAGTTATTTAGTGTCCGTTCAAGCACATTTCTTGTTCTGGGTTGAAATACAATTCCCAATTTAGCAATTTCATAATTTAGTGGTTCCTGCTATATCAGAGCTATTTGAAATCTATCCCAAAAAGGGTATATAATATTGAAGGTGCACATTGGGTCATTCAGAATAACTTCACACACACCCGCTACTGTGTATTTCCAAGTCTAATTCTGTCACTAAACCCATACCTGTCACCCAGCGCCTAAATACTAGGCCTCAAATTTAAATCCCTCTAAATCTCTCGTTACCGCTGTACTGTTGTTGCTGGGCAAGATATTTAGTGTCCGTCAAAGCACATTTTTTGTTCTGGGTTGAAGTACAATTCCCAATTTAGCAATTTCATTAATTAGTGGTTCCTGCTATATCAGAGCTATTTGGAATCTATCCCTAAAAGGGTATATAATATTGAAGGTGCACATTGGGTCATTCAGAATAACT
This sequence comes from Bufo gargarizans, assembly GCF_014858855.1. Lineage (NCBI taxonomy): Eukaryota > Metazoa > Chordata > Amphibia > Anura > Bufonidae > Bufo > Bufo gargarizans. The sequence continues at coordinate 610,578,650 of NC_058080.1, read as the reverse complement.
TCACACACACCCGCTACTGTGTATTTCCAAGTCTAATTCTGTCACTAAACCCATACCTGTCACCCAGCGCCTAAATACTAGGCCTCAAATTTAAATCCCTCTAAATCTCTCGTTACCGCTGTACTGTTGTTGCTGGGCAAGATATTTAGTGTCCGTCAAAGCACATTTTTTGTTCTGGGTTGAAGTACAATTCCCAATTTAGCAATTTCATAATTTAGTGGTTTCTGCTATATCAGAGCTATTTGAAATCTATCCCTAAAAGGGTATATAATATTGAAGGTGCACATAGGGTCATTCAGAATAACTTCACACACACGCTTCTGTGCATTTCCAAGTCTAATTCTGTCACTAAATCCATACCGGTGACCCAGCGCCTAAATACTAGGCCTCAAATTTAAATCCCTCTAAATCTCTCGTTACCCACCGCTGTACTGTTGTTGCTGGGCAAGATATTTAGTGTCCGTCAAAGCACATTTTTTGTTCTGGGTTGAAGTACAATTCCCAATTTAGCAATTTCATAATTTAGTGGTTTCTGCTATATCAGAGCTATTTGAAATCTATCCCTAAAAGGGTATATAATATTGAAGGTGCACATAGGGTCATTCAGAATAACTTCACACACACGCTTCTGTGCATTTCCAAGTCTAATTCTGTCACTAAATCCATACCGGTGACCCAGCGCCTAAATACTAGGCCTCAAATTTAAATCCCTCTAAATCTCTCGTTACCCACCGCTGTACTGTTGTTGCTGGGCAAGATATTTAGTGTCCGTCAAAGCACATTTTTTGTTCTGGGTTGAAGTACAATTCCCAATTTAGCAATTTCATAATTTAGTGGTTTCTGCTATATCAGAGCTATTTGAAATCTATCCCTAAAAGGGTATATAATATTGAAGGTGCACATAGGGTCATTCAGAATAACTTCACACACACGCTTCTGTGCATTTCCAAGTCTAATTCTGTCACTAAATCCATACCGGTGACCCAGCGCCTAAATACTAGGCCTCAAATTTAAATCCCTCTAAATCTCTCGTTACCCACCGCTGTACTGTTGTTGCTGGGCAAGATATTTAGTGTCCGTCAAAGCACATTTTTTGTTCTGGGTTGAAGTACAATTCCCAATTTAGCAATTTCATAATTTAGTGGTTTCTGCTATATCAGAGCTATTTGAAATCTATCCCTAAAAGGGTATATAATATTGAAGGTGCACATAGGGTCATTCAGAATAACTTCACACACACGCTTCTGTGCATTTCCAAGTCTAATTCTGTCACTAAATCCATACCGGTGACCCAGCGCCTAAATACTAGGCCTCAAATTTAAATCCCTCTAAATCTCTCGTTACCCACCGCTGTACTGTTGTTGCTGGGCAAGATATTTAGTGTCCGTCAAAGCACATTTTTTGTTCTGGGTTGAAGTACAATTCCCAATTTAGCAATTTCATAATTTAGTGGTTTCTGCTATATCAGAGCTATTTGAAATCTATCCCTAAAAGGGTATATAATATTGAAGGTGCACATAGGGTCATTCAGAATAACTTCACACACACGCTTCTGTGCATTTCCAAGTCTAATTCTGTCACTAAATCCATACCGGTGACCCAGCGCCTAAATACTAGGCCTCAAATTTAAATCCCTCTAAATCTCTCGTTACCCACCGCTGTACTGTTGTTGCTGGGCAAGATATTTAGTGTCCGTCAAAGCACATTTTTTGTTCTGGGTTGAAGTACAATTCCCAATTTAGCAATTTCATAATTTAGTGGTTTCTGCTATATCAGAGCTATTTGAAATCTATCCCTAAAAGGGTATATAATATTGAAGGTGCACATAGGGTCATTCAGAATAACTTCACACACACGCTTCTGTGCATTTCCAAGTCTAATTCTGTCACTAAATCCATACCGGTGACCCAGCGCCTAAATACTAGGCCTCAAATTTAAATCCCTCTAAATCTCTCGTTACCCACCGCTGTACTGTTGTTGCTGGGCAAGATATTTAGTGTCCGTCAAAGCACATTTTTTGTTCTGGGTTGAAGTACAATTCCCAATTTAGCAATTTCATAATTTAGTGGTTTCTGCTATATCAGAGCTATTTGAAATCTATCCCTAAAAGGGTATATAATATTGAAGGTGCACATAGGGTCATTCAGAATAACTTCACACACACGCTTCTGTGCATTTCCAAGTCTAATTCTGTCACTAAATCCATACCGGTGACCCAGCGCCTAAATACTAGGCCTCAAATTTAAATCCCTCTAAATCTCTCGTTACCCACCGCTGTACTGTTGTTGCTGGGCAAGATATTTAGTGTCCGTCAAAGCACATTTTTTGTTCTGGGTTGAAGTACAATTCCCAATTTAGCAATTTCATAATTTAGTGGTTTCTGCTATATCAGAGCTATTTGAAATCTATCCCTAAAAGGGTATATAATATTGAAGGTGCACATAGGGTCATTCAGAATAACTTCACACACACGCTTCTGTGCATTTCCAAGCCTAATTCTGTCACTAAACCCATACCTGTCACCCAGCGCCTAAATACTAGGCCTCAAATTTAAATCCCTCTAAATCTCTCGTTACCGCTGTCCTGTTGTAGCTGGGAAAGTTATTTAGTGTCCGTCAAAGCACATTTTTTGTTCTGGGTTGAAGTACAATTCCCAATTTAGCAATTTCATAATTTAGTGGTTCCTGCTATATCAGAGCTATTTGAAATCTATCCCAAAAAGGGTATATAATATTGAAGGTGCACATTGGGTCATTCAGAATAACTTCACACACACCCGCTACTGTGTATTTCCAAGTCTAATTCTGTCACTAAACCCATACCTGTCACCCAGCGCCTAAATACTAGGCCTCAAATTTAAATCCCTCTAAATCTCTCGTTACCGCTGTCCTGTTGTAGCTGGGAAAGTTATTTAGTGCCCGTCAAAGCACATTTTTTGTTCTGGGTTGAAGTACAATTCCCAATTTAGCAATTTCATAATTTAGTGGTTCCTGCTATATCAGAGCTATTTGAAATCTATCCCAAAAAGGGTATATAATATTCAAGGTGCACATTGGGTCATTCAGAATAACTTCACACACACGCTTCTGTGCATTTCCAAGTCTAATTCTGTCACTAAATCCATACCGGTCACCCAGCGCCTAAATACTAGGCCTCAAATTTATATCCCGCTGAATTTGAATACAATACATTGGGCCAAATAATATATTTGTTGTTGTGGTGAACCATAACAATGAGAAAAACATCTAGTAAGGGACGCGGACGTGGACATGGTCGTGGTGGTGTTAGTGGACCCTCTGGTGCTGGGAGAGGACGTGGCCGTTCTGCCACATCCACACGTCCTAGTGTACCAACTACCTCAGGTCCCAGTAGCCGCCAGAATTTACAGCGATATATGGTGGGGCCCAATGCCGTTCTAAGGATGGTAAGGCCTGAGCAGGTACAGGCATTAGTCAATTGGGTGGCCGACAGTGGATCCAGCACGTTCACATTATCTCCCACCCAGTCTTCTGCAGAAAGCGCACAGATGGCGCCTGAAAACCAACCCCATCAGTCTGTCACATCACCCCCATGAATACCAGGGAAACTGTCTCAGCCTCAAGTTATGCAGCAGTCTCTTATGCTGTTTGAAGACTCCGCTGGCAGGGTTTCCCAAGGGCATCCACCTAGCCCTTCCCCAGCGGTGAAAGACATAGAATGCACTGACGCACAACCACTTATGTTTCCTGATGATGAGGACATGGGAATACCACCTCAGCATGTCTCTGATGATGACGAAACACAGGTGCCAACTGCTGCGTCTTTCTGCAGTGTGCAGACTGAACAGGAGGTCAGGGATCAAGACTGGGTGGAAGACGATGCAGGGGACGATGAGGTCCTAGACCCCACATGGAATGAAGGTCGTGCCACTGACTTTCACAGTTCGGAGGAAGAGGCAGTGGTGAGACCGAGCCAACAGCGTAGCAAAAGAGGGAGCAGTGGGCAAAAGCAGAACACCCGCCGCCAAGAGACTCCGCCTGCTACTGACCGCCGCCATCTGGGACCGAGCACCCCAAAGGCAGCTTCAAGGAGTTCCCTGGCATGGCACTTCTTCAAACAATGTGCTGACGACAAGACCCGAGTGGTTTGCACGCTGTGCCATCAGAGCCTGAAGCGAGGCATTAACGTTCTGAACCTGAGCACAACCTGCATGACCAGGCACCTGCATGCAAAGCATGAACTGCAGTGGAGTAAACACCTTAAAACCAAGGAAGTCACTCAGGCTCCCCCTGCTACCTCTTCTGCTGCTGCCGCCTCGGCCTATTCTGCTGCTGCCGCCTCGACCTCTTCCTCCGCCTCTGGAGGAACGTTGGCACCTGCCGCCCAGCAAACAGGGGATGTACCACCAACACCACCACCACCACCTCCGTCACCAAGCGTCTCAACCATGTCACACGCCAGCGTTCAGCTCTCCATCTCACAAACATTTGATAGAAAGCGTAAATTCCCACCTAGCCACCCTCGATCCCTGGCCCTGAATGCCAGCATTTCTAAACTACTGGCCTATGAAATGCTGTCATTTAGGCTGGTGGACACAGACAGCTTCAAACAGCTCATGTCGCTTGCTGTCCCACAGTATGTTGTTCCCAGCCGGCACTACTTCTCCAAGAGAGCCGTGCCTTCCCTGCACAACCAAGTATCCGATAAAATCAAGTGTGCACTGCGCAACGCCATCTGTAGCAAGGTCCACCTAACCACAGATACGTGGACCAGTAAGCACGGCCAGGGACGCTATATCTCCCTAACTGCACACTGGGTAAATGTAGTGGCAGCTGGGCCCCAGGCGGAGAGCTGTTTGGCGCACGTCCTGCCGCCGCCAAGGATCGCAGGGCAACATTCTTTGCCTCCTGTTGCCACCTCCTCCTTCTCGGCTTCCTCCTCCTCTTCTTCCACCTGCTCATCCAGTCAGCCACACACCTTCACCACCAACTTCAGCACAGCCCGGGGTAAACGTCAGCAGGCCATTCTGAAACTCATATGTTTGGGGGACAGGCCCCACACCGCACAGGAGTTGTGGCGGGGTATTGAACAACAGACCGACGAGTGGTTGCTGCCGGTGAGCCTCAAGCCCGGCCTGGTGGTGTGTGATAATGGGCGAAATCTCGTTGCAGCTCTGGGACTAGCCAATTTGACGCACATCCCTTGCTTGGCGCATGTGCTGAATTTGGTGGTGCAGAAGTTCATTCACAACTACCCCGACATGTCAGAGCTGCTGCATAAAGTGCGGGCCGTCTGTTCGCGCTTCCGGCGTTCACATCCTGCCGCTGCTCGCCTGTCTGCGCTACAGCGTAACTTCGGCCTTCCCGCTCACCGCCTCATATGCGACGTGCCCACCAGGTGGAACTCCACCTTGCACATGCTGGACAGACTGTGCGAGCAGCAGCAGGCCATAGTGGAGTTTCAGCTGCAGCACGCACGGGTCAGTCGCACTACAGAACAGCACCACTTCACCACCAATGACTGGGCCTCCATGCGAGACCTGTGTGCCCTGTTGCGCTGTTTCGAGTACTCCACCAACATGGCCAGTGGCGATGACACCGTTATCAGCGTTACAATACCACTTCTATGTCTCCTTGAGAAAACACTTAGGGCGATGATGGAACAGGAGGTGGCCCAGGAGGAGGAGGAGGAGGATGAGGAAGAGGGGTCATTTTTAGCACTTTCAGGCCAGTCTCTTCGAAGTGACTCAGAGGGAGGTTTTTTGCAACAGCAGAGGCCAGGTACAAATGTGGCCAGCCAGGGCCCACTACTGGAGGACGAGGAGGACGAGGATGAGGAGGAGGTGGAGGAGGATGAGGATGAAGCATGGTCACAGCGGGGTGGCACCCAACGCAGCTCGGGTCCATCACTGGTGCGTGGCTGGGGGGAAAGGCAGGACGATGACGATACGCCTCCCACAGAGGACAGCTTGTCCTTACCCCTGGGCAGCCTGGCACACATGAGCGACTACATGCTGCAGTGCCTGCGCAACGACAGCAGAGTTGCCCACATTTTAACCTGTGCGGACTACTGGGTTGCCACCCTGCTGGATCCACGCTACAAAGACAATGTGCCCACCTTACTTCCTGCACTGGAGCGTGATAGGAAGATGCGCGAGTACAAGCGCACGTTGGTAGACGCGCTACTGAGAGCATTCCCAAATGACACAGGGGAACAAGTGGAAGCCCAAGGCCAAGGCAGAGGAGGAGCAAGAGGTCGCCAAGGCAGCTGTGTCACGGCCAGCTCCTCTGAGGGCAGGGTTAGCATGGCAGAGATGTGGAAAACTTTTGTCAACACGCCACAGCTAACTGCACCACCACCTGATACGCAACGTGTTAGCAGGAGGCAACATTTCACTAACATGGTGGAACAGTACGTGTGCACACCCCTCCACGTACTGACTGATGGTTCGGCCCCATTCAACTTCTGGGTCTCTAAATTGTCCACGTGGCCAGAGCTAGCCTTTTATGCCTTGGAGGTGCTGGCCTGCCCGGCAGCCAGCGTTTTGTCTGAACGTGTATTCAGCACGGCAGGGGGCGTCATTACAGACAAACGCAGCCGCCTGTCTACAGCCAATGTGGACAAGCTGACGTTCATAAAAATGAACCAGGCATGGATCCCACAGGACCTGTCCGTCCCTTGTCCAGATTAGACATTAACTACCTCCCCATAACCATATATTATTGGACTCCAGGGCACTTCCTCATTCAATCCTATTTTTATTTTCATTTTACCATTATATTGCGATGCTACCCAAAGTTGAATGAACCTCTCCTCTGCCTGTGTGCTAGGCCTAAATATATGCCAATGGACTGTTGCAGTGGTGGCTGACATGAAGCCTGATTCTCTGCTATGACATGCAGACTAATTCTCTGCTGACATGAAGCCAGATTGTCTGTTACGGGACCTCTCTCCTCTGCCTGGGTGCTGGGCCTAAATTTATGACAATGGACTGTTGCAGTGGTGGCTGACGTGAAGCCTGATTCTCTGCTATGACATGCAGACTGATTCTCTGCTGACATGAAGCCAGATCCTCTGTTACGGGACCTCTCTCCTCTGCCTGGGTGCTGGGCCTAAATTTATGACAATGGACTGTTGCAGTGGTGGCTGACGTGAAGCCTGATTCTCTGCTATGACATGCAGACTGATTCTCTGCTGACATGAAGCCAGATCCTCTGTTACGGGACCTCTCTCCTCTGCCTGGGTGCTGGGCCTGAATATATGCCAATGGACTGTTGCAGTGGTGGGTGACGTGAAGCCTCATTCTCTGCTATGACATGCAGACTAATTCTCTGCTGACATGAAGCCAGATTGTCTGTTACGGGACCTCTCTCCTCTGCCTGTGTGTGTGCTGGGCCTAAATATATGCCAATGGACTGTTGCAGTGGTGGCTGACGTGAAGCCTCATTCTCTGCTATGACATGCAGACTGATTCTCTGCTGACATGAAGCCAGATCCTCTGTTACGGGACCTCTCTCCTCTGCCTGGGTGCTGGGCCTAAATTTATGACAATGGACTGTTGCAGTGGTGGCTGACGTGAAGCCTGATTCTCTGCTATGACATGCAGACTGATTCTCTGCTGTCATGAAGCCAGATTGTCTGTTACGGGACCTTTCTCCTCTACCTGGGTTCTGGGCCTAAATTTATGAAAATTGACTCTTACAGTGGTGGGTGACGTGAAGCCTGATTCTCTGCTATGATATGAAGACTGATTCTCTGCTGACATGAAGCCAGATTGTCTGTTACGGGACCTTTCTCCTCTGCCTGGGTTCTGGGCCTAAATTTATGAAAATTGACTCTTACAGTGGTGGGTGACGTGAAGCCTGATTCTCTGCTATGATATGAAGACTGATTCTCTGCTGACATGAAGCCAGATTGTCTGTTACGGGACCTTTCTCCTCTGCCTGGGTTCTGGGCCTAAATTTATGAAAATTGACTCTTACAGTGGTGGGTGACGTGAAGCCTGATTCTCTGCTATGATATGAAGACTGATTCTCTGCTGACATGAAGCCAGATTGTCTGTTACGGGACCTTTCTCCTCTGCCTGGGTTCTGGGCCTAAATTTATGAAAATTGACTCTTACAGTGGTGGGTGACGTGAAGCCTGATTCTCTGCTATGATATGAAGACTGATTCTCTGCTGACATGAAGCCAGATTGTCTGTTACGGGACCTTTCTCCTCTGCCTGGGTTCTGGGCCTAAATTTATGAAAATTGACTCTTACAGTGGTGGGTGACGTGAAGCCTGATTCTCTGCTATGATATGAAGACTGATTCTCTGCTGACATGAAGCCAGATTGTCTGTTACGGGACCTCTCTCCTCTGCCTGGGTGCTGGGCCTAAATTTATGACAATGGACTGTTGCAGTGGTGGCTGACGTGAAGCCTGATTCTCTGCTATGACATGCAGACTGATTCTCTGCTGACATGAAGCCAGATCCTCTGTTACGGGACCTCTCTCCTCTGCCTGGGTGCTGGGCCTAAATTTATGACAATGGACTGTTGCAGTGGTGGCTGACGTGAAGCCTGATTCTCTGCTATGACATGCAGACTGATTCTCTGCTGACATGAAGCCAGATCCTCTGTTACGGGACCTCTCTCCTCTGCCTGGGTGCTGGGCCTGAATATATGCCAATGGACTGTTGCAGTGGTGGGTGACGTGAAGCCTCATTCTCTGCTATGACATGCAGACTAATTCTCTGCTGACATGAAGCCAGATTGTCTGTTACGGGACCTCTCTCCTCTGCCTGTGTGTGTGCTGGGCCTAAATATATGCCAATGGACTGTTGCAGTGGTGGCTGACGTGAAGCCTCATTCTCTGCTATGACATGCAGACTGATTCTCTGCTGACATGAAGCCAGATCCTCTGTTACGGGACCTCTCTCCTCTGCCTGGGTGCTGGGCCTAAATTTATGACAATGGACTGTTGCAGTGGTGGCTGACGTGAAGCCTGATTCTCTGCTATGACATGCAGACTGATTCTCTGCTGTCATGAAGCCAGATTGTCTGTTACGGGACCTTTCTCCTCTACCTGGGTTCTGGGCCTAAATTTATGAAAATTGACTCTTACAGTGGTGGGTGACGTGAAGCCTGATTCTCTGCTATGATATGAAGACTGATTCTCTGCTGACATGAAGCCAGATTGTCTGTTACGGGACCTTTCTCCTCTGCCTGGGTTCTGGGCCTAAATTTATGAAAATTGACTCTTACAGTGGTGGGTGACGTGAAGCCTGATTCTCTGCTATGATATGAAGACTGATTCTCTGCTGACATGAAGCCAGATTGTCTGTTACGGGACCTTTCTCCTCTGCCTGGGTTCTGGGCCTAAATTTATGAAAATTGACTCTTACAGTGGTGGGTGACGTGAAGCCTGATTCTCTGCTATGATATGAAGACTGATTCTCTGCTGACATGAAGCCAGATTGTCTGTTACGGGACCTTTCTCCTCTGCCTGGGTTCTGGGCCTAAATTTATGAAAATTGACTCTTACAGTGGTGGGTGACGTGAAGCCTGATTCTCTGCTATGATATGAAGACTGATTCTCTGCTGACATGAAGCCAGATTGTCTGTTACGGGACCTTTCTCCTCTGCCTGGGTTCTGGGCCTAAATTTATGAAAATTGACTCTTACAGTGGTGGGTGACGTGAAGCCTGATTCTCTGCTATGATATGAAGACTGATTCTCTGCTGACATGAAGCCAGATTCTCTGTTACGGGACCTCTCTCCTCTGCCTGGGTGCTGGGCCTAAATTTATGACAATGGACTGTTGCAGTGGTGGCTGACGTGAAGCCTGATTCTCTGCTATGACATGCAGACTGATTCTCTGCTGACATGAAGCCAGATTCTCTGTTACGGGACCTCTCTCCTCTGCCTGTGTGTGTGCTGGGCCTAAATATATGCCAATGGACTGTTGCAGTGGTGGCTGACGTGAAGCCTCATTCTCTGCTATGACATGCAGACTAATTCTCTGCTGACATGAAGACAGATTCTCTGTTACGGGACCTCTCTCCTCTGCCTGGGTGCCGGGGCCTAAATATCTGAGAATGGACTGTTCCAGTGGTGGGTGACGGGAAGCCAGATTCTCTGCTATGGAACCTCTCTCCAATTGATTTTGGTTAATTTTTATTTATTTAATTTTTATTTTAATTCATTTCCCTATCCACATTTGTTTGCAGGGGATTTACCTACATGTTGCTGCCTTTTGCAGCCCTCTAGCTCTTTCCTGGGCTGTTTTACAGCCTTTTTAGTGCCGAAAAGTTCGGGTCCCCATTGACTTCAATGGGGTTCGGGTTCGGGACGAAGTTCGGATCGGGTTCGGATCCCGAACCCGAACATTTCCGGGATGTTCGGCCGAACTTCTCGAACCCGAACATCCAGGTGTTCGCTCAACTCTACTTATGTGGCCATAAACTACTGTACGGCCACACTGCGGGGCGTAGAGTGAAAGGTGCGCTGTTTGGTTTTTGGAAGGCAGGTTTTGCTGGACTGGTTTTTTGACACCATGTCCCATTTGAAGCCCCCCTGATGCACCCCTAGAGTAGAAACTCCATAAAAGTGACCCCATCTAAGAAACTACACCCCTCAAGGTATAAAAAACTGATTTTACAAACTTTGTTAACCCTTTAGGTGTTTCACAAGATTTAATGGAAAATAGAGATACAATTTCAAAATTTCACTTTTTTTGGCAGATTTTCCATTTTAATATTTTTTTTCCAGTTACAAAGCAAGGGTTAACAGCCAAACAAAACTCATTATTTATGGCCCTGATTCTGTAGTTTACAGAAACACCCCATATGTGGTTGTAAACTGCTGTACAGGCACACGGCAGGGCGCAGAAGGAAAGGAATGACATACGGTTTTTGGAAGTCAGATTTTGGTGGACTAGTTTATTTACACCATGTCCCATTTGAAGCCCCCCTGATGCACCCCTTGAGTAGAAACTCCAAAAAAGTGACCCCATTTTAGAAACTTCGGGATAGGGTGGCAGTTTTGCTGGTACTAGTTTAGGGTACATATGATTTTTGGTTGTTCTATGTTACACTTTTTGTGCGGCAAGGTAACAAGAAATAGCTTTTTTGGCACCGTTTTTTTTTTGTTATTTACAACATTCATCTGGTTAGATCATGTGGTAATTTTATAGAGCAAGTTGTCACGGACGCGGCGATACCTAATATGTATACAATTTTTTTTTATTTATGTAAGTTTTACACAATGATTTCATTTTTAAAACAAAAAAATGTTTTAGTGTCTCCATAGTCTAAGAGTCATAGTTTTTTCAATTTTTGGGCGATTATCTTAAATAGGGTCTCATTTTTTGTGGGATGAGATGACGGTTTGATTGGCACTATGTTGGGGTGCACATGACTTTTTGATTGCTTGCTATTACACTTTTTGTGACGGAAGATTACAAAAAATAGTTTTTTTTACACCGTTTTTATTTTTATTTTTTTACGGTGGTCACCTGAGGGGTTAGGTCATGTGATATTTTTATAGAGCCAGTCAATACGGACGCGGCGATACCTAATATGTATACTTTTTTTTATTTATGTAAGTTTTACACAATGATTTCATTTTTGAAACAAAAAAAATCATGTTTTAGTGTTTCCATAGTCTAAGAGCCATATTTTTTTCAGTTTTTGGGCGATTACCTTGGGTAGGGTATGATTTTTGCAGGATGAGATAACGGTTTGATTGGCGCTATTTTGGCGTACATGCAACTTTTTTGATCACTTTTATTACCTTTTTTGGGAAGTAAGGTGGGCAAAATTTCAATTTCATCATAGTTTTTTATTTTTATGGCGTTCACCGTTCGGGTAAAGTAACATGACCGTTTTATAGATCAGGTCGTTACGGACGCGGCGATACCAAACATGTGTAGGGAATTTTATTTTTTTCATTTTTAATCAGTGTTTTTTGATTTTTACTTTTTTTTTTACCCAGACCCACTTGGTTCTTGAAGATCCAGTGGGTCTGATGTCTGCATAATACAGTACAGTGCAATATATATTGTACTGTACTGTATTTTACTTACACTTTGTCTGAACAGATCTATGCCTTCAGCACAGATCTGTTCAGAACCATGGACAGCAGGACGCCTGAGAAGGCGTCCTGTTGCCATGGGAACCTTCCCCGTCTGCTCAGTAGTGGCCAGAACTTCGCAGACGGGGAAGGGTAAGGACGGGGCTTTGGGGGGCTGCCTGGGAGCTCTCTCCCTCTCCATTCGGGGGGCTGCAAAGGCACAGCAGCCCCCCGATGGGAGAGGGAGGGAGCTCCCTGAGCTGTTAACCTTTTCCATACAGCGGTTTGGAAAGGGTTAAACGGCTGACATTGTACTATGTCAGCCGTTTATACCAGGGTGCCAGCAATGTGCTGGCACCATGGTATACCCACTAGACGCCAACGATTATGCAATGGGAGGCGGGCGGGGGATCGCGATCCCGCCTGCCGCACCGCCCGCCTCCCGCACCGCCCACAACCCTCCCCCTGCACCTCCCACTAGGCTCAAATAACTCAGGGGTGCAGGGGGGAGGGTTACTGGAACATTTTTTGAATCCTAAAGTTTCTGATCCCCGCGGTCAGGGACCGCGGGGATCAGAAACTGCAGAAATCGCAGCAAACCGCAGGTCTGAATTGACCTGCGGTTTGCCGCGATCGCCAACATGGGGGGGTCACGGGACCCCCCCGCGCATTTAGCCTAGGTGCCTGCTCAATGATTTGAGCAGGCACCTGGTTCCGATCACTGCCAGCCGCACGGCAGTGATCGGAAATACACAGGGCGTACATGTACGCCCTGTGTCCTTAAGTACCAGGGCACAAGGGCGTACCTGTACGCCCTGTGTCCTTAAGGGGTTAATAGGGCCATGTCCTGATTTTCACTGACAAGTATAGGACGTTTCATTTTTTTGCTGAGCTGTACAATAAAAGAAAAGGGCCCCATAGAAATGAATGGGACAGCATCTAATCTGCAAAAAAACAGATCCACATTTTTGCGGACAGCATACGGCCATTTGAACGAGCCCTTATTCTGATTGCCTGATTGGAGTCGGGAAGGAATTTTTTTTCCCCTTAAGTGGGGAAAACTGGCTTCTACCTCACAGCGTTTTTTTTTTGCCTTCTGGATCAACTTGCAGGATAACAGGCCGAACTGGATGGACAGATTTCTTTTTTCGGCCTTATGTACTATGTTACTATGTAAGGCCTCATGCACATGACCGTTGTTTCGGTCCGCATCCGAGCCGCAGTTTTTGCGGCTTGGATGCGGACCCATTCACTTCAATGGGGCAGCAAAAAATGCGGACAGCACCTGTTGTGTGCTGTCCGCATCTGTTGCTCCGTTCCGTTGCCCGCAAAGAAAATATAACATGTCCTATTCTTGTCCACAAAATATGGTTTGGGGACCCATTGAAGTCAATGGGTCCGCATAAAATGCGGATTCACAATGGAAGCCATCCATATGTCATCCGCATACACATTTTTTGCGGATCCGTTGTCCGGCAACCTGTGTCCAAGGCCCTTTAAGCTTTTAACCCAAAAAATCTATTGTACAGGAAGTTCAAAGGCAGTTAGCCAACAATTTGGATTTGAGAGGAGATATTTTGAGCCACTTGCAAAATAATGCCCCGCTGGTATGTGGATAAACTTATAAGCCTGGTCCAGGAACGGCCAGAGCTGTGGGACACAAGGGGCAGTCTGTACCACGACCGCATTAAAAAAAGATGGCTCCTGGGAAGAAGTGGCAAGACACTTGAGATGTTCAGAGTGGGACCGAGCCAACAGCAGAGGTTGTGCTGATTTAGGTTAGTGCAAGCGATGTTTTGTGTACTGGCCCTAATGATTGTCCTACTAGTTCCATGAGGTCATATTAATTTTGTGGACAGCTTTAAATCTGGTGTGGCCTGTGCATGTGTTGTCATAGGTTTTGTGTTCAAATTTCCTAATCACCACCATGTTTTAATGCATGTTGCAACCGTTGCTCCATCACACAGTAGTAATGTCTACACAGCCTGCGGCCTTTACAGTTTGGGACTCATGTGGCCCTGTTCTAATAGATCTAGCAACATCTGTCCCCTTCCCATAAAATATTATTGAAAAAAAGGGGACCCCAAATCTTTTCCCACTTCATGCAATTCTCTAACATTAGTATCCAGTGGTCCACATCGGTACCACAATGTACTGTCCGACATTGCACTGGTGTGTGTTTTGTGTAGCGCTTGCTGATCATGTCCGTTTTAAAATGTTGCTCATACCCACACCTGCCTCGCCAGGTTGGACAGGGCATTGTTTTGCTGGTGTGGAGTTTGGGCTGGTGAGTTCACAGCGTATAAACGACAAACAGAGTAATCCCTGCTAGACGATGTTGAAACGCATTAGCTGTATATACAGAGCTAACTCACACTGGGCCATGCCTTTTCCCTTTATTGTGGCCGGGCCATGGACCTGTGTGACCTGTAGACTGTGGCCTGTTATTGAGCGATGCCCTACTGTACCATGTGCTTTGCATTCTCCCCTTTTAGCATGCTTTGAAAGCTATGCTGTTATAAGCATCTTTGGATGTTACTTGTTTTAAGTTGTATTTTTTGGGGATAGAAATTATATGTATTTTGTAATGTTTTATGTTTTCACAGTCAAGAAGACAAAGACAAAATGGAACAGTTGTAGGGACCAGATCCATCGAGAACTCACGGAGATGGGCCGAAGTGGTGATGCCGCCCCCCGCAAACGCCCATACATGTACACGCAGCAGTTGCATTTCCTTAGGCCAGTGATGGATTTGAAGCCGTAAGTTCTATGAAAAGAAATCATGTTAGGAACTGTATATATATTTGTCAATGGGCAATATGAGAATATTGCAGACCCTTCTTCCGGGTTTGGTCTGCAATATATGATGGCGGTTGTCTATTCATCAGATTATCATGTTTTTACAGAGTATGCACAGTTAGGGCATTTTGTGGCAATCAGGGGTAACGATGGTTGTAACTCCAGAACGTGTTTATGCCAAGAATATGGATCACGCATTTTTATAAAGTGTCCTTTTCTATAAATATGTGACTTTCTAGACTGTTGAAGTGGACATGCACTTGAGATCTGTGTATATAAACATTTACTTTTTATCACATGCTATTTCTACTTTAGCTTTTTATGGGTTGTAGGGATCTTGCCTCTTGTAATGTTGGCTTCCAACCCGCCTGTGGCAAAGGCCCCAAAATCACTTTTTGAAAAGTATGGCAAGCAATGCGAATCACCCTCTCCCTTTATATACATGGGACAAGTTTCAGAACTTGGTTAGCTCCTAAATGTGTCAAGATGTTTTCGTGTTGGAAAGCTCCAAACACCCAGCAACCTCCAAAATGTTTTGTTGCTGTTTGAACACTGTACAAATCAACAGTCCCACAATTGTTTGATTATATAACATGTCCACAAAAGTTTTAGTGCTAAAATTCCTATTTAGAACCCTTGTGCGATCTTTGCAGGATCACCTTATTGTGGACATGCAGCACTATGTTTTCCATAATGGGATTATATTTGTAAAATATAATTATTTTAAAATGTATAAGACTAGGGAACCTGCAAGGCCTGCTGAAGTGCTCGCTGAAGAAAGCCAAAGGCCCCAGATAAGGTTAAGGAGGGCTGCCCCTCAGGCTTCTTCTGGGCTAATTACCAAGGAAATTATAGATTCTCAAGTCATTCAGTACCTAGTCCAGAAGAGGACTGAAGGGCGGGAGGAAATTCTCCTGAGGGGCCTGGCTCCATTATTGTATACCAGGGGGACATACATACTCTAATTGATCGAATCAGGCGCCAAGTGGTGTTGCCCCCAAATCCCCAGCCCCCCAGCTTCCCACCTCGGCCACCCAAATGCCAAGGGCATCTTGCCCAACCCAAAATGTTGCCATGTCCCAAAGCCAAAACCCCCCTTTTGGCCATTTTAATTCTCCTGGCCCTTATCCCACAGGGGCCCAGGATCCAGGACAGGTTTGGCCAGGACTCTCATATGCAGCAGGATCCTTCACCAAGAATCTATTTGATTAGTAATTTATTTATATATATTTTTTTTTTATTTGATTGTCTGAATATTTTATACATGGATTATCTGTATGTTTTTGTTTGGGGGTTATATTTAAAGAAGGTTTTTAAAAACTCAATTGCCTTGTATTATTGATTGTCCACAAATGACATCATCATTTCTATACATTATCAAAAAACATACACACACAATTCTTCAAGTACTATAATTTTTATATAATCATCATACTTTTCAAAGTAGTCATTTGCTAATGAGATATTAGAAGGTTTTTGGGTCCATATTGCAAATAGATGAATGATATTACAGAGAGAATCAAGAGCACTCCCGCGCTCCCATACAAAAAATCCACCAACCTCCAGTTAGAGGTCCGCTGCACAGTGTATATAAAGGGCTTTGCTGCTGCCGCCCAGGGTACAAAATTGATAGAATGTAGTTACCTTACGGTATAAACTTACACTGGCGCTGGTAGGTAGAAATATAACAGATTGAGTACAGTGGCTAGATAAATGTTCCCCTATAATAGAGAATAAGTATCAATTGACGATGCGATAAAATAATCACTGTGGTGGTAATTACCTTTTCTTTAGATGTGAGCTGGAAAAACGATCTAGGTCCTTTGGATGCTTACACAGTTCCCGTTCCTGTGTGCAGGGAAGTGTGAAGAAAACAAATCTTCACTGCTCACCTACCAGCATTCACACTGCTCCGGCCGGTAGCTGTATGGTGCGAGGGAGCAGACTGCAGATTCGGCGTCCAGGATCTTCTGTGCGTGTGAGGTCACCGCAAAATACTACTGGCGCTCCCAGAGATCAAAGTCTGCCAAAAGGATCCAAAGGACCTAGATCGTTTTTCCAGCTCACATCTAAAGAAAAGGCAATTACCACCGCAGTGATTATTTAATCGCATCGTCAATTGATACTTATTCTCTATTATAGCGGAACATTTATCTAGCCACTGTACTCAATCCGTTATATTTCTACCTACCAGCGCCAGTGTAAGTTTATACCGAAATGTAACTACATCCTATCAAATAGATGAATGATGTTTTTTTTTTAAAAACACACTTTGTTTATTATTTATCTGAACATTTTATTTTTTATGGCCCAAAACCTCAGCCCGCAAGCCCACATCAAGGGTCCTGATTATCTTGCGAGTCCCTACACTCAACTACAACAAAAATTATCAAATCCTGCCACGAATAGTGACCATCTGTCATTGCACGGACCCCTCTGGGCTGGATAAGAAGTCTGCATAGCGTTCTCAAAATGCAATGCCTGCAGTCGCATGCAGGGTCAGATCCAAACCCAAACCTGATGACGTTGGAAATTCTTCCATGTCAACAGAAGAGGAAGTCTCGTGAATCCTGGCAAAGTTGTGTAGAACAACACAAGCTTGAATCACCAGGGAAGCATTCTCCGGATCTATCTGTATGGATGACAAAAACACCCTCCACTTGCCAGAGAATATTCCAAAGGCGCACTCAACATACGGACGGGCACGAGTCAACTGGTAGTTAAAAATACGCCTCCTGACATCCAAACCACACTGGGAAGGGACGCATAACATGGGGAGTTAATGCAAACCCTTTATCCGCCACAATAACAAATGGAGCCGGCGGACCTGCATATCCGGGCAGTCTTCTGGACTCAGGCAGGGCAAGCTGGTTGGCACGAAGCCAGTCACCCATTCTAGAAGCACTAAAGATGAGCGCATCTGCTGTGCTTCCATAGGCCACAATATCAACCATTATAAACCGGTAGTTACTGTCAGCAACAGCCATAAGCACTACCGAAAAATATTGTTTATAATTGAAGAATCGCGTCCCTGAGTGAGGAGGCTTCTTCAAACGAAATGCTATCCATTGTCCAGATGAAGTTTGGAAACTGCGCCGAAAAATTATAGCCTTGAGCTATTCAAACCCAATCCTCCGCCTTGGGCTGTGACATCACCGTCTCTCGGAGTCGATGCCAGATGACATGGTAAGTATAACGCACAATCCGAGAAATTGTTGAGGTTCCCAAAAGAAAAAAGAAACTCAAAATACAGGGATGCAAATGAGTTCCCAGTTGCCAGGAATCTGTGGATAAAAAAAAAAAAAAGGGCAAACATTTATATATTTGAACATATTTATGGCATCATGAATATGTTTCCTATAATGGTTATTCGAAAACATCAATGTTAAACATTATATGTTCCTTTTTAAAAACACAACTTTGCACCTAAAAAGTTTAACTTCTGACAAAAACACTAACAAAAATGGCTGTGTGGCCCGTACTCCTACAAGCTCTGTTACGCCTACTGAGTTCATGCCATGGCGTGGCAAACACAACACTTCCTCTCATCTTTGCATGTTATTTGGCTGTAAAAATAATAACAAAAATGAAATACACTATGGCACATAGAAAGAAGGGATAAACACTTCAGCTGACATCAGCACATCATCCACTTTTTTTGTTACTAATTACAGAAGCACTAGACATTACTGTTAGCAATAAATAACACATTGCTTACCTCAGTGTGACTATGAGCCTTTCCTCAGGAGAAATGCTGCGCCTCATATTGGTGTCACTGACATCCGACAGAACGCAAAGAACTTCTCCGGATGCTGACGAAGATCAATGTAGAGGGTATGGAAGTCCCCTTTCCTATACCGTTGAGAAACAATGGGATGGACCCAAAATCTCCTCCTTCTCCTCGGTTCCTTGTCCAACAGAAGGGACTGCTGTCCAAATCGCCGAGAAATAAGCCAGTGCAGTAGGACATCTGCCATGGTGAAACCAAGACCCAAACCACAAGAATATGATGTGAGCAAAGCCAAGGAATACAACAAAACTCAGTACCCTGGAAACACTGCAGAAAATGCCCACCAAACACTCCGATGACCAGCATACAGTATATACCAGTATACTGGGTGAGACTAGTAAAATGACAATCTCCTCCTTCTGTTTTTTTTGCGGTCCGCAAAAAAAAAATATATAGATGACACACGGAAACACAACGGACGTAATTTGCGGAAAGACAGAACAGATGCGGAAAAACAACGAAAACTAACAATGGAACAGCGCAAAGCACATACGGTCGTATGCATGAGGTCTTACTATGTATGTTACAACTAAACAATAACCCAACCTAGTGATTTTAAGCTGTTGCCGTTTTCCACAGCCACAGAGCATCCACATAACAGAATCTGGAAAAAAACAACCTGTGCTTGAATAAAGGTGGGGGGATTAGACATCTATTGTCTGCCACATACAATGCTGTCTTGACACCTTTTTCTGGGAGGTTGTTATCACCTACTGACTCCAATTAGGATAATGGGATCAACACCTTTGACCCCAAGCTGGGTATAATTGCCAGATGTTGATTCCGTTACATATTTATTCCCAGAGAATTCTTGTACAGTCACTCAGAATTGAGAAAGCTCGTTGGAAGAACGAGTGAAACGTTTTCAAGAAATCTACAGTAAGTACAAATAGCATATCGCTACCCTGGTTTATGAGTAAAATCTGAACTTTTTGCAAATTTGAATAGAATCAAGTTATCTACCTGCAATATGGATCTCTCTTTCATTGTTGAACATCAGGAAATAATTTGGTGTTAAATATCTGCTCACTTTCATACCGTTTGCAATAAAGCTTGCAATGGATACTTTTAATTGTTATTTTGTTACCCTAGGTGGATATTAAACCTTTTTAAACTATTGCTTTGTTTTTAAGCTGATCTATCATTATATTTATTATAAGCTGTCATAGCACTGGTAACACACTGAGATGGATTCTTTGGGGGTCCGTGCGAAAATTAGGACCAGAGCAGGAACTCCTGCTGTTTAAAATATCACCACACAGTTTCCCTTGTTTCAATTCTGGTTAGCGAAATTGCTTTGCTATTACAATACTATAAGATGCACTTTAAAAATGTAAATTTCAGTGCCCAGGTACAAAGTCATTATCTCGACTCTTCTAAAGTTACGCTCTGATGATTTCATTTGCTTTAGCTGAAAGCTTGCCTGTGCAAAATTAAAATAATAAAACAAGGTATAAAACAAATGTAGCATTCTGTATTGGCAAGCAAGTATTATCCACGATTGCTGTATCTAAATATAGAAGTTTACAGAACACCAAGCCAAAATCATTTCAAGCATCTCATTTTTTCATCTATAATTATAAAAAATTTGACTTTCCAGTGGTTTTCTTTATAACTTTGCAAATAGAAGAACTTAAAGAGATGCTGTCACCTCTCCTGACATGTCTGTTCTAATAAATACTTATATTACCCCCAAAAAAAAAATAATATTTGCACCATCTTTTCTTGGGACACTGCATTGTGCCACTCCTCATTCCCCTGGAAATGTATAAATACACTGACAACTAGGTGTGAACCTTGCCCTTTTCCCCTTTCGTCCTCCGGCAGCACATCTTGGGTTAATAGGTTTTCATCTTCTTTCTAGGACTGCCCACCTAGCCAAAAAATAAGTAATCAATTAATTAATTAGACTAATAGCTTGCCCTATAAGGGTCACCTCCCACAATGCACCGGTGTGTTTTTTTTTATTGTCTCTTCCTAAGGATGAAGCCCACCTAAGAAGACTACTGCACAGCCGCTCATACCTTGACACGGTTTTAAGGCCTAGGAGTGGGAATAGCCATGTGTGTGTCCCTGGCTCCACTCCCGTCCGCTCCAGCGCCATCCCCGAAGTCCCTGGGTTCTTCGGCAGCGGGGCATGCATCTCCGGTCACAGCGTGATCTTCTTACTGGAAGTTATGTGCCGAACTTCCGGTTTCTCGGGTGGAAAGCATCGTGACACGCAGGCGCCACCGGATGACGTCACAGGCGCGCCTCCTGCCCCGTTTGAGTGCCAAATAAAAAAAATTAAGGTATTTAAGAGTGGATCTAGCTGGAGCTCGATGCCCATTGTACCAGGCAGCAGAGCTCCAGCATTCAGAGATGTCCAGCACATCAAGCAGGGAAAAAGATCCAGAAGGAGCAGACATAGGATGTGTCAGGCTTGTGAGCAACCTCTCCCAGATGATTTCCTTCAGGATCTATGTGTCAGGTGTCACCGTGATACGCAAGATTCCTCTCCCTCCAAGAAGAAACAGAAATCTCAAACATCCCTCTGTATCTTGTGTCTTCGCCAGTTACCTGCAGACCATTTCTCCAATATTTGTGAGGATTGTACTCATCTGGATAATCCATCAGATGTTGAGACAGAGAAAATAATGTCTCTATTCAAATCGTTCCTCAAGTAGTCTAAGAAGAAGGGGTCAAGGAAGCCGTGTTTATCCCCATCATCTTCTTCTGAGTCTCTTCGTTCGGAAGGCAAGGTTTCTTCTGAGTCAGATTTGCACTTTATAGAAGATAATTTTGTATTTAATAAAAAAAGATGCAAATTGGTTAATAAAAGAAGTCAAAAATATTATGGAGGCCAGTAAGGAGAAATCTGGCACTCGTGAGGAAGAAGATCTCTTTTACTTCCCTAAAAAGAAGGCTCCTGTGTTTCCCAGCCACCCTGTCTTGGACGCAATAATGCATAAAGAATGGGAACAGCCGGTGGGAAGGATTAATCTAGGATCCAGATTCAAGAATATCTATAAGACTGATCCTGCAGAATCCACAAGTTGGGAGTCTCCCGCCAGAGTCGATTCAGCAGTAAACAGATCAGCTAGAAGATCTTTCTTCCCTTCGGATGATTCAGCATTATTAAAGGACCCTATGGAGAAGAAGGCGGATGGTCTACTTAAGAGACTACATATGTACCTCACGTCTATGAACAAAGCAGCTATGGCCACGGTACCAGTAGCGCCTGTTGTGAGGGTTTGGCTTAGCCAATTAGGCAGAGATATTGAAGATGGTGTTTCCAGGGAGGATCTTCTCCGGCAGCTACCGACTTTGAAACTGGCGGCAGAATTTATTTGCGATTTTCCAGTAGATTCCTTAAGGCTTATTGCTAAGAATATGGCACTCACTAATTCCGTTAGAAAAGCTATATGGCTGAAACTCTGGTCTGGAGACCCTTCTTCAAAAAGTAACCTATGTTCCATTCCCTTTGAGCCAGGCAAATTATTCGGCTCTCATCTGGATAAACTCCTTGAAGCCAATATGGAAGATAAGGCGTTAAATTTTCCACAGCCTAAACGCAGAGATAATAGGTTTTTTTCGTCCCTACAGAGGACAAGATTCCAGGAGATCTACCTTTAGATGCCGTCCCAGTCGTGGAAGATCCGACCGTAGGACCTGGATTCCTGCAGAAAAATCTAGAAAGAAGACTGACGATAACAGGTCTACCAAGACTGAATTCTGACGCCAGAAGTAAGGAAGTGGGAGGACGCCTGGCACTCTTCTACCGCAGTTGGCGGCAGATTACCTCAGATTGCTGGGCACTGAATGTTGTTTGCGAAAGCTATACACTAGAATTCAACTATCTCCCAAGAGACAGGTTTCTTCTCAACGATGGAAGAGACCTAAAGATCGTCCAGTTTTTAAAAGAATTAATGGAAAGAGCTCTAGATCCAGTTCCGGTTCATCAAGAGTATTCAGGCATCTACTCCAGAGTTTTTTTCGTGTTCCCAAACCCGCCGGAAAGAGACGTTTAATTATAGATCTCCGCTATGTAAACCACTGCATAGAAAAGATCCATTTCAAAATGGAAACAATAAGGTCCATTACTGCGGTTCTCAGAGGGAATCAGTTTATGTCCTCCCTGGACTTAAAAGACGCATACCTCCACATTCCGATCCAGTTACAATCGAGAAAATACTTGAGAGTCGCCATCAGGATGGGGAAGAGAATGTTGCATTTCCAATTAAAGGTCCTCCCGTTCGGCTTGTGTTCTGCCCCAAGGTTTTCACAAAGATTGCTGTCATTGTTGTTGTGAAACTTCGTCTTCAGGGGATTCAAATCTTCCCCTATTTGGACGACTTGGCTTGTCATTGCAGAGTCAATCTACTTCAGCATCATCTAGAAGAAACCATAAAGCTGCTCCAGTCTGTAGGTTTCCTGTTAAATTGGGGAAAGTCCGATCTGATTCCTTCCACTTCCAAGATTTTTCTCGGTTTCCTGATAGACACAGTTTCCATGAAGTTATACCTTCCTCTACCAAAGATGAAAGCATTAATGAAGGAAGTAAAGACACTAATATCTCTGCCTTCACCTTCTGTTCACAGAGTTATGAAAACACTGGGACATCTGACAGCTGTTGCGGATGCGGTGCCTTGGGCGAATATCCACACCTGAGATCTTCAGCAGAGTTTACCCCATTCCTGGCGTCGCAGCCGTTACCAATTGGGGGCAAAGGTGAAGTTGTCTTCCTCCACAGTGCAGAACCTCAAGTGGTGGCTTCGCACCAACAATCTGGTCAAAGTGAAGAATTTCCAGTTTTTCTCCTCAGTAATCATCACGATGGATGCGTCCGGTCAGGGCTGGGGAGCGCACCTCCGGAACAAGTGGTCCCGCTGGTCCCCCAGAGAAAGGATGCAGTCTTCAAATTACAAGGAATTGAAAGCTGTACTGTTAGCACTTTGCAAATTCAAAACCGAGGTATCAGGGAAGTCAGTACTAATCCGTTCAGACAATCTAGTCACGGTATTTTATTTGAACAAACAAGGGGGCACGAGGAGCAGCCGTCTGCTACAACTATGCAAGCAGATTTTCGAATGGTCAGAATCACATATTTTGGAGTTAAATGCTCTGCATATCAGAGGGTGCTCCAATACTCAAGCGGATCTTCTGAGCAGGAAGATAGTCAATCGAGCAGAATGGGAACTAAATCCTATTGTCTTCCAAAGCATTGTAGCCAAATGGGGATGTCCGTCCTGGGATCTGATGACATCTGCGACAAACAAGAAGTTAAGCAAGTTCTATTCTCTAAAGATCTCAGACAATCCCGCAGTGGTAGATGCCTTCTCAATGAGTTGGAAGGACCTCTCCGCCTACGTTTTTCCCCCAGTTCCTCTCGTTTTGAAGACGTTATGGAAGATAATAGAAGAGAAGCCTCTTCTGGAAACTCCCTCTACGTCCTGATCTTCTTCTCCAGAATGGCCTATATCATCAGAGTCTAGACCGTCTACATCTTACGGCCTGGAGGATAAAAGATCTGAATTAGAGGGAAAAGGTCTCTCGCAGTCTGTCATTAATACCCTACTTGCCTCTTGCAAAGACTCGACTAACAAGAATTATGCTAAGATATGGAGAAAATTTGTTTCCTGGAGGTCTGAGTCTGACCATGAAGATCTTGATGTCTCTTCAGTTCTACAATTTCTTCAAGATGGTTTTCAGAAAGGGCTCAAACCCAATACCTTGAGAGCCCATATGACTGCCATTAACTCCATGACAGAAAATAGATTCCTTCATCACCCGCTAATCCTCAGGTTCTTCAAGGCAGTTAGAAGATTACAGACAGTGCATAGCGATCCTAAAGAGACTTACTTCAGCACCTTTTGAGCCTTTACAGGATGTAGACCTCAAATGGCTTTCTTATAAGGCTTTAATTCTCACGGCTATCACATCCACAAAAAGACTGGGAGAACTGCAAGCCTTGTCATCCAGATTTCCCTATGTACGCTTCCTACCGGATGGAGTATTATTGCGTACAATTCCAACTTTTCTGCCTAAAGTGCCTTCTTCAGCTAATAAAAACAGAGAATCATTTCTTCAGATATTTTTTCCTGATCCAGTTAATGAGCAACAGACCCTTCTGAATACCCTAGATGTTAAAAGAACATTATAGATCTACCTTTAAAGAACTAAAGATTTCAGAAAAACCAAAAATCTTTTTGTTCTCTTTGCTGGTCCAAGAAAGGGACTTCTGCCTTCCAGGGACTCTCTTGCGAGGTGGATAAAGTCTACAATTATGGAAGCCTATTCTCTTGAAGCTGTGCCTCCACCCTTTCCAATCAAGGCTCATTCCACCAGAGCTGCAGCAACCTCCTGGGCAGAGATGGCGCAAGTTCCTATTGAACATATTTGCAATGCCGCATCATGGTCTTCGTCTCAGATATTTGCAAAGCACTATCGTCTGGACATTAATGCTAGGAGCGCAGCTTTTGGTACTGGGGTTTTGTCAGCAGCCTTGGATAAAAGTCCCTCCCTGTGAGATCTATAAAAATCCCATGATGTGCTGCCGGAGGACGAAAGGGGAAAGGAAAAATTTGTACCTGGGATTTTACTTTCCTTGAGTCCAGAGGCAGCACAAGTATACCCTCCCTAATAAATGACTTCTTTTGCATATATTTGTCTGAGTCTATTATTTAAACATGCCGGTGTATTGTGGGAGGTGACCCCTATAGGGAAAGCTATTAGTCTAATTAATTAATTGATTACTTGTTTTTTGGCTGAGTGGGCGGTCCTAGAAAGAAGATGACAACCTATTAACCCATGTTGTGCTGCCTCCGGACTCAAGGAAAGTAAAATCCCAGGTACAAATTTTTCCTGTCTATTGAGTGTGTCTTTCACATGGATGAGAATGAACGCATTGCACCCGCACTGAATCCAAACCCATTCATTTCTATGGGGCTGTGCACATGAGCAGTGATTTTCACGCATCACTTGTGCGTTGCGTAAAAATCACTGCATGCTCTATTTTGTAAGTTTTTCATGCAATGCAGGCCCCATAGAAGTGAATGGGGCTGCGTGAAAATCGCAAGCAAGTTAAGAATTTTTCTAGCTCTAGGCAGACTTTTAACATCGGATTCACTAAAATCTGATGTATGAATAGGACCCCCTACATCAAATTATCAATGCAAGATAGGCCATTTTCACACACTATTTGGTCAGTATTTTGTATTAGAATGGGCTTATGCACACGATCGTTGTGCATAACGGTCCGTATTTTGCAGATCCGTGGTTCCGTTTGTTAATTCTATTGTGTTTCAGTATATATTCTGTTTTCATTCCGTTTTTGTGGAAAAGCATGTCCATATTGTTTCACTATGTGCTCCGTTTTTTGCGGAACGGAAACGGAAGCAGAAAAAAAGCACAAGATTTGACTCTTTCCCCTTTTTACACCCCCCCTATTTAAGATGGTCATGTGACCGTGCAACTCCATTTTCTACAGCTTTTTTCAGCATTGAGAGCTTGGTTAGAAGTTGGTGTCTTGCTGGCATTAGTTTCTGATTGTGGCTTTAACTGTTGGATTATGACTGACTTTGGGGAAGACCCTTTTCTGTGCTGGCTGGTTTCTCGGCATGATGAACGGCAGCCTACTATGCTGAGCAACCAACCGAGGGGGAGGCATTGAGTTCACCCCATTGTCTCTCAGTGGTGCAGGAAGGGCCACTTCCACACGCTGTACATGGATTTGCGACAGCATCCTGAGAAATTTCATGGGTTTTGTTGTATGTCTGTGAACAGCTTTGACATATTGTTAGCATCACTGTGCGCTGGCCTCACCCGCCAGGACACAAATATGAGGTGCTGCATTTCTCCCGAGGAACGGCTCATTGTTACGTTGAGGTATGTAAATTTATTACAATGATTATCTACATAATGTGTTATATAAATCTTGATATGAAGTGTGTTATCGTCAACTATGTAATGTATAAATATGTGTGGTCATTAATTAAACAGTTGTAAAGTAGAATTGGATTAGTTGCCGGTAGCAAACATTAATATCAAAGGTTAGAGTTTGGATAGCTCCTTTCTAACAAGAAATGTGTAATGCTGGGATGTCCATGCTGCGGTCTTCTGATGTAGCAAATACACAAAGCCAAGTATGGCCAGTCTGCCTACAGCTATCAGCCTACAGCAGGGTATGATGGTATTTGTAGTTTTACAACAGCTGTATAGCCGCAGTTTGTCTAGGCTTGGTCTAATCTATGTATTTGATCTTGGCGACTAAGCATGTTTAACTTTACAACAATATGATTATTGACCCTAGTGGTGGCATTTGATAATTTTTTTGTCGTTTTTCTCTCTTCCGTTTTAGGTTTCTTGCAACTGGGAATTAATTTAATTTGATCTTTTGCTGGGAGTCTCAACTATTTCTGGAATTGTTCGTCAAACATGTGAAGTGATTTGGCAGATAATCCGGGAAGTGCTGATGCCTAAGGCCAAAGCTGAGGATTGGATCTGAATTGCTGAGGGCTTTCTTCTTGATGAGCAATTTCCAAACTGCATAGGGGCACTGGATGGCAAACATATTCGTGTTAAGAAGCCGCCTCACTCTGGGTCAAGATACTATAATTATAAGCAATACTTTTCCATTGTGCTGTTGGCTTTAGCCAACAGTACATAGAAGTTTAGAATTGTGGATATCGGGGCCTATGGGAGCACTGCAGATGCTTGCATTTTCAGTTATTCCATATTGAGTAAGCGTCTTCAGGCCAACGAACTGTCCCTCCCAGAGCCCAGATTGCTGCCAGGTTCTGCCGTACCCCGGCTCTATTTGTAATAGTGGCTGATGAAGGGTTTGGTTTGGCAGCACATGTCATGCGACCCTTCCCCAGACGCAATCTGGATGACAGGCAATGCATATTTAAAGGGGTTGTCGGGTTCAGAGCTAAACCCGGACATACCCTTATTTTCACCCCGGCAGCCCCCCTGAGGCTAACATCGGAGCATCTCATGCTAAATCGCGCAGGGTAAGCGATCTTTTATTTTCAATAACACTGCCAGGAAGAAACTTCCGCCCATCAGTGCCGTTGGCGTCACTGGGCTTCCTGGTAGTGACATGGAGAGCCCCGGGTACGTCACTGGATCTCCAAAAAATGCCTTTGCCTTGTGTGATTTAGTGTAGGGCAAAGGAGAGCATCGGCACATGAACTGCTCCGATGCTCCTGTCAGGGGGGCTGAATGGGAGAAAATGGAGGTATGTCTGGGTTCTGCTCTGAACCTGGACAACCCCTTTAACTATCGGCTGACTGGAGCCCGTCGGTATGTAGAATGTGCGTTTGGAATACTCACCAACAAGCGGAGAGTATTCCTGTCATCTTTACAGATGTCGCCGGACAATGCCACCCTTGATATTCAAGCTTGTGTCATCCTGCATAACTTTGTCAGGATTCACGATGCTCCTTTAGATGCTGGTTTAGAGGAGTCTGTGACCAATTCTTCTTCCTCTGGAGGTTTGGATCACACTCGTCATGGATGGCCTGGATATGCAGGAATAGCATATCGAGACCCTATTTGCTGAGTACTTTACCAGCCCTGAGGGATCATTACCGTGGCAGATGGACGTAGTTCTTGGCAGACAATGATGTCATCTGGACCCTGGCCTTTGTAGTATTTTGTTATTTTCCAGGCAGTCTCTTAGTTTTATGTTATTATATTAGATTGTGTAGGGACTCGCAAGACAAAGAGGACCCTTGGCGTGTGCTTGTGGGCTGGGGTGTGTTGTAGTCAAAACTATTAGGTCAAAATAATATACTTTTTTATGTGCACTGACAATGTACATGATTATCTTTTCCATAACAATAGTCTAAAGTTTTGTATACATAAACCTTCTAATACCTCTTTCTACATTATACTTTACAAAAATAGTGCGACTCCAGAACATGTTTACATGACTGTGAGTATTAGCCCCTTAGGGACACAGCCTTATTTCACCTTAAGGACCAGTGTCCATTTAAGTGCTGATAACTTAAAAAAAACTTTCACTTATCCAGGCCATTCTGAGATTTTTTTTTCATCACATATTGTACTTCATGACACTGGTAAAATGAAGTAAAAAAAAATATTTTTTTTTCACCAAAAATGACCTAATTTACCAAAATTTTTGAAAAATTAGAAAATTTCAAAGTTTCAGTCTCTCTACTTCTGCAATACATAGTAATACCCCCCAAAATTGTGATGACTTTACATTCCCTATATGTCTACTTCATGTTTGAATTATTTTGGGAATTATATTTTATTTTTTGGGGATGTTACAAGGCTTAGAAGTTTAGAAGCAAATCTTGAAATTTCTCAGAAATTTAAAAAAACTAAATTTTTAGGGACCAGTTCAGGTCTGAAGTCACTTTGCGAGGCTTACATAATAGAAACCACCCAAAAATTACCCCATCTAAGAAACTACACCCCTCAAGGTATTCAAAACTGATTTTACATATGTCGTTAACCCTTTATTTAGTTATTGGCAAATGGGGATGAAATTTGAGAATTTCATTTTTTTGCCAAATTTTTCACTTTAACCCCTTTTTTCCACTACCAAAGCAAGGGTTAACAGCCAAACAAGACTGTATCTTCATTGCCCTGACACTGCCGTTTACAGAAACACCCAATATGTGGCCGTAAACTACTGTATGGCCACACAGCGGGGCGTAGAGTGAAAGGTGCGCCGTTTGGTTTTTGGAGGGCTGATTTTTATGGACCGGTTTATTTACGCCGTGTCCTGTTTCAACCCCCCTGATGCACACCTGGAGTAGAAACTCCCTAAAAGTGACCCCATCTAAGAAACTACACCCCTCAAGGTATTCAAAACTGATTTTACATATGTCGTTAACCCTTTAGGTGTTGCACAAGAGTTATTGGCAAATGGGGATGTAATTTGAGAATTTCATTTTTTTGCCTAATTTTCCATTTTAACCCATTTTTTCCACTAACAAAGCAAGGGTTAACAGCCAAACAAGACTGTATCTTTATTGCCCTCACTCTGCCGTTTACAGAAACACCCAATATGTGGCCGTAAACTACTGTACGGCCACACAGCGGGGCGTAGAGTGAAAGGTGCGTGTTTTGGTTTTTGGAGGGCTGATTTTGATGGACCGGTTTATTTACACCGTGTCCTGTTTCAACCCCCCTGATGCACCCCTGGAGTAGAAACTCCCTAAAAGTTACCCCATTTTGGAAACTATGGGATAAGGTGGCATTTTTTGGAGGACTATTTTTAGGGTAAATATGATTTTTGGTTGCTCCATATTACATTTTTGTGAGGCAAGGTTACCAAAAATGTAAATTCTGAAATTACATCTCCATTTGCCATTAACTGTGGAGGATCACCTAAAGGGTTAATAAAGTTTGTATAATCAGTTTTGAATGCCTTGAGGGGAGTAGTTTCTTAGATGGGATCACTTTTAGGGAGTTTTTTCTCTAGAGGGGCATCAGGGGGGCTTCAAAAGGGACAGGGTGTCAATAAAAAAGGCCATCAAAATCGGCCTTCCAGAAACCATGTCGGTCCTTTCCTTTTGCGGCCTCCCTTTTACTGATACAGCAGTTTACGACCACAAATGTGGCGTTTCTGTAAACTGTAGGGTAATAAATTTTTACTTTTGTTTGGTTGTTAACCCTTGTTTTGTTACCGGAAAAAAACGGATTGAAATGGAAAAGTGCCAAAAATAGCGGTTTTGGCACCGTTTTTTTTTTTAACAGTGTTAATCTGGGGGGTTAGGTCATGGGATATTTTTATAGAGGAGAATCTTACGGACGCGGCGATACCGAATAAGTCTTTTAAACTCTTTTAGACTATATTATCCTTTTTGATACAAATTTTTTTTTTTGTATCTCTAAATTCTAAGTGTCATTTTTAGCTTTTTTTTTATCCGATTATCTTATGCGGGGGCTCATTTTTTGCGGGATGAGACGATGGTTTTATTGGAACTATTTTGGGGGCTATATGACTTTTTTATCGCTTGCTATTAAACTTTTTGTTATGTAAGGTGACCAAAAAAATAATTTTTTTGCACCAATAAAAAAAAATGTTTTGACCGTGTTAATCTGGGGGGTTGGATCATGGGGTATTTTTATAGAGGAGAGTCTTATGGACATAGCGATGCCTAATAAGTTTACATTTCTTTACAATTATTCAGGTTTTTGACTATATTATCCTTTTTGATGCAAAAAAAAAATTGTATCTCTAAAGTGTCATAGTTTTTTTTATCCGATTATCTTATGTGGGGCTCATTTTTTGCGGGATGAGACAACGGTTTTATTGGCACTATTTTGGGGGCTATATGACTTTTTGATCGCTTGCTATTAAAAAAATTTATTATGTAAGGTGACAAAAAAAACACTTTTTATGCTGGACCGTGTTAATCTGGGGGGTTAGGTCATGGGGTAGTTTTATAGAGGAGATTATTACCGACGTGGCGATACCGAATATGTCTATTACAATGTCTACTACGTCCAGCCACCGGGACTGGCCAAAAAGGAGCCCGGGTGTTGAGCGACGAACTGCTGGGCATACAGATTCGTCTGCTCCACCATCAGATTTACCAGTGGGTCACTGAAAAAATGACAAAAAAAGTCATATTCAGTGTAGCCCACTGTGGAAATCTGGATTCCAGATTGGCCTACAAAATCAGGAATCACGGGCTCGTATTGCTCTGGGCTACACCAGACAAGTTCACCGGCAGGGTGCTCCAGTGGATTTAACTGGTGGACCGGGAAACGAGTACGAGCCCCAGAGCTGCTCGTACTAGTGTGGGCCACAGGGTCCCTAACATGGAGGTCCCCTTGCTCCGCCTGGCGGCTTCTCCGCCGCCTTGGGGGCTCATCATCATCGCTAGATGATGAGGAGGACGCGGATGACAACAGGAATGTGAGGTCATCCTCGTCCTCACTGGGACTCTCGGAGTCGGAGGCGAGCTGGGCGTATGGGCCATAGGGGAGTGTGTGTCTGCGTGTATATGTGCGTGTGTGGAAATCTTTATTTGGTGTGCGTGTGTGTGGGGGCACAGGTGTTCACAAACTCACCCTAAAACTAACAGGATCAGGATCACTGGATGGTGATTGGTGGGGTGAAATCACACCACCATCACCATCCTGTTCCGGGTTATCGGGTCTTCAGAGACCCAAATAACCCGGAAACGCAGAAAACCGCAGGTCTGAATTGACCTGCGGTTTTCTGCGATCGCATACATGGGGGGGGGGTCACCAGACCCGCCGGCGCATTTGCCCCAAGTGCCTGCTCAATGCTCAATGACCCGTCTAGACTTACAACGTTTGAAGTTGACACAATATGGCTCAATTTTCAAACGGATCCGTTCCTATTCCTATTGACTTTCAATGTAAAGTCTGGACGGATCCGTCTGAGCAACTTTCACACTTAGAATTTTTTCTAAGCTATAATGCAGACGGATCCGTTCTGAACGGATCCCATCGTCTGCATTATAGGAGCTGATCCGTCTGTGCAGACACCAGACGGATCTGCTCTGAACGCAAGTGTGAAAGTAGCCTAAACCTGACAGGGCACACCTGTGAAGTGAAAACCATTTCAGGTGACTACCTCTTGAAGCTCATCAAGAGAATGCCAAGAGTGTGCAAAGCAGTAATCAAAGCAAAAGGTGGCTACTTTGAAGAACCTAGAATATGACATATTTTCAGTTGTTTCACACTTTTTTGTTATGTATATAATTCCACATGTGTTAATTCATAGTTTTGATGCCTTCAGTGTGAATCTACAATTTTCATAGTCATGAAAATAAAGAAAACTCTTTGAATGAGAAGGTGTGTCCAAACTTTTGGTCTGTACTGTATATATATATATATATATATATATATATGTATTGTGAGATAGTGACAGGTCTCACGCAGGTTAGAGGCAAGGAAGGGGTGGATAGTGCGGTCCATGCCCCTATTCCACCACAGGTGAGACCAGCTGGAGGTACTCAGCCTAGCAGAAAGCACATCCCAGAGTGTCAGCAAGGGGGGACTGTGTTACCTGTGGACAGAGGCCTGGAGGCTCTGTCTGTATGGTCTCAGCTGGGCAAGGCTGAGGGACCACAAGGCTGGGAGATAGCCTGGAGTTAGGTGACGAAGCGACGCCTTGGAGGGTTGCAGTGCTATAGTCAGGCGGACTACTAAGCCCCAATCCCCCACAATAAACACTGAACTGGAGACAGTGGGCGTACTGGACAAAGTCACATGGGTTCACAGGGTGTGAATTGTGACTTAGGTGAGTCAGAAACTTCATGTTTAGTTAGAGCCCAGCCGGGCAGGTGTTTATTTTGTATTATTTATGTTTGGTTTGCTGAGGCACAATACATGCACTGTTTGGACATGAAACCTGGTGTCCTGAAGACGATACTTGTGAGAATGACCCCCGAATAAGAGAAGATCCCTTAATATATATATATATATATATATATATGAAGAGAATCTGCAGCACTCCTTGAAGAATAAAATGTGGTCTTTATTCACACATATCAAAAATCGACATATATACACACACAACATTCAGAGAAAACAAAGGTAGCATATACTTACGGCCTTAATTCCCAAACTGGATGCAAAAATTTGAGTTGTCGTGTATACATTTTGTGTAGGGTTTTTAGCGTATACCACCGTCACCGCTATGCCCCTTTGATTGCACCAATTCTCTGCGGTATTGGTCCCGAGATAAAGCCTCTGGTCTTAACTTATTTTACTGTAAAAAATAAATAAATAAAAAATACACACAAATATATAAATACATAGTCCTTACTAAAATATTACATTGGTTCTGAATATTGAACACTACACTGGCCCTGTATATCAGAAAAAAATGGGGGATGACCTTTAGATACTTTTGAAGCATGTACATTTTTAATGCCAGAATATAAACATAATATTGAAGTACCTAATACATCATTGAGATGCTGTCTACATTGAAGGCAAAAGTCATTAGTGTATAAAATAAACGACAGTAACTTATACAAAACTATTCAATGATACAAGGTTTAGATCCAAAGAGGTACTGAGGGTGAGCGATATTTTAAATATCAATGTATACAACCCTGGATATGGCCGTTCATAGTTCTGCAGCTAATTACACAATAGGCCTGCTTCTCAAATGTGACATTGCAGATGACTGTTGATCATGCTGTGAGTGTGCAGCGCAGCACCTGGTCTGAAGTACCATCAATGCACAAGGGGTGACAGAATTTTTTTCTTTGTGGATGCTAAGTAAGCCTTTATAGCTCTGCTATGTATTGGAAAGACACTGAGATAATGCAGCCAGTGTTAGCCAAGCTATTCCATAAACTGTAAAAGGGTTAATCTAGGATTACTAAATCAATATAATGCTATGTGACCCACAGCAGTGCTGGGGGGTCTGGCTGGGAGCTGTGCTGCAGACTCGCAGCATGACCAACACTTGTCTTCAAGGACCCTATAGCTATGCTGCTGCATCAAATATACGTACGTTTAAATATACTTCAGCATAACAAAACATGACACATGGGTAGTCTTACCTAATACACAGCGTTTCTTTCAATTTGCCTACTCCCACTGACATCCAGTTGCATTCCGTATGTATTCAGTTTTTTTGATGACCCATTGAATTGCCAAGCACCGTGATTTGCGGACAATAATAGGACATGTTCTATTTTTTCACGGTACAGGAATGGAATGCACATGGAGACACCATTTTTTTTTTTTTTTTTTTGCTGAACCATTGAAATGAATGGTTCAGTATATTTACCGCATACTGAACAAAAAAAAAAACGGCCAGTATACTGAACGCAAAATACTGTCTTGTGCATGAGCCCCATTTGTAAGGCAAAACTGGGAGTGGTCCCTAAACACAAATACTGATGAAATACTGACTGTGTGAAAGAGGCCTAAATATGGAGTCACAGACAAATTGTAACACCCAGGAGTGGTGTTACCATTCCTACACACTGCTGCTGATTCTAATGGGCTAACATAAATGCCATCCTGTGTATTT
The DNA here is from genome assembly GCF_014858855.1 of Bufo gargarizans. Classification (NCBI taxonomy): domain Eukaryota; kingdom Metazoa; phylum Chordata; class Amphibia; order Anura; family Bufonidae; genus Bufo; species Bufo gargarizans. The sequence continues at coordinate 610,544,037 of NC_058080.1, read as the reverse complement.
CTTTCCAGGTCCTTTACATTGTGCAGTGATATGATTGTTATGCAACCGTTATTACGTGTAATATGCCTGGATCACCAGCAGGTGGCAGTATAAATGCCAGCGCTATACTTAGAGAAAGTGGAACTCATCATTCCATTCTCCCCCACTGGGCAAAAGTGGGAGAGTCCTGCTTTCTACCGCACGGCGGGCGGTGATCGGAACTGGGTGCCTGCTCAAATCATTAAGCAGGCACTCTTCGACAATGCACCGTAGGGTCCTGTGACACCCCCCCCCCCCCGTGTCGGCGATCGCAGCAAACCGCAGATCAATTCAAACCTGCGGTTATCTGTGTTTCTGGGTTATTTGGGTCTCTGGTGACCTGATACCCCGGACCAGGATGGTGATCGGTGGTGTAATAATACAACACCAATCACCATCCGGCGATCCTGAGAGGTGATGGTGACATCACCTCACAGGATCGGCTCTGATTGGTCTGCTGGGGCAGGCGGGCTATTCAAATTACTGCAGCGCTCCTCCTTTTTTGTCCGGGAGCCGAGGAGAGAGGAGCGCTGCACAATCTTTAGAGCCAGCTGCAGGGATCATAATTGCCAGCACCACCATCTGTGCCCCAGCACCCCCATCTGTGACCCAGAACCGCCTTCACCAAGGTATTTAGGGAATGGTTAGGGACAGGTTAGGCAGGGATATTCAAGGAAAGTTAGTGGGAAAAGAAACAAAAAAAAAAAAAAGTTTTTGATTGCATCACCCTAAATCGAGTGTCTGGGGTCCACAGCACAGCTGTGTGACCCTAGACCCCCCAGTAGTGATGCAGATTGCCCTTGCGAGTGAATTTTTTTTTCCGCATTTTTTGGCCTTTTTTTTTTTGGTCTGTTAGGTTTAGGGATAGTTTGTGAACACCTGTGCCCCCACACACATGCACACCAAATAAAGTTTAACAGACACGCACACACACACCACTCCACTATGGCCAGACCCCACTTTCCTTTTTTCATAATGATGATGATGATGAGCGTCCAAGGCGGCAGAGAAGCTGCTAGGCGGAGCAAGGGGACCACCATGGTAGGGACCCTGTGGCCCACACTAGTACGAGCAGCTCTGGGGCTCGTACTAGTTTTCCGGACCACCAGATAAGTTCACCGGCAGGGGGCTCAGGTGGACTGATCTGGTGTACCCCAGAGTATTTTGAGCTCGCGATTCCTGATTTTGTAGGCCAACCAAGAATCCAGATTTCCACAGTGGGCTTCACTGAATACAACTATTTTAGTATTTTTTTTAGTGACCACTTTGTAAATCTGATGGTGGAGCAAACAAACCTGTACGCCCAACAGTCGGTTGCTTAACACCAGGGCTCCTTTTTGGCTTGGGCCGGTGGCTGGACTCCAGTCCGTGCAGCCGAGATGAGGACATTTTGGGGCCTGGTGCTGCACACGTGCCTTGTCAAAAACCTAGTGCCAGGCATTACTGGAGTGGGGACATGCTCTACCAGACCACACTTTACAGTACGGCCATGATACGCTCCAGGTTTGAGGCCATCCGGAAATGCCTGTATTATGCAGATAATGCAACATGTTCCCCCCAAGGTGATCCTGCCTATGACCGCCTGTACAAAATCAGGCCAGTCATCAATTACTTTGGGGCCAAATTTGTGCAGGCCTTTGTACCTGGAAGGGAGGTCACGCTTGAGGAGTCTCTCATTGCTTTCAAGGGGAGACTCCTTTTACGCCAGTATGTTCCCTCTAAGTGGGCGGGATATGGCGTGAAGCTGTACAAACTTTGTGAGAGTACCTCAGGGTACACTTACAAGTTTTGTGTGTAAGAGGGGCGAGATTCCCGTATTCAACCCCCAGAATGTCCCCCCACTCTGGGTGTTAGCGGGAAACTTGTGTGGGATCTTATGTACCCACTGCTAGATAAGGGTTACCACCTGTACGTGGATAACTTTTATACTAGTATCCCCTTGTTCCAGTCCCTCGCCGCCAGATCCACGTCCGCTTGTGGGACCGTGCGGAAAAATCAATGCGGCCTCCCTACCCACCCCCTCCAGGTACCTATCCCCAGGGGTGAGACCTGTGCCCTTACCAGTGGAAACCTGTTGCTGGTCAGATATAATGACAAGAGAGATGTCCTTGTACTGTCCACAATTCACGGTAACGACATCACCCCTGTACCTGTGAGAGGTACCACAGAAACGATCCTCAAGCAAGATTGTATCACGGACTACTATCGGTATATGGGAGGAGTTGATCTCTCTGATCAAGTCCTCAAGCCTTAAAATGCCATGCGCAAAACCTGGGCATGGTACAAAACTCTTTTGTGCTGTCCCTGAGCGCTGGCAACACAGGGAAATTCCTTCAGTTCTATGAGGCAGTCCTCAAGGACCTGATCTTTTCTGACTGGGAAAGAGCAGGCTGGAGTACCTCGGAAACTGGAGGTGCCAGGATCGTCCCTGGCCAAAACTTTCCAGGTGTGATTCCCCCATACTGGAAAGAAGGGACGGACCTAAAAAACAGTGCAGATTGTGTCACAGAGGGGGATACGGAAGGACACCACTACTCAGTGTGACACATGCCCCGATCATCCGGGCCTCTGCATTATTGTTTGCTTCAGGGAGTACCACACTTCCATGGAGTACTAAATTTATATTCTCCTTCCGCAATTTAGCCACTGACAATCAGATAAAAAAATAAAAAAAATATGGTTCTCAGACTTGAGACTAAAACTTTAAAAAAAATGTTTTCAAAATGATTTAGTAAGACTAAAATAAATAAAAAAGTAGACATATTAGGTATCGCCACGTCCGTAAGAATCTTCTCTATAAAAATACCCCATGACATAACCCCTAAGAAGAACACGTTAAAAAAAATTAATAAAAAAGTGCAAAAAAAAAAATTTTTTTTGTCACCTTACATCACAAAAATTGCAATAGCAAGCGATAAAAAAGTCATATGCCCCCCAAAATAGTGCCAATAAAACAGTCCTTTCATCCCGCAAAAAAATGAGCCCCTACCTAAGATAATCGTCTAAAAACTTAAAAAAAAATAATAAAATGTGCCAAGACAACAATGTCAAATTTTCAATTTTAATCTGTTTTTTTCCCAGTAACAAAGCAAGGGTTAACAGCCAAGCAAAACTTAATATTTATTAACCTGATTCTGCGGTTTACAGAAACACCCCATATGTGGTTGTAAACTGCTGTATGACCAAACGGCAGGGCGCAGAAGGAAAGGAACGCCGTATGGTTTCTGGAAGGCAGGTTTTGATTACCTTTTTTTTTTTTTTTTGGCACCATGTCCCATTTAAAGTCCCCCTGATGCACCCCTAGAGTAGAAACACCATAACAGCGACTCCATATAAGATACTACACTCCTCAAGGTATTAAAAACTGATTTTACTAACTTTATTAGCCCTTTAGGTGTTCCTCAACAGTTTATGGCAAATTGAGATGAAATTTCAGAATTTCTATTTTTGGTAACCTTGCCTCACAAAAATGTTATATAGATAAACCAAAAATCATATGTACCCTAAAAAAAGTCCCAACAAAACTGCCACCTTATCCCGTAGTTTCCAAAATGGGGTCACTTTTATGGAGTTTCTACTCTAGGGGTGCATCAGGGAGGCTTTAAATGGGACAAGGTGTAAATAAAACAGTCCAGCCTAAATCTGCCTTCCAAAAACGACACTGCGCACCTTTCCCTCTACGCCCTACTGTGTGCCCGTACAGTAGTTTACGGCCACATATGGGGTTTTTCTGCAAACTAAAGAATCGGAGCAATAAATATAACATTTTGTTTGGCTGTTAACTATTGCTTTGTTACTGAAAAAAAAGGATTAAAATGGAAAATTTGCCCATAAAATTAAATTCTCAAAGTTCATCTACATTTGCCAATAACTCTTGTGCAACACCTAAAGGGTTAACAGTTTGTAAAATCAGTTTTTAATACCTTGAGGGGTGTAGTTTCTAGAATGGGGTCATTTTTGGGTGGTTTCTATTATGTAAGCCTCACAAAGTGACTTCAGACCTGAACTGGTCCCTAAAAATTGGGTTTTTGAACATTTCTGAAACATTTCTAGATTTGCTTCTCAACTTCTAAGCCTTGTAACTAAAATGGCATTCCCAAAATAATCCAAAATTGAAGGAGACATATGGGGAATGTAAAGTAATAACTGTTTTGTAGGTATTACTATGTATTATAGAAGTAGGAACATTTTGGTCAATTTGATATTTTTTTATAAATAAAAAATATTTTTCTCAGAATGGCCTGGATAAGTCAAAGCATTTTAGAGTTATCACCACATAAAGTGACACTGGTCAGATTTGCAAAAAAATGGTCTGGTCCTTAAGGTCAAAATGAGCCCAGTCCCTAAAGGGTTAAGGGGTTTGAGATAAGTGTTTCCAAAAAATACTGATTGAGGGGTGCGATATACCTGCTCCCACAAAATACTAATTAGGGGGTTCTATATACCTGCTTTCACAAAATTTAGATTGAGGTGTGCGATATATTTGCTACCACCAAATATTAATTCAGGTGTTCTTTATACCTGTTTCCACAAAATACTGATTAAGTGGTGCAATATACCTGCTGCTACAAAATACTGTTTAAGTGATTCTATATACCTTCTTCCACAAAATACTGATTGAGGGGTGTGATGTACAAACCGGATTCCAGAAAAGTTGGGACACTATACAAATCGTGAATAAAAACTGAATGCAATGATGTGGAGGTGCCAACTTCTAATATTTTATTCAGAATAGAACATAAATCACGGAACAAAAGTTTAAACTGAGAAAATGTACCATTTTAAGGGAAAAATATGTTGAATCAGAATTTCATGGTGTCAACAAATCCCCAAAAAGTTGGGACAAAGCCATTTTCACCACTGTGTGGCATCTCCCCTTCTTCTTACAACACTCAACAGACGTCTGGGGACCGAGGAGACCAGTTTCTCAAGTTTAGAAATAGGAATGCTCTCCCATTCTTGTCTAATACAGGCCTCTAACTGTTCAATCGTCTTGGGCCTTCTTTGTTGCACCTTCCTCTTTATGATGCGCCAAATGTTCTCTATAGGTGAAAGATCTGGACTGCAGACTGGCCATTTCAGTACCCGGATCCTTCTCCTATGCAGCCATGATGTTGTGATTGATGCAGAATGTGGTCTGGCATTATCTTGTTGTAAAATGCAGGGTCTTCCCTGAAAGAGATGACGTCTGGATGGGAGCATACGTTGTTCTAGAACCTGAATATATTTTTCTGCATTGATGGTGCCTTTCCAGACATGCAAGCTGCCCATGCCACACGCACTTATGCAACCCCATGCCAGCAGAGATGCAGGCTTCTGAACTGAGCGTTGATAACAACTTGGGTTGTCCTTGTCCTCTTTGGTCCGGATGACATGGCGTCCCAGATTTCCAAAAAGAACTTTGAATTGTGACTCGTCTGACCATGGAACAGTCTTCCATTTTGCCACACTCCATTTTAAATGATCCCTGGCCCAGTGAAAACGCCTGAGCTTGTGGATCTTGCTTAGAAATGGCTTCTTCTTTGCACTGTAGAGTTTCAGCTGGCAACGGCGGATGGCACGGTGGATTGTGTTCACTGACAATGGTTTCTGGAAGTATTCCTGAGCCCATTCTGTGATTTCCTTTACAGTAGCATTCCTGTTTGTGGTGCAGTGTCGTTTAAGGGCCCGGAGATCACGGGCATCCAGTATGGTTTTACGGCCTTGACGCTTACGCACAGAGATTGTTCCAGATTCTCTGAATCTTCGGATGATGTTATGCACAGTTGATGATGATAGATGCAAAGTCTTTGCAATTTTTCGCTGGGTAACACCTTTCTGATATTGCTCCACTATCTTTCTGCGCAACATTGTGGGAATTGGTGATCCTCTACCCATCTTGGCTTCTGAGAGACACTGCCACTCTGAGAAGCTCTTTTTATACCTAATCATGTTGCCAATTGACCTAATTAGTGTTAATTGGTCTTCCAGCTCTTCGTTATGCTCAAATTTACTTTTTCCAGCCTCTTATTGCTACTTGTCCCAACTTTTTTGGGATTTGTTGACACCGTGAAAATTTGAATCAACTTATTTTTCCTTTAAAATGATACATTTACTCGGATTAAATGTTTGATCTGTCATCTACGTTCTATTACAAATAAAATATTGACATTTGCCATCTCCACATCATTGCATTCAGTTTTTATTCACAATTTGTTTAGTGTCCCAACTTTTTTGGAATCCGGTTTGTACCTGCTTCCACCAAATATTGATTCAGGGGTTCTATATACCTGTTTCCACATAATATTGATTAAGGGGTGCAAAATGCCTGCTTCTGCAAAACACTGACTTGGGGGTTCTATATACCTGCTTCCACAAAATACAGATTAAGGGGTGCAATATACTTGCTTTCACCAAATATTGATTGAGGCCTGCAATACAGCCGCTTCCACAAGATACAGAATTAAGGGGTGCGATATACCTGCTTCTACAAGATAATGATTAAGGGGTTTTATATACCTGCTTCCACATAATACTGATTGAGGGGTGCAATATACCTGCTTTCAAAAAATACTGATTAAATGGGTTTGATATACCTGCTTCCACAAAAAACGGATTGAGGGGTGCGATATACCTGCTTCTACCAAATATTGATTTAGGTGTTCTATATACCTTGTTTCCACCAAATATTGATTGAGGGGTTCAATATACAAGCTTCCACCATATATTGATTCAGGTGTTCTATATATCTATTTCCTCAAAATACTGATTGAGGGGTGGGATATACCTGCTTCTATAGAACACTGATTATGGGGTTTTGTATACCTGCTTCCATAAAATACTGATTGAGGGGTGCGATATACCTGCTCCCACAAAATACTAATTAGGGGGTTCTATATACCTGCTTTCACAAAATTTAGATTGAGGTGTGCGATATATTTGCTACCACCAAATATTAATTCAGGTGTTCTTTATACCTGTTTCCACAAAATACTGATTAAGTGGTGCAATATACCTGCTGCTACAAAATACTGTTTAAGTGATTCTATATACCTTCTTCCACAAAATACTGATTGAGGGGTGTGATGTACAAACCGGATTCCAGAAAAGTTGGGACACTATACAAATCGTGAATAAAAACTGAATGCAATGATGTGGAGGTGCCAACTTCTAATATTTTATTCAGAATAGAACATAAATCACGGAACAAAAGTTTAAACTGAGAAAATGTACCATTTTAAGGGAAAAATATGTTGAATCAGAATTTCATGGTGTCAACAAATCCCCAAAAAGTTGGGACAAAGCCATTTTCACCACTGTGTGGCATCTCCCCTTCTTCTTACAACACTCAACAGACGTCTGGGGACCGAGGAGACCAGTTTCTCAAGTTTAGAAATAGGAATGCTCTCCCATTCTTGTCTAATACAGGCCTCTAACTGTTCAATCGTCTTGGGCCTTCTTTGTTGCACCTTCCTCTTTATGATGCGCCAAATGTTCTCTATAGGTGAAAGATCTGGACTGCAGACTGGCCATTTCAGTACCCGGATCCTTCTCCTATGCAGCCATGATGTTGTGATTGATGCAGAATGTGGTCTGGCATTATCTTGTTGTAAAATGCAGGGTCTTCCCTGAAAGAGATGACGTCTGGATGGGAGCATACTTTGTTCTAGAACCTGAATATATATTTCTGCATTGATGGTGCCTTTCCAGACATGCAAGCTGCCCATGCCACACGCACTTATGCAACCCCATGCCATCAGAGATGCAGGCTTCTGAACTGAACGTTGATAACAACTTGGGTTGTCCTTGTCCTCTTTGGTCCGGATGACATGGCGTCCCAGATTTCCAAAAAGAACTTTGAATTGTGACTCGTCTGACCATGGAACAGTCTTCCATTTTGCCACACTCCATTTTAAATGATCCCTGGCCCAGTGAAAACGCCTGAGCTTGTGGATCTTGCTTAGAAATGGCTTCTTCTTTGCACTGTAGAGTTTCAGCTGGCAACGGCGGATGGCACGGTGGATTGTGTTCACTGACAATGGTTTCTGGAAGTATTCCTGAGCCCATTCTGTGATTTCCTTTACAGTAGCATTCCTGTTTGTGGTGCAGTGTCGTTTAAGGGCCCGGAGATCACGGGCATCCAGTATGGTTTTACGGCCTTGACGCTTACGCACAGAGATTGTTCCAGATTCTCTGAATCTTCGGATGATGTTATGCACAGTTGATGATGATAGATGCAAAGTCTTTGCAATTTTTCGCTGGGTAACACCTTTCTGATATTGCTCCACTATCTTTCTGCGCAACATTGTGGGAATTGGTGATCCTCTACCCATCTTGGCTTCTGAGAGACACTGCCACTCTGAGAAGCTCTTTTTATACCTAATCATGTTGCCAATTGACCTAATTAGTGTTAATTGGTCTTCCAGCTCTTCGTTATGCTCAAATTTACTTTTTCCAGCCTCTTATTGCTACTTGTCCCAACTTTTTTGGGATTTGTTGACACCGTGAAAATTTGAATCAACTTATTTTTCCTTTAAAATGATACATTTACTCGGATTAAATGTTTGATCTGTCATCTACGTTCTATTACAAATAAAATATTGACATTTGCCATCTCCACATCATTGCATTCAGTTTTTATTCACAATTTGTTTAGTGTCCCAACTTTTTTGGAATCCGGTTTGTACCTGCTTCCACCAAATATTGATTCAGGGGTTCTATATACCTGTTTCCACATAATATTGATTAAGGGGTGCAAAATGCCTGCTTCTGCAAAACACTGACTTGGGGGTTCTATATACCTGCTTCCACAAAATACAGATTAAGGGGTGCAATATACTTGCTTTCACCAAATATTGATTGAGGCCTGCAATACAGCCGCTTCCACAAGATACAGAATTAAGGGGTGCGATATACCTGCTTCTACAAGATAATGATTAAGGGGTTTTATATACCTGCTTCCACATAATACTGATTGAGGGGTGCAATATACCTGCTTTCAAAAAATACTGATTAAATGGGTTTGATATACCTGCTTCCACAAAAAACGGATTGAGGGGTGCGATATACCTGCTTCTACCAAATATTGATTTAGGTGTTCTATATACCTTGTTTCCACCAAATATTGATTGAGGGGTTCAATATACAAGCTTCCACCATATATTGATTCAGGTGTTCTATATATCTATTTCCTCAAAATACTGATTGAGGGGTGGGATATACCTGCTTCTATAGAACACTGATTATGGGGTTTTGTATACCTGCTTCCATAAAATACTGATTGAGGGGTGGGATATACCTGCTTCTACAAAATACTGATTAAGAGGTTTTATATACCTACTTAAATAAAATACTGATTGAGGGGTGCGATATACATGCATCCACAAAATATTGATTCAGCAGTTCTATATACCTGCTTCTACAAAATTCAGATTGAGGGGTGCGATATACCTGCTTCTACAAAATACTGATTAAGGGCTTTTATATGCCTCGCGACTTTTGCGGCCATTTGATGAGATCACCAAACTGGTCAGTCGCAGCCAGGGCACCATTAGTGACATCGTACCTTACGCCTTCTTTATGGGGTGTAATTGATCAAGCCGTCGAGGAGCAGGAGCTGGAAGATGAGGAAGTCGTAATGCTGAATGAATTCCTGGTGTTGTCCATGGCTGGGGGAGGAGACCAAGGATGAAATTCTGCTGGGTGATGAGCTGAAGCAAGGGCACTCCACCACTTCCAATTAAGTTAAAATGGGGCCTTCATGCTCCAGTGTTTGAAGAGGGCCCCCCATATAAAAGCATAAAGGGCAAGGACCAGTACTTGGTGGCAACTTACTTAGACCCCCGGTACAAACACAAAATGGCGGACATGTTAACAGCATCACAGAGAGCTGTCAGAATGCAGCATTTCCTGGCCTTGCTGTGAGAGATGCTGCATTCTGCTGTTGTGGGCGCTGGCAGAGGAATTTCCACCCACAGAGAAACAGGTGCGGGTACCAATTCTACCGTGCCTGAAAGAAGAGGGCAGTATAAATGTGTTGGTCACTTCGATTATGAGATCATTCTTGCAGCCAACCCATCGAGAACCGCCCTTTGGATCCAGCCTCAGGGAACGCTTAGACCGACAGGTGTCCGACTACATCGGGTTAACGGCCGATGTGACGCTCTGAGAAGCGAGTAACCCCTGGACTACTGAATGTGCAGGCTTGACCTGTGGACAGAGCTGGCATAATGTCATGGAACTCTTGGCTTGCCCCTCGTCAAGTGTCCTGTCCGAAAGGATGTTCAGTGCATCGGGGGGGGGGGGGGGGAGGATCATGAGCGATAATCGCACTCACCTAGCTCACAACAGTGTGGACTACCTCACATTTCTAATAATGTTCTAATAATGAATAAGGTATGAATCTCGGAGTAATTCAACACCTGTGATGACCACATATAATTGAATTTCCTCATGCCAGCCCACACATATCCGCCACCACACAGAACAAAGAATAGTCCTTGTCTTATGTATATACAGTGGCATAAAAGTCCTTTTCTGTCAAGAGAATGCCATATTTTTGGGGCCTCTACTCCAGTGGCCTTAAGGTAATTTTTTATCCAGTGACTTCTTAATGTACCTCCAGTCACATCATAACTATTTTTTTTCTGTCAGGTCAATGCCTATTTTTTTGGGGCCTCTACTGGCCTACATTAAAATAATTATCCACTGACCGTCTAATATACTGTACCTCCAGCCACATAATCACTTGTCCTTTTCTGTCAGATGAATGCCTAAATTTTGGGGCCAGTACTCCCGTGCCCTAAAATAAAAATATTCTAGGCTACCTTTAAGATGAATAAAAATGGCTCCTGATTAAAAAAAAATTTGGGGCGGGAATTTTTGCCAATAACCCCCCTCTGGTATGTCATGGACTTGTGGGACTATTTGTGCAATTCTAATAAGTATTTGATTGCTGAAAATATGACCTGAAGGTTTTTCAGGTTCGTCTGCCATTAAAATGAATGGGGCCCGCTGCGAACTCACTGTTCGTGAACATTTGATTGCGATTGTCCCGACTGATGTTCGTCCATTAATAACGTGTGGGCTGGCATGAAGAAAATTCATAGGTGTTTTCCTCTGAGATACATGCCTCATTAATTTTTAGAAATGTGATGTAGTCCACACTGCGCTGAACGTCCTTTCGGACAGGACACTCGACGAGGGGCAAGCTAAGAGTTCCATGGCAAATTGTGCCAGCTCTCACTACAGGTCAAGCCTGTACACCAAGTAATCCAGAGGTTCCTCGCTTCTCAGAGCGTCCACATCTTTTGTTAACCCGATGTAATCGGACACCTTCCGGTCTAGGCGTTCCACGAGGCTGGATCCAGTGGGCGGCTGTCAATGGATTGGCTGCAAGAATGATCTCATATCCGAAGTGACCAACACATCTTCAAACCGCACTCTTCTTGCAGGCGCGGTAGGATTGGTACCCGCACCTGTTTTGCTGTGGGCAGAAATTCCTCTGCCAGCGCATGCAACAGCAGAATGCAGCATCTCTCACAGCAAGGCCTGGAAATGCTGCATTCTGCCAGCCCTCTGTCATGCTGTTAACATGTCTGACATTTTGTGTTTGTACTGGTTGCCACCCAGTATTAGTCCTTGCCTTTTATGCTTTTTATACAGGTGTCCCTCTTTAAACACTGGAGCATAAGGTCCCCCATTTTCACTAAATTGGAAGCGGTGGATCGCCTTGGCTACTGCTTATCGCTCAGGAGAATGTCATCTGCGGTCTCTTCCCCACAGCCACGGACAACACTAGGAATCCCCGAAAAGTTTAAAGTCCCCCTCAAAGCCTGCTATTCTTGCTCCTTCTACTCCTTCCCCCAGCTATAATCCTCCTCTGACTCCTTTTCAGACTCCTGCTGACTTGTCTTACATGGAATATCCCCCGCCATGGAATTTTTTCAGCATTGTGACTTCCTCATCTTCCAGCTCCTCTCCTTGATAGCTTGATCAATGACATGATGCAATGCACGCTCCAGTAAGAAGGCTTAAGGTACAATGTCACTGATGATGCCCCAGCTGCGACTGACCAGTTTGGTGATCTAATCAAATGGTTGCAGAAGTCTGCATACTTCGCATATGACCAGCCACTGACACTGTGAAAAGAAAGCTTCCCAGAGACCGTCCTGCTGCAGAATTCGTACAGGTAGTCATTAACGGCACGTTGTTGCTGGAGCAGCCTATCAAACATATACAAGGTAGAGTTTTAGCGCATCGGACTGTCACAAATCAGACGTCTGACGGGCAGGTGGTGTCGCTGCTGAATGTCAGCAAGGCGAGCCATGGCCGTGTAAGATCTTCTAAAATGGTCAGAGATTTTCCTGGCTGCCGCAAGACGTCCTGGTTCTGGGGATATTTGCGAATCGCTGAACGACTAAGTTCAGGACATGTTCCATGCACAGCACGTGTGTCATTTTGCCCTGTTTCAGCACGCTCAGCAGATTGGCACCGTTGTTGCACACCACTTTGCCAACTGTCAAATTTAGCGGGGTTAGCCACTGAACGGCCTGTAACCGCAGAGCTGAAAGCAGTGCAGGACCGGTGTGGCTCTTGGTTTCCAGGCAAAACAGCAGCAGCACAGCACGGCAACGTCTCACTTGAGATGTAGAATAGGTTCTGGGGAGCTTGGGGGGCGCAGCGGAAGAGGCAGTAGCAGTGGAAAAGGAGGAGTCAGCCAAGGAGGAGATGGATTATGGAGGAGGAGGAGGTGAAGAAGAGGCAGGCCATCATGCAATCCAAACCCACATGGGAGCAATGGTTTGCATGCTTGACGGCCGTCAGAAGGCTTACCCAGTGGGCAGTAAATGTTATGTACCTTCTCTGCCCTGGTTTCCAAGACCATGTGTCTGTGGTGAGATGTATCATGTGCCAGAAAAATATTCACTTGCCGCGCAACGTGGCCATATAGCTCTGGAATGCCCTTCTGGGAGAAATATTTCTTTTCAGGGATCTTCCATTGCGGTGTGCCAATGGCCACACATTTTCTAAAGGCCTCCGAGTCATTTTACTGAAACGGTTGACTACCACCAAAATTACTGTTCTCCTGTAGGAACTCGGCAGGTCCATAATAAAGTCCATAGACAAATGCGTCCAAGGACGAGATGGAATGGACAATGGAAGAAGTGAACCAGGCGGTCGAGTATGAGCGCAGGTTTCACAAGCTGTCACGTAATTCTCAATGCTCTTATGTAACCCTGGCCACCAGAACCTCCGGGACACCAGATCACAGGTGGACTTACCACCAGGATGTCCAGTGAGAACAGTATTGTGATGTTCCTTGAACACCTTGTATCGTAGGCCCTCGGGAACAAACAGCCTCCTTGGGAGACAAGAACCAGGAGCCCCCTCCTGGGCTCCCAACACCTCCATCTCCAATTCAGGGTACAGAGCGGAGACCACCACCCCATCCGCCAAAATCGGCGCAGGATCTTCTGAATCACCTACCCCAGGGAAGCTGCGAGACAAGGCATCTGCCTTGACGTTCTTGACCTCCTGGGCGAAAGGTAACCACAAAATTGAACCTGGTAAAAAACTGTGACCATCTGGCCTGCTTAGGGTTCAGACGCTTGGCAGATTGCAGGTAAGCCAAATTCTTATGGTCTGTATACACCGTAACGGGGTGAGACACCCCCTCTAACCAGTGACGCCATTCCTCAAAGGCCAGCTTGATAGCCAACAACTCCCTATCCCCAACATCATAATTCCTCTTGGCGACCGAGAGCTTCTTGGAGAAGAAGGCACACGGGACCCACTTGCCAGGAGATGAACCCTGTGACAGCACCGCCCCAACCCCCACCTCTGATGCATCAACCTCCACCACGAATGGCTGAGACACATCCGGCTGCACCAGAATGGGAGCAGACGCAAAACGCTCCTTAATAACTGAAAAGGCCTGCAATGCCTCATCCGACCAGACAGAGACATCGGCGCCCTTCTTGGTCATATCAGTAAGAGGTTTGACTAGGGTAGAATAATTTGAAATAAATTTTCTATAATAATTTGTAAACCCCAAGAACCGCATTAAAGCTTTCTGATTCTCTGGTCGGTCCCACTCCAGAACCGCCCGGACCTTTTCGGGGTCCATACGAAAACCGGAATCAGAAAGCATGTATCCCAAGAACGGAAGCTCTTGCACCGTAAATAAACATTTCTCCAATTTGGCATATAACTTATTCTCCCGAAGGATCGTCAAAACCTGTCTCACATGATCCTGATGGGTCTTTAGATCAGGAGAATAAATTAAAATGTCATCCAGGTAAACTACTACAAACCTCCACACCAAGTGATGAAAAATGTCATTGACGAATCGCTGAAATACTGCTGGCACGTTCGTCAATCCAAAAGGCATTACCAGGTTCTCAAAATGACCCTCGTGCGTATTGAAGGCCGTTTTCCACTCATCCCCCTCCTTGATCCTGATCAGATTGTATGCTCCTATCAAATCCAACTTGGAGAACACCTTGGCTCCAACAATCTGATAAAAAAGATCAGAGATCAAAGGCAGGGGATATGGATCCCGGACTGTAATACGGTTCAATTCCCGGAAATCCAAACACGGTCTCAGAGATCCATCTTTTTTCTTCACAAAGAACAAACCTACTGCCACTGGAGACTTAGATGGTCTAATATGACCCTTTGCCAAACTCTTGGCGACATACCTTCGCATGACCTCTCTTTTGGGTTGAGAGAGGTTGTAAAGCCGAGACTTTGGCAACTTAGCCCCCGGAATGAGATTCACTGGACAATCATAGTCTCGATGAGGGGGCAATTCCTGAACCCCACCCTCCGAAAAGACATCCGCAAAATCCGAGAGATACTGAGGTAAAGCCGTAATGGACACACCAGAGATAGAAGTGCCAAGACAATTATCCGAACAAAAATCGCTCCAACCAATGATTTGTCTCGCTTGCCAGTCTATAATTGGGTTATGTCTAGTCAACCATGGCAACCCCAAAACTATAGGAGCTGGCAAATCCCTCATGACAAAACAAGAAATAATTTCAGCATGCGAATCACCCACCCTTAAATGAATCCCATGAACAATGTGAGTAAGGCTCCTTTGAGAAAGAGGGGAAGAATCAATTGCAAAAACACGAATCTCGTTCTCTAACGTGCAAGTGCTTAGTCCTAGGTTTTGAAGAAAAAGAAAGTCAATCAAGTTTACCCCAGCACCACAATCAAGGTATACATCAACAAACACATCTTTTGACTCTAGCGCCACCATAGCTGAAAGGAGAAAACGGGAACTGCAAGGAGCTTGCATACCTGTCTGCTCCACCACACCATTCATACTACCAATTGTGAGGGAAGTTTTTTTTTTCTTTTTTCTTTTTCTCTTCCACCTGTGGTTTAACATAAGGACAAGAAAAAATAAAATGACCCCTCTTTCCACAATAGTAACATAGATTGTGCACCTTTCTAAAGTCTCTACTATCAGAATGGCAAAATATCTGACCTAACTGCATGGGTTCCTCCCCTACCCCAGAGTTATAAGTAATATCACCCTGGGCAGTAGGTGAAACAAAACCACACGCAGGAGGGATCCCCTGCACGGAGGGACCCTTACACCTCTCTCTGATACGTCTATCCAACCATATAGCCAAAGACATTGCATTCTCGAGAGTATCCGGATACTCTTGAAAAGCCAGGGCATCTTTCAACTTTTCAGATAACCCCTGACAAAACTGACTACGTAAGGCGGGGTCGTTCCACCCCGACTCAGTAGCCCACCTCCTAAACTCTGTGCAGTAACCCTCTGCAGTAGGTTACCCTGTAGTAGGTTATGCAATTTCGATTCTGCCATCGAGACCCGATCTGGGTCATCGTAAATCAATCCCAGGGCTTTGAAAAATTCCTGAGGGCCAGAGAACCGGGTGGCAGAGAAAAAGCCCAGGATTGCGCGTCCCCTTTAAGCAAAGACATGATGATACCAACCCTCTGATCTTCATTACCTGACGAAAATGGACGCAGTCGAAAGTACAATTTGCATGACTCTTTAAAGCGGAAAAAATCATCCGTACCCCCTGTAAAATTCTCGGGAAGAGCTCCCCACCAATTTGACCTGTACCTGATGCCAGAACCCTCTGACACTGTGTGACCGAACTACGCAGATCCGCAACCTCTAGGGATAAACCCTGCATGCGGTCAACCAGTGCATCAATTGATGCCATCACAAAAGCGCTGAGCAATGGCAGTCACAGTATGGCGGATTATAATATCACGGCGGGCGTGCACTCCGAATAACAGATAACGCACCAACCAGGCTCTGGACGAGAGACAGGGGAAGGGTCACCTCCTAACTAATCCCTGACCTCTTTCCCTGCACTACTCAGCCCACATACAGACCTTGAAGATAGGTGTGATGTGTTCTCCAGCCTGGGCTGACAAAACCCTGAATTCCCTGAGATGGTGAAGTGGGGAAATAGGAGCAGCCTGCTTGCACAGAACCTGTATGGGAAAGATGACACAAAACAACCAAACTAGAAATGACACTTATCCTCCAGAGCAGGAACAGACAGCCAACCTTCCCTCCTAGCTTCCCAGACCACAATGATTAGTATAATCCGCTACGATCACTTGGCTGGAGTGCCATTTAAACTAATGACTCCACCCAGTGCACCTGATGAGAGGCGGATCCAGCATGGCACCAAAACAAACACTAACTTCGTGCTGCTATCCTGGCCGACCTCCGCACATCGTCAGAGTGGAGCATGACAATGGCACGGTGGAAGGTGGAGTGGAGGACAAATGGGAGGAGAGAGGAGAAGGAGAAGAGGCAGGATGTGGAGCGCCGGGAGTGTGGCTTTGTGGGTTCTGACAGTGTTGCTCCAACTGGGCCAGGTGATGGGAGGCCAGGTGCCTTCTTAAGGTGGTCGTCCCTAGGTGAGTGATGGGCTTACCGCAACTTATGCGTTGACACGTTAAAGCCCACATTGCAGAGCCATTTGCAGGTGTCCTGGGAGCGCCAGAAGTGACTGTGCATGGTGGATAGTTCGCTCCAGATACATTTGCAGTCTCGCAGGGCACAGTAGGCAAAAAGCAGCTCTGCCTGCTTCTCCTCCCTCTCTGCTGCTCTGACTCTCCCTCTGAACTCACCTCCTCTTCCTCTCTTGTGGGCACCCACATGACATCCATCGACACGTCATCACCATCACTTTAACCACCACTGACATTTGAGATCGGAGCAGGCAGTAACAGCAGGGACCTTCCTCCTTGGGCTGATCTGGGTACTGTCATCAGACCGTTGGGTGGCAGCCGTTGCTACCTCCTATTCCAGATTTCAAGAATGGCCGTGCATCGAGAAGGTCTGGGAATGAATGGAAAAAATTATTCCTCTGACGCCAGTGGAGGGGCTATGGTGGTGTATTTGTGGGTGCACATAGCATAGAGTGAGGAAGGTGCAGATACAGAGGATAAGGATGGTGCAGAAGTGAGCCACTCAACCAACTCTGGTGCACCCTTTGAAGTAATCGCACGCGCCTTCTCCAAGTTCCCCCTTATGCTCCGGCCTGTGGCACCTGCCTGAACCCTACCATGCCTGCGGAATGGCCTACCTCTTCCTATGCCTGTAATTTTCAAAATGACCCTGTGCCTAAGGCCCTGGAGAAGAGCAGTATTTGTGGAAGCAGGTATATCGCAGGCCTCAATCAATATTTATTAGAAACAGGTATATCGCAGCCCTCAATCAGTATTTTGCGGAAGCAGGCATTTCAAACCCCTTAATTGGTATTTTGTGGAAGCAGGTATACCGCAGCCCTCAATCAGTATTTTGTGGAAGATAATATATCACACCACTCAGGTTTTTTTGGGCAACAGGTATATCACACCCGTTGCAATAGTGCTTGTCCCTCTATAGCTGCGGTATTGCAGCAGAACTGCACACAACTGCTGCACATTGCAAAAGCACTATAATATACCACATTATCTCATACCTATCGATAGCACACCTATACCAGTCCTTAAAAGGACTTTTTTTTGCCCTATTAGCAAGCGTTTGGTGTCCCTAACAGTCTTTCCCTGCTCCACAAAGCAACCTCTCCCTACACTGGCAAAACACAAAATGTAAAATGGCTGCCAGATCGGGTTAGGCTGTGGGTGTGTCCATGTGCTGAAACGTCTCAATTGGCTGTCCTGTCCCACTCGATTGATGTTGCATGGGTCAAAGTTTGGCAAATGAATATGGTGCATGCGGACATTGCCATATGTTTGCATTTTCGGCGATTCACGAACGCGCAAAGTTCGCTGCAAAGGCCATCTCTACTAGTAAAGAGTTCACAGTCTGCCATAAAAAACAACTTGCAAAAGGGTTATTTACATCAAAAACTTTGATGGCATACTGCAAGGATATGTCAACAATACCAGAAAAAGACAAGTCCTACATTTGAGACCCACTCTTATCTTCTAAACGGGCCTCCTGAATTGAACATAGAGCAGCCGCACATGTACAACCTTCCTCTGTTCACTGCTATGGAAGTTCAGAACATAGCCAAGCGTGCTCGTTTTGGGTATTTTCTGAACTCCCATAGTGATGAATAGAGAACATGCTGTGCAAACATATGCTCTCTTTCACTTTGGGGGGGGGGGGGGGAGTTGGGATATGACATTGATATTATATCTTAATGATATGTCATTAATATCTCAGATTGGCCAATTCTTACTGTATAAGCCTTGTTTAGGTCTATTGCAGTCCATGATTGCATGTTGAAGTCCCCTAGGTGGACAAAAAATAAATAAAAGTAAAAAAGAAAAGCATAAAAAAATCATTTTTTTTCAAATTTTCCATATAAAAATAAACAATTAAAAATAAAATGGTGAATGCCGTGACAGAAAAAAAAATATAAAAATGGCTAATTCTCCAGTTTTGGTCATCTTGCCCCCTCAAAATTGAACAAAAGGTAATAAAAAAAAAGTGTTATGTATCCCAAAAGTGTATCAATAAAAACTATAGCTCAACCTGGAAAAAATGTGTTATGACACACAAAAAAGGTTTTCTTTTTTCAAAGGTGGAAAACAATTTAAAATACAGTATGTACATTTTATTGTAAGGAAAACCTTTTTCATGTCATTTTTTGTGCACAGTGAATTCTGTAAAAATGAAACCCCAGAATACTGGCAAAAAGGCTGATTTTTCTCAATTTCAGATCACACTGATTTTTTTAATGCAAGTTTTGGCAAACTAAATGGTGATATTAAAAATTACAACTTGTCCCAAAAAAAGAAAAGAAAACAGACCCTCATATCTCTATGTACACCTGAAACTAAAGTTAGGGCTCTTGGAAGGCAAGAAAGACGTAAATGCACTGGTCTCATTCACTGATGAGCAGGCAATTGTCAGGAAGGAACATTTCCTTCCCAACAATCGTCTGCTCAATTAAGCAGTGCATAGGACGATTGACAGATTCACCTTAAAGGAAAGCTACTCTATCTGTATATATAGTATATAAAAATGCTTTATCAAAAACTTTCCAAATGTAACAAATATTTTCAAAATTTTGTGAATATGGTTGAGAAAAAAATAATAATAATGATACTTGATTAGTCCCAGTAAGGGGCATGAAACAGCAATGAAAAAGCCTTTATAGAGTAGGAAAAAAAAAATTGTAACATCAAAGGGCTCAGGAATATTTTTTTTATTTTTTCTTTTTCATTAATTTCAATATAATTGCTGAATATTAAGCTTTTCATGGTAAATTACCATCTGAATAAAAATATAGCAACATGAGAAACCAACTGGGATTGCAAAAATAATTTTAATTACTTATTAAACTGGAGCTAAAAGTTAATATACCAAACAATTGCAAAGGCAAAAAAAACTATAGATTTGAACCATTTTGGCCGCAACATTATAGCTGAAATTTAATATTTGCTGTGAAATTAAAATAATTAACTTTAGTTAACTTCCACTTTTATTAGAGTTTAATAATAACTAAAAGTTCTTCATCTTTAGTTTAACATTGAATTTTCTTGTTATTTACCAGGCTGTGGGGCTGCAGTAGAACTTGTACGAATAAGTACAAAGTAAGTTGATAGGAGGTTGACAGGCAGAGGCAGGCCACCCAACAGGGGCCGTCATGGTCATGGTGCTTTGATTTCCACTGGCCCTGAAATAATGCTGGCCACGTACCCTGAACCCAAAAAATTCTGAGAAAATAGTTGACTGGCTTACACAGGACACCCAATCTTCAACAGCTTCCGCTAAGAACCTTGACGCACCATTCTCCTCCAGCTCAGCTTTGGTCAGCTGCTCTCAAGTTAGCACTCTCCCGCCCGCCGCCACCACCACCACTACCACCACAGCCGCTTCACTTGATCCCTCAGAGGAGTTATTTACACATCAGTTGGATGAAATTAGTGATGCACAACCATTATTGCCAGGGGATGTAGATAACAGGGATATGTCTCAGTCAGGCAGCATTACACACATGGACGTACAGTGTGATGATGATGTTGTACCCGCTGCTGCTTCCTTTGCTGAGGTGTCAGATACAAGTGAAGCAGTTGATGATGACGATGTGTCCGTGGATGCCACGTGGGTGCCTGCTCGAAGAGAAGAAGAAGAGGGGGAAAGTTCAGAAGGGAAGACAGAGAGAAGGAGGAGACGAGTTGGAAGGGGGAGGTCGTCGCAAGTGGCTAGTGGCACAGTCAGACAGCATGTATCGGCACCCGGGGTCAGCCAGACAGCACGCCAATCAATGTATGCTGTTGCCACCACCAGAATGCCGTCTTTGCAAAACTCAGCAGTGTGGCATTTTTTTTGTGTGTCTGCCTCTGACAACAGCGATGCCATTTGCAACCTGTGCCAAGAGAAACGGAGTCATGGGAAATCCAACACCCACCTAGGTACAACTGCTTTGCGAAGGCACATGATCGCACATCACAAACGCCTATGGGATCAACACATGATGACGAGTAGAAGCAGCACACAAGCTCAAAGCCACCATCCTCCTCCTGGTCCAGCATCTTCAGCCACGTCAACCACTGCTGTCCTCCTTGCCCCCTCTCAACCACCCGCCACTCCGCCTCTCACCTTCAGCAGTTCCATCTCATCTGCCCACAGTCAGGTGTCTGTAAAGGAAATGTTTAAGCGTAAGAAGCCAATGTCACCCCTTTGCCCGGCGTCTGACAGCTGGCTTGACGGAACTCTTAGCCCGCCAGCTTTTACCATACCAGCCGGTGAAGTCTGAGGCCTTCAAAAAATTTGTCGCTATTGGGACACCATAGTGGAAGGTATCCGGACAAATTTTCTTTTTCTAATAAGGCAATCCCAAACCTCTACTCAGTGATTGAAAAGGAAGTCATGGCATCTCTGGCATACAGTGTTGGGGCAAGGGTCCATCTGACCACTGATACCTGGTCTGCAAAGCACGGTCAGGGCAGGTATATCACCTACACTGTGCATTGGGTCAACCTGCTGAAGGCTGCCAAGCATGGAATGCGTGGCTCTGCAGCGGAGTTGGTGACACCGCTACGACTTGCAGGCAGGCCTACTGCCACCTCCTCTACTCCATCCTCTTCCATAATCTCCTTGGCTGAGTCCTCTTCTGCTGCGGCGTCTGGCTGCACATCAACTGAATCCCCCCAGCTCCCCAGGGGCTATTCCACATGCCGGATACGACAGTGTCACGCTGTCTTGGGGTTGACTTGCCTGAAAGCAGAGAGCCACACCGGACCAGCACTCCTGTCCGCCCTGAACGCACAGGTGGATCAGTGGCTGACCCAGCACCAACTGGAGATCGGCAAAGTGGTGTGTGACAATGGAAGCAATTTGTTGGTGGCATTGAATTTGGGCAAGTTGTCACATGTGCCGTGCATGGCACATGTGTTGAATCTCATCGTACAACGCTTTGTGTCTAAGTAACCAGGCTTACAGGACGTCCTCAAGCTGGCCAGGAAGGTGTGTGGCCATTTCAGGCGTTCCTACACTGCCATGGCGCACTTTTCAAACATTCAGTGCCAAAACAATATGCCAGTGAGGCGCTTGATTTGCGACAGCCCGACACGTTGGAATTCAACACTCCTAATGTTGGAGCAGGCGGTCGAACAAGAAAAAGCCGTCAATGAGTATTTGTATGACCGAGGTTCTAGGACAGCCTTTGCGGAGCTGGGATTTTTTTTGCCACGTTACTGGACTCTCATGCGCAATGCCCGTAGGCTCATGGGTCCTTTTGAGGAGGTGACAAACCTAGTCAGTCGCACCAAAGGCACCATCAGCGACCTCATCCCATTTGTTTTCTTCCTGGAGCGTGCCCTGCGAAGAGTGCTGGATCAGGCTATAGATGAGCGTGAAGAGGAAGAGTTGTGGTCACCATCACCACGAGAAACAGCCTTGTCATCATCGCTTGCCTGACCTGTGGCAACGCTGCAAGAGGAGTATGAGGAAGAGGAGTCAGAGGAGGAATGTGGCTTTGAGGAGGAGGAAGAACAACCACAGCAGGCATCCCAGGGTGCTCGTTGTTGTCACCTATCTGGGACCCGTGGTGTTGTACGTGGCTGGGGGGAAGAACAGACCGTCAATGACATCAGTGAGGAGGAGGAACAGTAAATGAGTAGCTCGGCATCCAACCTTGTGCAAATGGGGTCTTTCATGCTGTCATGTCTGTTGAGGGACCCTCGTATAAAAAGGATGAAGGAGAACGACCTGTACTGGGTGGCTACGCTACTAGACCCCCGGTATAAGCAGAAAGTGGTGGAAATGTTACCAAATTACCGGAAGTCAGAAAGGATACAGCAGTTCAAAACCAAACTAAAAAATATGCTTTACACAGATTATAAGGGGGATGTCACAGCACAACGGGAATCTAACTGGGGAAGAGGTGAAAGTAATCCTCCCCCTACCGCGACCACGGCGGCAAGGACAGGACGCTTTACAGATGTGTTGTTGATGGAGGACATGCAGAGCTTTTTCAGCACTACACATCGCCACAGCCCTTCGGGATCCAGTCTTAGAGAACGACTCGACCGACAAGTAGCAGACTACCTCGTCTTAACTGCAGATATTGACACTCTTAAGGAGCGATGAACCCCTTGACTACTGGGTGTGCAGGCTTGACCTGTGGCCTGAACTATCCCAGTTTGCGATAGACTTCTGGCCTGCCCCGCTTCAAGTGTCCTGTCAGAAAGGACCTTCAGTGCATCAGGAGGCATTGTCGCTGACAAAAGAAGTCGCCTTGGTCAAAAATGTGTTGATTACCTCACCTTCATTAAGATAAATGAGGCATGGATCCCGAAGGGACTGACAGTGGGGGATACGTTTGACTAACAAAAGGCCTGATGACATGCCTTGGCCTCAAAATGGTCCCCACGCTGCTGTATTTAAAGTCTGTATACCGGATGACTTTCGTGAATTCTCCGCCACCAACTAGGGTTCAAGCCGCAATGTTTTATTCACCTTTCTGCCTGGAAAACAAACATAAATTTTTCCGACCGCTGCTACAGCAACAATACCTAATTTTGTGTGCATGCCTAATTTTTCTGGCCTCTAGTGCTGCACTGTGGCTGCAAAAACAAAAAAAAAGGCACATGCATGTGTCAATTCCCCTGCATGATCGGTACCTTGTTGTGGTGAAGGGGCTTGCATATCACAATTAAGCGATCATCACCTCTATGAGTGTGTTGGCAATGTTGCCACACCCCAAATAAGGCCATTGCTTCATTATGATCAGACTAAAAGCGATCGGCTGGATAATTTTTCATAGAAAAAACATTATTTTTCTTATTTTTTTTATTGTATGGGTTTTTAATACATAAAATAAAAAAATCATAATAAAGCCTCGTAATAGTTTATTAGAAATAATGCAGACAATTAAAAAAATCCCCATCAATTCCAATGCAAAGCAAGTACAGAGCTCAGAACAAAATTATTTCAGGATGTCGTTAATTCGACAATGATTAATCAATTCGACACACGTCCCCAGATAGGGTACGTAACAGGGATTAAATTGATGAGAATAGTGCTACAGAAAATACCACTCATATTGGGTGGGACAGTAAATTGCACAGCGCAGACGCAGTGACCGTGGCGTGGATTCAAACAAAGGGGAGGGAGCCAGCGTTTTTTTAACCATCTCCCCATTCAAAAAATCAATTCAATTCACCTTCGGGGACCCTTGGTGTTGTACGTGGCTGGGTGGAGGAAGAAACCTTCAATGACGTCAAAGGGACATGGCTAGCTTGGTATTCAACCTTGTGCAAATGGGAAGTTTGTTGTTGGGCAAATGGACTGTTTGCGGTGCATTAAAAGGGGAGTTTGGTCTGTCAATGTCTGTGAAGCGGGCGTAACCCTTACACTACCTGATCGTATACACACACTGGATGTTTTAAACCACGTTGTTCCAAAAAAATTTGGATTGTTAGGTGATTTATGCCCTTTATGGATTAAAATCCAACTCTGCGTCAACTATGTAATTTTCCATGGGAGTTTTGCCATGGACCCCCCTCCGGCATGCCACAGTCCAGGTGTTAGTCCCCTTGAAACAACTTTTCCATCACTACTGTGGCTAGAAATAGTCCCTGTGGGTTTTAAAATTTGTCTGCCTATTGAAGTCAATGGCGGTTCGTCCGTTCGTGAACATTTGCAGAAATTTGCGTTCTCCTCTCGTGAACGGAAAATTTTATGTTCGCGAAATCTCAATTAAGGACAGGCAACAAGCAGAAGAGACTTTTTTGGGCTAAAGAACACAAGGAATGGACATTAGACCAGTGGAAATCTGTGCTTTGATCTGATGAGTCCAAATTTGAGATCTTTGGTTCCAACCACCGTGTCTTTGTGCGACTGCAGAAAAGGTGAACGGATGGACTCTACATGCCTGGTTCCCACTGTGAAGCATGGAGGAGGAGGTGTGATGGTGTGGGGGTGCTTTGCTGGTGACACTGTTGGGGATTTATTCAAAATTGAAGGCATATTGAACCAGCATTGCACTATTCCATCTGGTTTGCGTTTAGTTGGACCATCATTTATTTTTCAACAGGAAAATGACCCCAAACACACCTCTAGGCTGTGTAAGGGCTATTTGACCATGAATGAGAGTGATGGGGTGCTGCGCCAGATGACCTGGCCTCCATAGTCACCGGACCTGAACCCAATCGAGATGGTTTGGGGTCAGCTGGACCGCAGAGTGAAGGCAAAAGGGCCAACAAGTGCTAAGCATTTCTGGGAACTCCTTCAAGACTGTTGGAAGACCATTTCGGGTGACTACCTCTTGAAGCTCATCAAGAGAATGCCAAGAGTGTGCAAAGCAGTAATCAAAGCAAAAGGTGGCTACTTTGAAGAACCTAGAATATGACATATTTTCAGTTCTTTCATACTTTTTTGATAAGTATATAATTCCACATGTGTTAATACATAGTTTTGATGCCTTCAGTGTGAATCTACAATTTTCATAGTCATGAAAATAAAGAAAACTCTTTGAATGAGGTGATTCCAAACTTTTGGTCTGTATGTGTGTGTGTGTGTGTGTGTATGTATATATGTATGTGTGATTTTTTTTTAATATATATATATATATATATATAGACATATATATACTCTGTAATCCCATGCAAATTACGAGGGGGATGTATGTAATGGACGGGTCCTTTCACCAGAATACTGAAAGATGTTTGCTGTTCATGTATATATAAACAACGAGACGTATATATATTTATGTGTGTGTGTGTAATGTATGAAATCATCCGGTGACATCATACATGGGTCCCGCGTTGTGTGTATAACTCTATATATGTATACAATCACAGCGAGGGAGAGATGTATGACGTAACCGGATGATTTTGTACATGTAAAAAACGGTATTAATTAATCATTTGTAAAAAAAAAAAAAAAATTGCCATAAAACCCCTCTTGTATTTTATCTGCTGTTCATGTAATTAACCCTCTTTCGCCCTTTAAATGTACAAAACGCACCTTATCTGCCTGTGACGACATTAGCGAACACAATGAATATTGCCCGTGACACAATCCACAAACATAATGGATATTGCCTGTGATACATTTAGCAAACACAATGGTCTTAGTTATCGACCACATGGAACTATGTCCAGCTCCTTTATCCAATTATCTCTGGGATGGAGAGGAGAGATTTTACTGTTCATGTGGGAGTGTGTTATATCTTACTGTATATTGATTGGTCACTGTATTTTGTGTGCCTGTTCCCCACAAGGGCCCCGTGTGAGTAACCCTTGCCGGAGGACTTGATAAAAAGTTGAGCTGTGGCCATCAATAAAGTTGATCATTTTTACCCCCATCCGGAAGTCCTGGATCCTGTTTGTGGGGGATTGGGAGCTATATATTCACAACACCTTTGGATTTACTTGATTTTTGGGAGACTCTGTACGGATTTACTCTGCTGGAGTGTAAGATATCTGTAACAAGAATAAAATATGGATGTGGTACAGTTAACACACATGCTTTGAGACATGTAATGTAAACTAAATAAAATGTTATGCGTCAAGATTTTTTTTAAATGGATTTTGCTTCAAGAAAACGTGATGAGTTAATTAATTTGATTTAAGAGGTAGTGTGTTAACCCTACTTCATCTGTACGGATTAGCAGCATTACTGTATATATACATTACAGAGTGTTGTAGAATGGGGGACCAAATTCATGTAAGCATTTACCTGGGCATAATCTTGAACTGTACTCTACTACTCGATCATAGTTTAGCCTCTTGATGTCACACAATTTTTTTGGGATGGCTGGTATTTCATAACGCACTCCATATTTGGCATATAACTCTGATTGAAGAGACAGTACTATCTCCATTTTGTCCTTTCTTTTTGTGGTCCGGTCATATCCCTGAAGAAGAAATTGCTGATGGATAAAGATGAAAGCATATATTCAAAACATGTTTAGTATACCACATATTAAACATATATCAGGAAAGAAATTTTTTAAAGCCAAATTAAAATTTTCATGTTACTGTTAAGAATCCCGATTCTATTGAGATTCTATGTGTGTGGGCTCTGACAAATCAGATATTGCCCAAGTAAGCTGAGATGTACCTGTCTTGTTAATGTACGGTACTGTATGTATAGCTGGGTCACCTCGCCGCAGTGCACCCCGTGTAAAGCAAAATGAACCGGTAAAACCTTACATTCAGACTAAGAAAGCTCTTAGTCATAAAATAGAATCTCTGTATATATTGTGTGTTTGTAATATAGTGTGTGGTATATATTTAGTGGCAGGAAAATTGATGTGCTATGTGCATATGATAGAGTTTTTCCTTAGACCATACATACATGCTACTAACATCGTGCGCCGACGAAACAAGAATGCTAATTTCACTACTGTAAACAGTAGGGATGAGCGAACCCGAACTGTATAGTTCGGGTTCGTACCGAATTTTGGGGTGTTCGTGACACGGACCCGAACCCGAACATTTTCGTAAAAGTCTGGGTTCGGTGTTTGGCGCTTTCTTGGCGCTTTTTGAAAGGCTGCAAAGCAGCCAATCAACAAGCGTCATACTACTTGCCCCAAGAGGCCCTCACAGTCATGCCTACTATTGGCATGGCTGTGATTGGCCAGTGCAGCATGTGACCCAGCCTCTATTTAAGCAGGAGTCACGTAGCGCCGCACGTCACTCTGCTCTGATCAGTGTAGGGAGAGGTTGCAGCTGCTGCTGTTAGGGCGAGATTAGGCAGGGATTTACTCTTCCAAAACACTTAATGAAGTGATCGATCTACAGCTGTGAATCATTCAACCTCTGCTATTTAAATGCTCACTGTTTTTAGGCTGCCCAGAGCGTTTTTCTGTCACTTTTTTCTGGGGTGATCGGCGGCCATTTTGTGTCTTGTGGTGCGCCAGCACAAGCTGCCACCTAGTACATTTAACCAATAGTGTTTTTTTTTGCTATATCCTATATCAGGGGCTTGGCTGTGCTTACTATTTTATTGAGGGGTGAAATACAATTGCCAAAATAGCAGTACCCTAAATCTGGTGTTTTAGCTGTGGCTAGCCAATTGTAATACTGATTGCTGTCTGGCAAAGGATATATTTTTTTTCTGGGTTGAAATACAATTCCCAAATTAGCAATTCCCTAAATCAATGGTTTCTGCTGTATCAGGCCAAGTTTAAATCTATCCATAAAAGGGTATATTACATTAAAGGTGCTGATAGGGTCATCCTCAATAACTTCACACGCTACCGTGCATTTCCAAGTCTAATTCTGTCCGTAAATGTATACCTGTCATCCAGGGCCTAAATAATAGGCCTACAATTTATATTCAGCTAAATCTGTGGTTATTACTGTGGCTGGTCAAGTTATTTAGTGTCCGCCAAAGCACAGTTTTTTTTATGGGTTGAAATACAATTCCCAACTTAGCAATTCCCTAAATCAGTGGTTTCTGCTCTATCAGGCCAAGTTTAAATCTATCCATAAAAGGGTATATTACATTGAAGGTGCGGATAGGGTCATCATCAATAACCTTCACACGCTACCGTGCATTTCCAAGTCTAATTCTGTCCGTAAACGTATACCTGTCATCCAGGGCCTAAATACTAGGCCTACCATTTATATTCAGCTAAATCTGTGGTTACTGCTGTGCCTGTATTAGTGTAATAGGGTACCTAAATAGATAGCCAGATAGTGTTAGGTGCCTGTAAAAAAAGGCCTGAATTTGAAATCAATACATTGGGCCAAATAATTTTTTTCTTATTGTTGTGAACGGTAACAATGAGGAAAACATCTAGTAAGGGACGCGGACGCGGACATGGTCGTGGTGGTGTTAGTGGACCCTCTGGTTCTGGGAGAGGACATGGCCGTTCTGCCACAGCCACACGACCTAGTGTACCAACTACCTCAGGTCCCAGTAGATGCCAGAATTTACAGCGATATTTGGTGGGGCCCAATGCTGTTCTAAGGATGGTGGACAGACTGTGCGAGCAGCAGCAGGCCATAGTGGAGTTTCAGCTGCAGCACGCACGGGTCAGTCGCACTGCGGAACAGCACCACTTCACCACCAATGACTGGGCCTCCATGCGAGACCTGTGTGCCCTGTTGCCCTGTTTCGAGTACTCCACCAACATGGCCAGCGGCGATGACGCCGTTATCAGCATTACAATACCACTTCTATGTCTCCTTGAGAAAACACTTAGAGCGATGATGGAAGAGGAGGTGGCCCAGGAGGAGGAGGAGGAGGAGGAGGAGGAGGAAGAGGGGTCATTTTTAGCACTTTCAGGTCAGTCTCTTAGAAGTGACTCAGAGGGAGTTTTTTTGCAACAGCAGAGGCCAGGTACAAATGTGGCCAGCCAGGGCCCACTACTGGAGGATGAGGAGGAGGTGGAGGAGGATGAGGATGAAGCATCTTCACAGCGGGGTGGCACCCAACGTAGCTCGGGCCCATCACTGGTGCGTGGCTGGGGGGAAACGCAGGACGATGACGATACGCATCTCACAGAGGACAGCTTGTCCTTACCTCTGGGCAGCCTGGCACAGATGAGCGACTACATGCTGCAGTGCCTGCGCAACTACAGCAGAGTTGCCCACATTTTAACGTGTGTGGACTACTGGGTTGCCACCCTGCTGGATCCCCGGTACAAAGACAATGTACTTCCTGCACTGGGATCTTGTGGAATATTTATATATAAATATAGAGAGGTATATGGGGTCAGTGCAATGTGTCTATGACTGGGCATCCCCATGAGTGCATATAATTAGTCCATAATCAAGAGATCATTCACTAGTTATTGTTGCTGCCGGCTATATCCCCAACCTACTGATTAAGCATATACAAGTCTCATAGGAACATATAGACAGCCAACAACATATGGAGTAACGAGCCAAAATAATGTAGAAATGCAGTAATTACCTTGGATGCTGTGTCTCAGGGGTTAAGCGCCGGATGCACTGTATGCGCGCCAGCTTAGCGCCTTTTAAAGTCGCGGGGGACGCCACTGCGCTCTGAATCATGGGGTGTATCCGGTCATGTGACCTTGTTGGGGCGTGCGTGCGTTCCACTTGCGTGTCAGGCACGCAGATTGACCGTTCACTATGCTGCAGTGCGCATGCGCGAGCAGGGCGGAACTGTCCTGCGTTCCACCTGCGTGTCACTCGTGCGTCTATATGGCAGACAAGGGGCAGGAATTTTATGTAATGTGACATAGTAGTATATTATGCGCCAGGGTTGCGCTAGACACCCTTGAGTGTCTGGATAGTGGGGCCAAATATATATTATAATGCAGATCCTAGGCGAAATCAGTGACAGGAGATGAATTGGCACATTGAAAAAAACGGCAAAGCACCACATATAATACCAGAGCATACTTTTGTAGAACTTGATTCAAGATAAAGACCTATTGGTATATGGTAAATCTATAATGTCCCTAACGTAATGGATAATTGGTGGGGTGGATAACGGGAAAGGAGGATTATAATATATATTTGGCCCCACTATCCAGACACTCAAGGGTGTCTAGCGCAACCCTGGCGCATAATATACTACTATGTCACATTACATAAAATTCCTGCCCCTTGTCTGCCATATAGACGCACGAGTTACAGGCAGGTGGAACGCAGGACAGTTCCGCCCTGCTCGCGCATGCGCACTGCAACATAGTGAACGGCCAATCTGCGTGCCTGACACGCAAGTTGAATGCACGCCCGCCCCAACAAGGTCACATGACCCGATACACCCCATGATTCAGAGCGCAGTGGAGTCCCCCGCGACTTTAAAAGGCGCTAAGCTGGTGCGCATACAGTGCATCCGGCGCTTAACCCCTGACACACAGCATCCAAGGTAATTACTGCATTTCTACATTATTTTGGCTCGTTACTCCATATGTTGTTGGCTGTCTATATGTTCCTATGAGACTTGTATATGCTTTATCAGTAGGTTGGGGATATAGCCGGCAGCAACAATAACTAGTGAATGATCTCTTGATTATGGACTAAATTATATGCACTCATGGGGCTGCCCAGTCATAGACACATTGCACTGACCCCATATACCTCTCCATATTTATATATAAATATTCCACAAGATCCCTTGCCTTCTTGATGGATCATCTATACGAAATGCCTGTACATTAGTGCAAATGTGTCCCACGTTGGGCAGAACCGCCATGTGTTCAACTATGACACTGTAATGCACCACATACACTAATCCACTTACCAACAGTAGCATACTAAACTTCATTGACTTAAACTATAATCGCTGATAAAATCATGTTTACTCACAGATGACAACGAGCTGTCTATTGTTTTTATACTATATCCTTTGTATATAATTTTTCCCTTATGTTCAATTGTATGTGTGTGTATATATATATATATATATATACTAGAAAACTTTTTCTAAACAATTTTTTTCCTCATGTAACGAAGGTACCAATGCATATATTATATAACTCATACGAATATACATTATCTTTATAGATTTAAGACCACTGAGGAAGGCCGTGAAAGGCCGAAACGTCTGGACGTTTTTCTTCTATTCTCATTGCTGTGAATATTGCACCGGAACTCTAATCATGTGAAAAAATGTGAAAAGAAAAAAATGTGAAATTAAAACTTAATAGCAACAAGAAAAACTGTGTGCTGCAATCTTCTTACTATGATTCTCTGCTATGACATGAAGCCTGATACTCTGCTATGACATGAAGCCTGAATCTCTGCTATGGAACCTCTCTCCTCTGTCTGGGTGCTGGGGCCTAAAAATATCTGACAGTGGCCTGTTCCAGTGGTGGGTGACGTGAAGCCTGATTCTCTGCTATGACATGAAGCCTGAATCTCTGCTATGGGACCTCTCTCCTCTGTCTGGGTGCCGGGGCCTTAATATCTGACAGTGGCCTGTTCCAGTGGTGGGTGACATGAAGCCTGATTCTCTGCTATGACATGAAGCCTGAATCTCTGCTATGGGACCACTCTCCTCTGTCTGGGTGCCGGGGCCTAAATATCTGACAGTGGCCTGTTCCAGTGGTGGGTGACATGAAGCCTGATTCTCTGCCATGAGACCTCTCTCCAATTGATATTGGTTAATTTTAATTAATTTTATTTTTATTTTAATTCATTTCCCTATCCAAATTTCTTGCAGGGGATTTACCTACATTTTGCTGTCGTTTGCAGCCCTCTAGCCCTTTCCTGGGCTATTTTACAGCCTTTTTAGTGCCGAAAAGTTCGGGTCCCCATTGACTTCAATGGGGTTCGGGTTCGGGGCGAAGTTCGGATCCCGAACCCGAACATTTCCGGGAAGTTCGGCCGAACTTCTCGAACCCGAACATCCAGGTGGTCGCTCAACTCTAGTAACCAGTTAAAATGTTTCGAATTGATTTTCCGACAAAAAAAAATAGAAAATTGTATAAATATAGATAATAATCACATCTACTAATATTTCAGAATTTGTGATCTACACAACAATTATTGTGCTGCATGCAATATGTACAAAAACAACATATATGCTTTAAGAGAATATTACTTACAGTTAATATGATGTTGTCCTCATCTTTCTCAAATATGTGTCTGAACTTTGACGTACTTCCAGTAGCCATTGTATTCATTCACTTGTAAAGTTCAACTAGTGATGAATGCTTGATGAAAGGTAGTTCACACTGGTCATAGTCACTGGGCGGTTTGAATACTGTAAATTATGTCAGACGATTTTTCACACACATTTACATTACTCGCTTTATTTAAATTAGAGAGAGCCATAGTGAATTTAATAAATCTAAAAATATTCAGAAAAAATATATATATGTGAAATCACGATTTTGATTATTGCACCCGGCCATTGCCGTACTGGTGCTTCTTCCTGCTTGGCCTGCCTGACCGAGGTAATCGTCTAAGCCTGTCTAGCCAAATTTTCGTTTATCAAACTATTAGAGATCAGCTGAATATTGCCATATATTCTTTTTATTGGAGTATCCACGAATATAAAAAAAATTATATATATAGCAATCTAGCAAATATATTCGTTATTTAGAATTTTTTTATTTATTTAAAGTGTACTGTTAATCAACTTCAGCATACTCCTCCCCGACAAGCATCCCCGTCACCATGGGAACACCTGTGGGTTAGAAAATACCATCGGATCTGAGTTTTCCCTGAGATTATGAAAACTCAGGTCTAATGGTATATTCTAATCCACAGGCGTTCCCATTGTGATGCGGACGCTTGTCGGGGAGGAGAATGCCAAAGTGGAATAACAGTACACATTGAAAAAAAAAAAGATGAATATTCAAAATAACGAATATATTCACTATATTGCTATAACTTTGCTTTTTAGAATATTCATCATATATGCTATATTTCTATAACAAGAATATATAGCAAGTAGGGTAAATTTTATCAAGATCTGAAGTTCAGAAACAGACAAAAAATAATTGACTATAAAAAAAAAGATTATAGCACTACATTAGTGAAATTGCAGTCTATATGTGCATTTTACGAATATTCGCTATATTCTAAAACAAGAATATATAGCAATATAGCGAATATTCGTAAAATACACATACCATTAGCAAAGCAATAGGAAAGTTGCCTTATACAGTTAAAAATCGCAATACGCAAATAATTAAATCGCATGTTAATCGTGATAAATAGAATGACAAATATTCAATTTCGACGAATATAAGACAAATATTCAATCGAATATTCGCGAAATATCGCAAAATCGATTTATGGCACTTCTCGCTCATCACTAATTTATTTATACAGTAGGGCGTATGTCCATCTGCTGAAAAATCTCAATTGGCTGTACTGTACCAACCTATGGATGTGTCATGGGTCAAAGTTCGGCGCCATGCAAGAAAATATGGTGCGTGTGAATGTCGCCATATGTTCACCTGTTCGGCGAATCGCGAACGAGACAAGTTCACCGTTAAATGACCGCCGGGGGCGACCCGCAAGGCCATCTCTAATAGAGAGTTGCTAGCCATTAAGTTGGCTTTTGAAGAATGGCGTCATTGGTTAGAAGGAGCAATTGATCCTATCACGGTGATTGATGATCACAAAAATCTGGCTTCCCTGGAGCCGGCTAAACGTCTTAACCCAAGGCAGGCCAGATGGTCATTGTTTTTCACCAGATATAACTTCATCGTCACCTACCGCCCTGAGTTTAAGAACGTCAAGGTGGTTGCTTTGTCGCGCAGCTTTCCTTGGGGGGAATCTAAAGATCCTAGACCTATTTTGTCCGAAGGGGTAGTTATATCCTATATCCTGACCTTGAGGCAAAGGTGCTAGAAGCCTAGGAAGATGCACCAGACTCGTGCCCTTCGGGGAAGTTGTTTGTTTCTTCTGAATTATGTCACAAGTAGTGTTGGGCTTGAATATTCGAATAGCGAATATTAATCGTGAATATCGGCACTTCGATAATTTGCGAATATTTAAAATATTGTGATATATTCGGAATTTCGAATATTCAAGATTTTATTTTCAACAGTAACCTCCCTTCTTGCTTGTGGGCCAATGAGAAGGCTGCAATGTGTTTGTGTGAGCTTAGCAACATCCCTAGCAACCAATAGGAAAGTTGCCTACTAGTGATGGCCTTGCGGTTCACCTGGGGGTCGTTTCATGGTGAACTTTGCTCGTCCGCGATTCGCCGAACATGCGAACATATGGCGATATTCGCGCCCACCATATGCTTTTAAATTGTGAAGAACTTTGACCCATGACTAGGGATGAGCGAACCCAAACTGTATAGTTCGGGTTCGTACCGAATTTTGGGGTGTCCGTGACACGGCCCTGAACCCGAACATTTTCGTAAAAGTTCGGGTTCGGTGTTCGTCGCTTTCTTGGCGCTTTTTGAAAGGCTGCAAAGCAGCCAATCAACAAGCGTCATACTACTTGCCCCAAGAGGCCGTCACAGCCATGCCTACTATTGGCATGGCTGTGATTGGCCAGTGCAGCATGTGACCCAGCCTCTATTTAAGCTGGAGTCACGTAGCGCTGCACGTCACTCTGCTCTGATCAGTGTAGGGAGAGGTTGCAGCTGCGACGTTAGGGCGAGATTAGGCAGGGATTAACTCCTCTAAAAAACTTAATTCAGTGATCGATCTACAGCTGTGGATCATTGAACTGCTGCTATTCAATTGCTCACTGTTTTTAGGCTGCCCAGAGCGTTTTTCTGTCACTTTTTTCTGGGGTGATCGGCGGCCATTTTGTGTCTTGAGGTGCACCAGCACAAGCTGCCACCAAGTACATTTAACCATCAATAGTGTGGTTATTTTTTGGCAATGTCCTACATCAGGGGCAAGCTGTCACCAAGTGCATTTAACCATCAATAGTGTGGTCATTTTTTGGCTATATCCTACATCAGGGGCAAGCTGTCACCAAGTGCATTTAACCATCAATAGTGTGGTTATTTTTTGGCTATATCCTACACCAGGGGCAAGCTGTCACCAAGTGCATTTAACCATCAATAGTATGGCTTGGCTATATCCTACATCAGGGGATTGGCTGTGCTTGCTATTTTATTGAGGGGTGAAATACAATTGCCAAAATAGCAGTGCCCTAAATCTGGTGTTTCAGCTGTGGCCAGCCAATTGTAATACTGTCTGCTGTCTGGCAAAGGATATATTTTTGTTCAGGGTTGAAATACAATTCCCAACTTAGCAATTTCCAAAATTTGTGGTTTCTGCTGTATCAGGGCTACTTTAAATCTATTCATTAAAAGGGTATATAAGATTCAAGGTGCAGATA
The DNA here is from genome assembly GCF_014858855.1 of Bufo gargarizans. NCBI lineage: Eukaryota > Metazoa > Chordata > Amphibia > Anura > Bufonidae > Bufo > Bufo gargarizans. The sequence goes on along the minus strand of NC_058080.1, from coordinate 610,508,370 downwards.
GGGTCATTCTCAATAACTTCACACACCCGCTACTGTGCAATTCCAAGTCTAATTCTGTGTGTAAACGTATACCTGTCACCCAGCGCCTAAATAATAGGCCTCAAATTTATATTCATCTAAATCTGTGGTTATTGCTGTGGCTGGGCAAGTTATTTAGTGTCCGTCAAAGCACAGTTTTTGTTCTGGGTTGAAATACAATTCCCAATTTAACAATTCTCTAAATTAGTGGTTTCTTCTGTATCAGGCCTACTTTAAATCTATCCCTAAAAGGGTATATTAGATTCAAGGTGCAGATAGGGTCATTCTCAATAACTTCACACACACGCTACTGTGCAATTCCAAGTCTAATTCTGTCGTATACCTGTCATCCAGCGCCTAAATACTAGGCCTCAAATTTATATTCAGCTAAATCTGTCGTTACTGCTGTGCCTTTATTAGTGTAATACGGTACCTAAATAGATAGCCAGATAGTGTTAGGTGTCTGTAAAAAAGGCCTGAATTTGAATTCAATACATTGGGCCAAATAATATTTTTGTTATTGTGGTGAACGGTAACAATGAGGAAAACATCTAGTAAGGGACGCGGATGCGGACAAGGTCGTGGTGGTGTTAGTGGACCCTCTGGTGCTGGGAGAGGACGTGGCCGTTCTGCCACAGCCACACATTCTAGTGTACCAACTACCTCAGGTCCCAGTAGCCGCCATAATTTACAGCGATATTTGGTGGGGCCCAATGCCGTTCTAAGGATGGTAAGGCCTAAGCAGGTACAGGCATTAGTCAATTGTGTGGCCGACAGTGGATCCAGCACGTTCACATTATCTCCCACCCAGTCTTCTGCAGAAAGCGCACAGATGGCGCCTGAAAACCAAGCCCATCAGTCTGTCACATCACCCCCATGCATATCAGGGAAACTGTCTGAGCCTCAAGTTATGCAGCAGTCCCTTATGCTGTTTGAAGACTCCGCTGGCAGGGTTTCCCAAGGGCATCCACCTAGCCCTTCCCCACGGTGGAAGATATAGAATGCACTGACGCACAACCACTTATGTTTCCTGATGATGAGGACATGGGAATACCACCTCAGCACGTCTCTGATGATGGAACACAGGTGCCAACTGCTGCGTCTTTCTGCAGTGTGCAGACTGAACAGGAGGTCAGGGAGGAAGACTGGGTGGAAGACGATGCAGGGGACGATGAGGTCCTAGACCCCACATGGAATGAAGGTCGTGCCACTGACTTTCACAGTTCGGAGGAAGAGGCAGTGGTGAGACCGAGCCAACAGCGTAGCAAAAGAGGGAGCAGTGGGCAAAAGCAGAACACCCGCCGCCCAGAGACTCCGCCTGCTACTGACCACCACCATCTGGGACCAAGCACCCCAAAGGCAGCTTCAAGGAGTTCCCTGGCGTGGCAGTTCTTCAAACAATGTGCTGACGACAAGACCCGAGTGGTTTGCACGCTGTGCCATCAGAGCCTGAAGCGAGGCATTAACGTTCTGAACCTTAGCACAACCTGCATGACTAGGCACCTGCATGCAAAGCATGAACTGCAGTGGAGTAAACACCTTAAAAACAAGGAAGTCACTCAGGCTCCCCCTGCTACCTCTTCTGCTGCTGCAGCCTCGGCCTCTTCTGCTGCTGCCGCCACCTCGGCCTCTTCCTCCGCCTCTGGAGGAACGTTGGCACCTGCCGCCCAGCAAACATGGGATGTACCACCAACACCACCACCTGCGTCACCAAGCATCTCAACCATGTCACACGGCAGCGTTCAGCTCTCCATCTCACAAACATTTGAGAGAAAGCGTAAATTCCCACCTAGCCACCCTCGATACCTGGCCCTGAATGCCAGCATTTCTAAACTACTGGCCTATGAAATGCTGTCATTCAGGCTGGTGGACACAAACAGCTCAGGTCGCTTGCTATCCCACAGTATGTTGTTCCCAGCCGGCACTACTTCTCCAAGAGAGCCGTGCCTTCCCTGCACAACCAAGTATCCGATAAAATCAAGTGTGCACTGCGCAATGCCATCTGTGGCAAGGTCCACCTAACCACAGATACGTGGACCAGTAAACACGGCCATGGACGCTATATCTCCCTAACTGCACACTGGGTAAATGTAGTGGCAGCTGGGCCCCAGGCGGAGAGCTGTTTGGCGCACGTCCTTCCGCCGCCAAGGATCGCAGGGCAACATTCTTTGCCTCCTGTTGCCACCTCCTCCTACTCAGCTTCCTCCTCCTCTTCTTCCACCTGCTCATCCAGTCAGCCACACACCTTCACCACCAACTTCAGCACAGCCCGGGGTAAACGTCAGCAGGCCATTCTGAAACTCATATGTTTGGGGGACAGGCCCCACACTGCACAGGAACTGTGGCGGGTAAAGAACAACAGACCGACGAGTGGTTGCTGCCGGTGAGCCTCAAGCCCGGCCTGGTGGTGTGCGATAATCGGCTTGTTGCAGCTCTGGGACTAGCCGGTTTGACGCACATCCCTTGCCTGGCGCATGTGCTGAATTTGGTGGTGCAGAAGTTCATTCACAACTACCCCGACATTTCAGAGCTGCTGCATAAAGTGCGGGCCGTCTGTTCGCGCTTCTGGCGTTCACATCCTGCCGCTGCTCGCCTGTCTGCGCTACAGCGTAACTTCGGCCTTCCCGCTCACCGCCTCATATGCGACGTACCCACCAGGTGGAACTCCACCTTACACATGCTGGACAGACTGTGCGAGCAGCAGCAGGCCATAGTGGAGTTTCAGCTGCAGCACGCACGGGTCAGTCGCACTGCGGAACAGCACCACTTCACCACCAATGACTGGGACTCCATGCGAGACCTGTGTGCCCTGTTGTGCTGTTTCGAGTACTCCACCAACATGGCCAGTGGCAATGACGCCGTTATCAGCGTTACAATACCATTTCTATGTCTCCTTGAAAAAACACTTAGGGCGATGATGGAAGAGGAGGTGGCCCAGGAGGAGGAGGAGGAGGAAAAGTGGTCATTTTTAGCACTTTCAGGCCAGTCTCTTAGAAGTGACTCAGAGGGAGGTTTTTTGCAACAGCAGAGGCCAGGTACAAATGTGGCCAGCCAGGGCCCACTACCGAAGGACGAGGAGGACGAGGATGAGGAGGACGTGGAGGAGGATGAGGATGAAGCATGGTCACAGCGGGGTGGCACCCAACGCAGCTCGGGCCCATCACTGGTGCGTGGCTGGGGGGAAACGCAGGACGATGACGATACGCCTCCCACAGAGGACAGCTTGTCTTTACCTCTGGGCAGCCTGGCACACATGAGCGACTACATGCTGCAGTGCCTGCGCAACGACAGCAGAGTTGCCCACATTTTAATGTGTGCGGACTACTGGGTTGCCACCCTGCTGGATTCACAGTACAAAGACAATGTGCCCACCTTACTTCCTGCACTGGAGCGTGATAGGAAGATGCGCGAGTACAAGCGCACGTTGGTAGACGCGCTACTGGGAGCATTCCCAAATGTCACAGGGGAACAAGTGGAAGCACAAGGCTAAGGCAGAGGAGGAGCAAGAGGTCGCCAAGGCAGCTGTGTCAGGGCCAGCTCCGCTGAGGGCAGGGTTAGCATGGCAGAGATGTGGAAAAGTTTTGTCAACACGCCACAGCTAACTGCACCACCACCTGATACGCAACGTGTTAGCAGGAGGCAACATTTCACTAACATGGTGGAACAGTAGGTGTGCACACTCCTCCACGTACTGACTGATGGTTCGGCCCCATTCAACTTCTAGGTCTCTAAATTGTCCACGTGGCCAGAGCTAGCCTTTTATGCCTTGGAGGTGCTGGCCTGCCCGGCGGCCAGCGTTTTTTCTGAATGTGTATTCAGCACGGCAGGGGGCGTTATTACAGACAAACGCAGCCGTCTGTCTACAGCCAATGTGGACAAGCTGACGTTCATAAAAATGAACCAGGCATGGATCCCATAGGACCTGTCCATCCCTTGTGCAGATTAGACATTAACTACCTCCCCTTAACCATATATTATTGTACTCCAGGGCACTTCCTCATTCAATCCTATTTTTATTTTCATTTTACCATTATATTGCGGGGCAACCCAAAGTTTAATGAACCTCTCCTCTGTCTGGGTGCCGGGGCCTAAATATATGACAATGGACTGTTCCAATGTTGGGTGACGTGAAGACTGATTCTCTGCTGACATGAAGCCAGATTCTCTGTTACGGGACCTCTCTCCTCTGCCTGGGTGCCTGGGCCTAAATATCTGACAATGGACTGTTCCAGTGTTGGGTGACGTGAAGCCTGATTCTCTGCTATGACATGAAGAGTGATTCTCTGCTGACATGAAGCCAGATTCTCTGTTACGGGACCTCTCTCCTCTGCCTGTGTGTCTGGGCCTAAATATCTGACAATGGACTGTTCCAGTGTTGGGTGACGTGAAGCCTGATTCTCTGCTATGACATCAAGACTGATTCTCTGCTGACATGAAGCCAGATTCTCTGTTATGGGACCTCTCTCCTCTGCCTGGGTGTCGGGGCCTAAATATATGACAATGGACTGTTACAGTGGTGGGTGACGTGAAGCCAGATTCTCTGCTATGGGACCTCTCTCCAATTGATATTGGTTAATTTTTATTTATTTAATTTTAATTTTAATTAATTTCCCTATCCACATTTGTTTGCAGGGGATTTACCTACATGTTGCTGCCTTTTGCAGCCCCCTAGCCCTTTCCTGGGCTGTTTTACATCCTTTTTAGTGTCGAAAAGTTCGGGTCCCCATTGACTTCAATGGGGTTCGGGACGAAGTTCGGGTCGGGTTCGGATCCCGAACCCGAACATTTCCAGGAAGTTCGGCTGAACTTCTCGAACCCGAACATCCAGGTGTTCGCTCAACTCTACCCATGACACATCCATCAGCTGGTACAGGACAGCCAATTGAAAAGTTTCCACATGGACATACTCCTTACCTTATAAATAGACCTGATCTGGCCGCCATTTTACATTCAGTCTTTTGTCAGTGTAGGGAAAGGTTTCTGTGTGGAGCAGGGACAGACTGTTAGGGACAAAAACGCTATCAAATAGGTCCACAAAAGTCCTTTTAAGGACTCGTATAGGTGTACTATTGATAGGTGTGCAGTACAGAGGGGTGTAATACACTTATAATATACCTTCTAACATAGAAAGCATATTATAGTAGATTTGTATTGTGCAGCAGTGGTGAGCGGTTCTGCAGCGATACTGCAGCTTCACAGAATGACAAACGCAATTAGAAAAAATAATTATAACTGGTGTGATATAACAGTCCCCCCCAAAAGAGCGGATAGAAGCGGGGTGTTATATACCAATAATATACTTTCTATCTAGTGCATTTGGGTACAGCAGCATTTGTTTGCTGTTTTGCTGCGTTTCCTCTACTACACACAGTGACAAACGGTATTGGAAAAATGTATTATAACTGGTGTACGCATGCGCGTACGCGCAAACTATATTGCCAATATTTAGCATTTAAAAAAATAATGACTGGAGATTGCAAATTTAAATAATATATCTGGTATGTCACTGTCCATGTTGTGGGACTATTTGTGCACTTCTAGTAATTATTTCTTGGCTGCAAATAGGAGCTGAAGGTTTTTCAGGTTCGTCTGCCATTAAAATCAATGTGACCAGCTGCGAACTTGGGGTTTGCGAACATTTAATTGCGGTCGTGCGATCGCATTTGCAAACCATCACGGCAGATGTTCGTCCATCAGTAATGAGTGGCAGGGGCAATATTTGAATTTGCGATTTTTCCCGAATCTTTGGTAGAATATTCGGCATATATTCGAGAATTTGCGAATTCGAGATTATTTTCTTGATCGAGAAAAATCATCAATGTAATATTCGTGTAATGCGCTCGAAATACAGGCGTGAGTCACTATAGCTACATTTGCCAAGCTGCTAGAAGTTTCTTGAGACTGGAGAAATGGTTGGCACGGCAGAACATTGCAATAGCTTTATACAGTTGCAAGAAAAAGTATGTGAACCCTTTGGAAAGATATGGATTTCTGCACAAATTGGTCATAAAATGTGATCTGATCTTCGGCTTTTCGGTGATCTGAGAGGGGGACTTCTCTTCGGTTATTCATCCGCAGTTGAACGGACAGACTGAGCGCACTAATCAGAATCTGGAGACTTACTTGAGATGTTTTGGAGGAGTGGTCTTCATTTTTGTTAGATGAATTTGCCATTAATAACCGTAGACAGGAGTCCACTGATAAGTTGACGTTTTTTGGGGCATATGGGTTCCATCCACAGTTTGGCACATTTTCCAGTTCTGTCTTCCAGTATTCCTGAGGAGGAACGATTTTCCTCTTCTTTGTCTTCTATTTGGCGGAAAATTCAAAATAACCTGAAAAAGATGGGCAACAGGTATAAATGGTCCGGACCTGAGAGTGGGTGATTCTGTATGGCGGTCCAGAAGAAACATTAAGCTTAAAGTACCTTCTTAAAAGTTCGGCCCAAGATTTATTGGCCCCTATATAAAATCACTGCCATTATTAACCCTGAGCCTTCAGTCTTGAACTTCCTCAGGCTTTGAAAATTCATAATGTATTTCATAATTGTTGAAGAAATATGTCGAACCTGTTGAGCCGTCTTCCTTATCCCCCGCTCCTGTCATGGTTGACAGTAATTTAGACTTTCATATCGGCAGGATTGTGGACTCCCGAGTTCTCCGTAGATACCTCCAGTATCTCGTTCACTAGAGAGGTTACGGACCGGAGAAGAGGATGTGGTTTCCAGCCGATGTGAATGCTAATCGTCTAGTAAAAAGCCTTTCACAGAGCTCATCCTGATAAGGTCAGTCCTGGGTGCCCAGAGGTCAACCGTAGAAGGGGGGTACTGTCAAGGTCCCTCCTGTGACCGATGTCAGGAGATCAAAGAGACTGGCTACATGTGAGGGAATCTAACAGCCTCTTTGGTTACTTGCTTCAGTTGTTGTTGTTGCTCATGACCACACACCTTGTTTCAGGTGTAGCTTAGTGGTCATCACATCTCCCCTATATAGTCTGACCTCACCCATTTGGCTTTTGGAAGAGCTGGTGTGTTGTCCTTTCTGAAGTCCGAGCTCGTCCATCTCTTCAGAAGTTAAGTGTCTTGCTCCTTTGTGTTTTGCTGTCCCTCCCTGTGTCTGTTGGTAGTAGGCCTCAGGGAGACGCTGGGTCCTTCAACTGGGAAGGAGCAGATCGCCTCAAGCCCAGCCTTTATCTATAGGGCTCCTTAGCGTCTCCAAGGTCTCATGTTACGGTGTATGGGCATTCCTACCTTTGGGGTGTGCCCATACAGATAGGAGACAGGGCAAGGAGTAGGGTTATTTAGGAGGCGACCCTCCCCCTTTACCCTAGCATTGAGGCCTAGTGGCTTTTCCCATCCCTCCTGTTGTTGGTGTGGTGTTCCCTCCCATACCTCACCCCTGACACAGCCTCTAGCAGACCAACTAGACTAACCAGTTGCCCAAAATGTCCCACACCACACACAGATTTTTATCATATTCTTTGGGCCTGCCCATAGATATATTCTCTATGGGGTCAAGATGCACAAATAATCAAAGATGTCTGGAGCCTTGATATTCCCCTAAGACCTATGATCTATCTCTTCCATTACTGGGAGGAGACGAGCAGTGAGGGCCCAAATGAACAAAGGCTACTGGTCTTTTTTTCATGCCATTTGCTTGGTGTCTCTTGCAAAATTGGCTACAGCCCACAACCTCTTCAAGAGGAACAATTTTGCAAAATCTGGAAGGTTTACTGTCACTGAACAATTGAAAATCCTCTCTACCTTAGAAATTGAAACAATAATGAGATCCTTTACTCTTACCCAATGGTATTTGACTGAGCAATTGAAAGGCATGTTAGGTAGGCTGCAACAATGAAACTAACATAACACCATTAGACTGAAAGGTACATAGCCCGTGGAAAGCCCTTGCTAAAATATATGTGTAACATTCAAACAAAATGCTTCTGTCATGGAAGGTTTCTATTGTTTTTTATGTGCAGGATATGATTGTATATGTCTTAATGATAGTTGTACGTTTTTATGTACGATGTATCAAGTAGTCTTAAATAAAAATAAATAAATAAAATAGAGGGCTTCAAAGGGAATTCATAGGAATGTGAGAATGTGAGGAATAGGTTTTTATGAGGACCAAAAAGGAGAGTCTATAGGAAACCTTGGAACTGAAAAATAAAGCAAATACATTACGTTTAAACAAAACTCTGTTTTTCAAGAGGCGTATGCAGCTGTACTGTGTGTGTATGTTGGCTACATAGCAAAGCTGCATTTACCAGGTGTGTATGCAGAAGTGCTGTCTGTATGTAAGTTACTGACCTGAACCCCTACTTTTCATAACACCACTAAGGAGGCTTTAATAAGTAGAAAAGGTGTGTCTTATAGTTAGATGCATCTTATAGTCCGGAAATATGCTATATATGTGGGCCAATAGAGGCAAACTTGACACATTGGTTATACTGTAGAGGACAATGTGCCAAGCACTCACCAGTTGGGGGGGTGAGGGTTGAGGCAGAATAATGCCACACCACCTACTCACCAGTGTATCGAAGAGCGCCCACATGGAAGCTCTGTACAGGGAAGCGTGATATAGACGGTATCAAGAAGAAGGGGGTCGGTTGCTCACCGACTTCTGTGCACAGCAGCTCCTGCTGCATTCAGCACCATGAAAGCTCTGTACAAGGATGCTAAGAATGATATGACGGTACCAAGCAGAGGGGGGGGGGGGGGGGGGGGCAGTGCTCACCGACTTCTGCATCCACATTAAAGTGTTGGTAATTAATATTTGCATTTTAATCTGCTAGTTGTATACTGTAAATGTTAGATCATTTTTTAATAAATGTTAGTAATTCCTAAAAATAGAAAATGACTTAAAATATTAAACATTTTTAACGCACATGCTGAGATTTATTTCATAGGGCTGCTGTATTCTCTTTAGAGATAGCCATTGTGTAGGCCTATTGTTCATGTTTTATAATGGTTTCAGTGACTGTAATGGGTGTCACAAAGATTGAACCTATTCATTGAGAGTTATGACAGAGGACTGGTTTTTGAGATTGTTATCAGATAATTATAGAAAATTACTATTAACAGGAAAGTGTTTTGTTCCTTTGTCCATAGTAATTTGTCATCTTTAATAGAGTCCTATTGTATACAGTGTGTGTGTGTTAAATGCAGTTGAAATGGTGACCCCCTTATTAAATGTCATGTTTAACCACTCATTCACACGCTGTACTTTAATTCCTTTGATTTAGTTACATGTATTGCTTTGTACTTTAGAAAACCAAAGAATTATTTCACGTCCTAATGCTAAAATTGAGGCTGAAAAGTCACACAAATACAACATAAAATGACATTAAATTTGTACACATGATAAAAAGTGGACAGTAATGGATGTCCAGAAATTCAAGCCAGGCCTTGGCTGAACCAATATTAGTGGCATGTTATATTCCTTTAAGCATCATTTATAGTGCTGTTCTTCTTATATGGGGCACCTTTTGAGCCCCCTCAGCCAATGAAGTTAACAGCTGAACATTTTGAATGGTTTGTGGCCGGAGGCCATGAAGTGGCGTTGTACAGAGATGGGGCTGAACAAACTGTACTTTTGTACCAGGAGCTTTTAAATATGTCTACAGTTTAGTACATTTCAAGCGCATCCCTTCATTCTTCCCCCTTTACATAGGAATACTTAACTCTTTTTTTTCACTGGCTAAAGTATCAGGACCTCTTTATGTCTCTTTTTATAACAGCAATGTGACAATTTTTATGAATACCCCAAAACATAGCATTTCAATATAGTGAATTGTCTTACAGTTGTGCTTGCTTAGTAGTCTCAATCTCTCTATCAGATTATGTAACTGACTAGCATTGACACATTGTAAAATGTGCTAAAAATACAGTACCATTGCTGGTTTAAACAGCTGTTAAATACTGAGAGAAAGTTGCTTGCATAATGTATGCAGTGAATAAGATGCCATGTACTGAAAAAGGCCTGGAGCTCAAAACTCAGTTCTGTGCTGCTATCAGAAATGGATGGTTTCTCTATATGGTTTAATAGAGCTCGATATCTAGAATATTTATGAAGGTAAAGGACACAACATGCCAGCAAATAAATAAAAACTTTTAAATCCATAGGTACTGAGAGAGGCTAAAAAAGGAGCTTTCTCAATCATTTTAATTTAAGGAATTGCTGTTCATATACTTTACCTGTATATTCAAAGTGTTCCAAACTTTTATTACCAGGGTGGGAACAATAGTAGTAGTGAAACTTTCATTATTTACCTTCTCTGCTTAGCACTTCTTAAGTCATTGTAGAACTAAGACACTTTACACGGGACTATTATTGGGCAGATCAGAAACAAATGTCAGTATGGATGCTAGTTTTTGATAATCGAATAAGCCTTAATATTCCCCTAAGACCTATGATCTATCTCTATCATTACTGGGAGGAGATGAGCAGTGAGGGCACAAATGAACAAAGGCTACCGGTCCTTTTTAATGGCATTTGCTTGGTGAATAAGAGATGTCTTTTGCAAAATTGGCTACAGCCCACAACCCCATCAAAAGAGGGCCAATTTTGCAAAACCTGAAAGGTTTGATGTCACTGGAACATAGAGTAGCAGAAAGGCGTAGGGAGGGAAGTGTAACGAAGGTCCTTAAAAAATGGCGCAGTTTCATAGTGCAAATCCTCTCTAGCTCGGAAATTGAAACAATAATGAGACACTTTACTCTTACCCAATTGTATTTGACCGAGCAATTGAAAGGCACGTTACATAGGCTGCAGCAATAAAACTAACATAACACCATTATTAGACTGAAAGGTACATAACCCGCGGAAAACCCTCGCTAAAATAAGATATATGTAGGGTTGAGCGCCCCCGAACCCAAACTTTTTTTTGTACCCCGACCAAAAACCCGAACATTTTCGTAAAATTTCGGGTTCGAGTTTTGTGTTTGGCAATTTAATGGGGCTTTTTGAAAGGCTGCAGGGCAGCCAATCAACAAGCGTTTAACTAGTGTGCCCTTAGAAGCCATTACAGCTATGCCGACTAATGGCATGACTTTGATTGGCCAAGTGCAGCATGTGACCCAGCCTCTATATAAGCTGGAGTCACATAGCGCCACACGTCACTCTGCTCTTACTAGTTGTAGGTATAGGATGCTGCTGCTGTGAGGGAGAGATTAGGAAAGACTCTAATATCTGCACTTGGTGTGAAGTCAGCGATCTACAACATTTTTTGTTTTGGGGGTGCAATGCAACATTTTTGTTCCCTGCCCTGAGCCCAGTAAGACTGAAAACAAAGTTTTAATCCATCTGTTAGTTAGGTGGGCGTCGGCGGCCATTTTGTGCAACAGCAGTGCACCAGCACTGCATATGTGCCAGGGACAATCATTTAATCCTGTTCTTGTAGTTCAGTGGCTGACATATACCCATTTTTAAAGTGCACCTGCACTGCATATGTGCCAGGGGAAGGGAAAATAATACTGTCTATTAGTTCAGGGACAAAGGGGGTGGCATATCCCCATTTTTTTCTGTAAAGTACCCCTGTGCTGCATTTCTGAGAGTGAAATATAATCAGTTAAATCCATCTGTTCCAATTTGGGGTGACATATTTAAATTTTTTGTTGTAAAGTGCCTCTAAGGTCTGCACTGCACATGTGACAGGCAGGCACATAAATTTAGCAAATCCGTCTGTTGCATTGAAGGGGTGACATATCCACCATTTTTTATGTTAAAGACCCCTGTGCTTCATTTGTGAGAGTGAAATTTAATCTCAGTTAAATCCATTTGTTTCATTTATGGTTAAAAAAACCTTTTTGGGGTCAGTAAAGTACTTTTTTGCCCTGTGCTGCATTTCTGACAGTCCAATAAAACTGTCAAATACAGCAGTTAAATTTTTTGCTGAAAAATTCAATTTTTTTGTTACTATAAAGTACATTTGCGGCCTACGCTGCATTCCAGTCAGGCAAATAAAACCATTAAATACCGCTGTTACATTTTTGGGCTTCAAATTCCCCTTTTTGGGTGTAAAGTACCTATGAGACCTGCACATGTGACTGGCAGGCACATAAATTCAGCAAAACAATCTGTTCCATTGTAAGGGTGACATATCCACCATTTTTAATGTTAAAAACCACTGTGCTTCATTTGTGAGAGTGAAAAATGATCACAGTTAAATCCATCTCTTTCATTTAGGGTTCAAAAAAACCCTCTTTTTGTGAGCAATAAAGTACCTTTATGCCCTGTGCTGCATTTCTGACAGTCCAATAAAACCGCTAAATACTGCAGTTACATTTTTTGCTGAAAAATTCAAATTTTTGTTGCTATAAAGTACATTTGCGGCCTATGCTGCGTTCCTGTCAGTCAAATAAAACCATTAAAGGGGTTGTCCAGGTTCAGAGCTGAACCTGGACATACCTCCATTTTCACCCTGGCAGCCCCCCTGACATGAGCATCGGAGCAGTTCATGCTCCGATGCTCTCCTTTGCCCTGCGCTAAATCGCGCAGGGCAAAGGCATTTTTCTGAGTTCCGGTGACATACCGGGCTCTCTATGGGGCTGACAGGCAGCCCGGTGACGTCACCGGCACTGATGGGCGGGATTTGGCTCTGCCCTAGCCAGTAAAACGGCTAGGGAAGAGCTAAAGCCCGCCCCTCAGAGCCGGTGACGTCACCGAACACACTGCTGGGCGGAAGTTACCGCCCGGCAGTGTGTTATTGAAAACACAAGAGCCTGTGCCCTGCGCGATCTAGCGCAGGGCACGGGAGCGCATCGGAGCATGAGATGCTCCGATGCCAGGCTCAGGAGGGCTGCCGGGGTGAAAATAAGGGTATGTCCGGGTTCAGCTCTGAACCCGGACAACCCCTTTAACTACTGCTGTTACATTTTTGGGCTTCAAATTCCATTTTTTGGGTGTAAAGTACCTCTGAGGCCTGCACATGTGACAGGCAGGCACATAAATTCAGCAAATCCATCTGTTCCATTGTAGGGGTGACATATCCACTTTTTTTATGTTAAAAACCCCTGTGCTTCATTTGTGAGAGTGAAATATAATCACAGTTAAACAAGGTACCGATCACGAAGGGGAATCGACACATGTATGGGCCTTTTTTTTTGTTTTGTTTTTGCAGCCACAGTGCAGCACCAGAGGCCAGAAAAATTTGGCATGTACACATGCCTGAGAAATTTGATATTGTTGCAGCGGCCGGAAAAATTGATGTTTTCCAGGCAGAAAGTTGACTAAAACATTGCGGCTTGAACCCTAGTTGGTGGTGGAGAATTCCCGAAAGTCATCTGGTATGCAGACATTAAATACAGCAGCGTGGGGACCATTTTGAGGCCAAGGCATGTAATCGGGCCTTTTGTTAGTCAAACGTATCCCCCACTATCAGTCCCTTAGGGATTCATGCCTCATTCATCTTAATGAAGGTGAGGTAGTCAACACTTTTTTGACCGAGGCGACTTCTTTTGTCAGTGACAATGCCTCCTGCTGCACTGAAGGTCCTTTCTGACAGGACACTTGAAGCGGGGCAGGCCAGAAGTTCTATCGCAAACTGGGATAGCTCAGGCCACAGGTCAAGCCTGCACACCCAGTAGTCAAGGGGTTCATCGCTCCTCAGAGTGTTGATATCTGCAGTTAAGGCGAGGTAGTCTGCTACCTGTCGGTCGAGTCGTTCTCTAAGGCTGGATCCCGAATGGCTGTGGCGATGTGTAGGACTGAAAAAGCTCTGCATGTCCTCCATCAACGACACATCTGTAAAGCGTCCTGTCCTTGCCGCCGTGGTCGTGGTAGGAGGAGGATTACTTTCACCTCTTCCCCTGTTAGATTCCCGTTGTGCTGTGACATCCCCCTTATAAGCTGTGTAAAGCATATTTGTTTGTTTGGTTTTGCACTGTTGCATCCTTTCTGACTTGTGGCAATTTGGTAACATTTCCGCCACTTTCTGCTTATACCGGGGGTCTAGTAGCGTGGCCACCCAGTACAGGTCGTTCTCCTTCATCCTTTTTATACGAGGGTCCCTCAACAGACATGACAGCATGAAAGACCCCATTTGCACAAGGTTGGATGCCGAGCTACTCATTTCCCGTTCCTCGTCCTCACTGATGTCATTAACGGTCTGTTCTTCCCCCCCAGCCACGTACAACACCACGGGTCCCAGATAGGTGACAACAACGTGCACCCTGGGATGCCTGCTGTGGTTGTCTTCCTCCTCCTCAAAGCCACATTCCTCCTCTGACTCCTCTTCCGCATACTCCTCTTGCTGCGTTGCCGCAGGTCCGGCAAGCGATGATGACAAGGCTGTTTCTCGTGGTGATGGTGACCACAACTCTTCCTCTTCACGCTCATCTACAGCCTGATCCAGCACTCTTCGCAGGGCACGCTCCAGGAAGAAAACAAATGGGATGAGGTCGCTGATGGTGTCTTCGGTGCGACTGACTAGGTTTGTCACCTCCTCAAAAGGACACATGAGCCTACAGGCATTGCGCATGAGCGTCCAGTAATGTGGCAAAAAAATTCCCAGCTCTGCAGAGGCTGTCCTAGAACCCCGGTCATACAAATACTCGTTGACAGCTTTTTCTTGTTGGAGCAGACGGTCGAACATTAGGAGTGTTAAATTCCAACGTGTCGGGCTGTCGCAAATGAAGCGCCTCACTGGCATGTTGTTTAGGCGCTGAATGTCTGAAAAGTGCGCCATGGCCGTGTAGGAACGCCTGAAATGGCCACACACCTTCCTTGCCTGCTTGAGGACGTCCTGTAAGCCTGGGTACTTAGACACAAAGTGTTGTACAATGAGATTCAACACATGTGCCATGCAAGGCACATGTGACAACTTGCCCAAATTCAATGCCGCCAACAAATTGCTTCCATTTTCACACACCACTTTGCCGATCTCCAGTTGGTGCGGGGTCAGCCACTGATCCACCTGTGCGTTCAGGGCGGACAGGAGTGCTGGTCCGGTGTGGCTCTCTGCTTTCAGGCAAGTCAACCCCAAGACAGCGTGACACTTTCGTATCCGGGATGTGGAATAGCCCCTGGGGAGCTGGGGGGATTCAGTTGATGTGCAGCCAGACGCCGCAGCAGAAGAGGACTCAGCCGAGGAGGTTATCGAAGAGGATGGAGTAGGAGGAGTAGAGGAGGTGGCAGTAGGCCTGCCTGCAAGTTGTGGCGGTATCACCAACTCCGCTGCAGAGCCACGCATTCCATGCTTAGCAGCCGTCAGCAGGTTGACCCAATGCGCAGTGTAGGTGATATACCTGCCCTGACCGTGCTTTGCAGACCAAGTATCAGTGGCCCAACACTGTATGCCAGAGATGCCATAACTTCCTTTTCAATCACAGAGTAGAGGTTTGGGATTGCCTTTTTTGAAAAAAAAAATCGTCCGGGTACCTTCCACTGTGGTGTCCCAATAGCGACAAATTTTTTGAAGGCCTCAGACTCCAGCAGCTGGTATGGTAAAAGTTGGCGGGCTAAGAGTTCCGTCAAGCCAGCTGTCAGACGCCGGGCAAGGGGGTGACTCTGTGACATTGGCTTCTTACGCTCAAACATTTCCTTGACAGACACCTGACTGTGGGCAGATGAGATGGAACTGCTGAAGGTGAGAGGCGAAGTGGGGGGTGGTTGAGAGGGGGGCAAGGAGGACAGCAGTGGTTGACGTGGCTGAAGATGCTGGACCAGGAGGAGGATGGTGGCTTTGAGTTTGTGTGCTGCTTGTATTCATCATGTGTTGATCCCATAGGCGTTTGTGATGTGAGATTATGTGCCTTCGCAAAGCAGTTGTACCTAGGTGGGTGTTGGACTTCCCACGACTCAGTTTCTTTGGGCACAGGTTGCAAATGGCATCGTTGTTATCAGAGGCAGACACACAAAAAAAATGCCACACTGCTGAGCTTTGCAATGACGGCATTCTGGTGATGGCAACAGCATGCTTTGATTGGCGTGCTGTCTGGCTGACCCCGGGTGCCGATACATGCTGTCTGACTGTGCCACTAGTTCCTTGCGACGACCCCCCCCTGCTTCCAACTTGTCTCCTCCTTCTCTCTGTCTCCCCTTCTGAACTTTCCCCCTCTTCTTCTTCTCTTCGAGCAGGCACCCACGTGGCATCCACGGACACATCGTCATCAACCGCTTTACTTGTATCTGACACCTCAGCAAAGGAAGCAGCAGCGGGTACAACATCATCATCATCATCATTACACTGTATGTCCATGTGTGTAATGCTGCCTGACTGATACATATCCCTGTTATCTACATCCTCTGGCAATAATGCAATTCATCCAACTGATGTGTAAATAACTCCTCTGAGGGATCAAGTGAAGCGGCTGTGGTGGCTGTGGTGGTAGTGGTGGTGGTGGCGGCGGGTGGGAGAGTGGTAACTTGAGAGCAGGTGACTAAAGCTGAGCTGGAGGAAGATGGTGTGTCAAGGTTTTTAGCGGAAGCTGTTGAAGATTGGGTGTCCTGTGTAAGCCAGTCAACTATTTTCTCAGAATTTTTTGGGTTCAGGGTACGTGGCCTCTGAACACTGGGCATTATTCCAGGGCCAGTGGAAATCACAGCACCACGGCCACAACGGCCCCTGCGGGGTGGCCTGCCTCTGCCTGTCATTATTTTTTTAGATAAGCGGTACTATGCATGCAAAGTACTGTGCCACCCTATATAAGTGGTGGGCAGTGGGCACAGTACAGTCTGTGTGGGCCTGACACACACTGGCTTGCAACTGCGATTATATCACAGAGAAATAATATAAATAGATTTTTTTTTTTTATCTGCAAGGTATTGTCTGTGACACCCTGTATGGATGGTGTGCACACAGTACTGTCTGTGAGCCACACAGTCACTCACTGGCTTGTAACTGCGATTATATCACAGATAAATAATATACATTTAATTATTTTTTTCTGCAAGGTATTGTCTGTGACACCCTGTATGAATGGTGTGCACACAGTACTATCTGTGACTGAGCCTGCAGCCTCTCACACACGGGCAGGCAACTGCAATGTGTGTGTATATATATATATATATATATATATATATATATAAAAAAGCAGACTGATGTACCAGCCCTAAAAAGGGCTTTTTGGGGTGCTGTCAGGACGCTGACCTTACAGCAGATGAGTCTGTGAACCCAGAACACTGCCCTAGCTAACACTTTCCCTATTGAATCAGCAGCAGCTACACTCTCCCTCCTCTCACTAAGAATGCAGCTTCAGAATGAATCTAAAATGGAGGGTCTAGGAGGGGTCAAAGTTTGCTCAATGATGATGTATAGGGGACGGACCGAACATCGCATATGTTCGCTGACCGCGGCGAACGCGAACAAGTAATGTTCGCGTGAACTGTTCGCGAATAGTTCGGGACAACACTAATGGCCATCAGTCTTTCACCTCACCCCCTTGCAAATCAGGCAAGCAGTCTGAGCCCTGAGTCATACAGCAGTCTTTTCTGCTTTTTGATGACACTGCTGGCAGGGATTTTCAGGGCCATCCACATAGCCCTGCTCCAGAAGTGGAAGAGAATGAGTCCACCGATGCCCAACCACTTATGTTTCAGGATGATGACGAAACACAGGTGCCAACTGCTGTGGCTTTTTGCAGTGTGCAGACTGACAAGGAGGGCAGGGGTGAAGACTGGGTGGAAGATGAGGTCCTCGACCCCACATGGAATCAAGGTCATGTGAGTTACCTGTGTATTTTGGAGGAAGGGGGGGTGGCTGCACAGAGCCACCAGCTCAGCAAAAGAGGGAGCAAGTTGCAAAAGCGGAGCGGCCGTCTCCTAGACAGTATGCCTGCTACTGCCCACTGCAGCAAGGGACCGAGCACACCAAAGCCAGCTCCAAGGAGTTCCCTGGCATGGCAGTTCTTCAGACAATGTGCTGACGACAAGACACGAGTGGTTTGCACGCTGTGCAATCAGAGCCTGAGGCGAGGCATAAACGTTTTAAACCTGAGAACAACCTGCATGACCAGGTATCTAAGTGCAAAGCACGAGCTGCAGTGGAGTAGACACCTCAAAAACCAAGAAAGGTAATTGGCTCCTCCTGCTTTGTCTTCTGCTGCAGTCTCGGCCTCTTCATCCCCCTCTGGAGTGACAATGGCACCTGCCACCCCGCAAACAGAGGATGTGGCAGCAACGCCACCAGCTCGGTCACCAAGCATCTCCACAATGTCCCATGGAAACGTTTAGCTGTCTATTTTCCAAACACTGGAGCGAAAGAGGATGTACCCCCCCTACCCACCTGCGATCCGTGCCCCTGAATGCCAGCATTTTCAAATTCCTGGCCTTTGAAATGCTGTTATTCTGTCTGGTGGATACGGACAGTTTTAAGAATCTGATGGCGGTGGCTGTCTCACAGTACTTTGTGCCAGCCGCCACTACATTTCCAGGCGAGCCATCCCTTCCCTGCACAACCAAGTGGGGGACAAAATCAGGTGTGCACTGCGCAACTCCATCTGTGGCAAGGTCCACATAACTATGGATACGTGGACCGGTAAGCACGGTCAGGGACATTATATCTCCATAATAGCACACTAAGTAAATGCAGTGGCGGCTGAGCCTGAGGCGGTTAGCAATTTGGCGCATGTCCTTCCACCACCAAGGAAAGGGCATTTCTCTTTGCCTCCTGTTGCTTCCTCCTCCTACTCCACTTCCTTCACCACCAACTTCAGCACAGCAGGGGGGAAACAACAGCAGGCAGTTTTGAAACGTATCTGTTTGGGGGACAAACCCCACACAGCGCAGGAGCTGTGGACGGGCATGTAACAACAGACCGATGAGTGGTTGTGCCAGTGAGCCTCAAGCCCGGCCTGGTGGTGTGCGATAATGGGTGAAATCTTGTAACAGCTCTGGGCCTAGCCGGTTTGACGCACATCCCCTGCCTGGTGCATGTGCTGAATTTAATTTAATTACTTGACCCACCCTCTTCACCCAATCAGGTTTCAGCCATTGACCTCTCTTGGATGTGGTATCCGTTTCTCAGGCTCCTCTCTGGCATTGAACCCTGATTCCCCATTACCCTTAATCACCATGGTAGGCGCATAAAAGAACATCAAAAGTTGATAGGGAAGATATCCAATTGGATCGTGGACGTCACAGGGACGTGCGATCAGGCAGAAGTTATCTAGAGTCAACAAAGCGGCAGCAGGGCCTCTCCTGTATAACATTTCCTTATCCAAAATACTGTAGTGACATCCCTTGTAATTTTTTATTACTCATTCCAAAAACAAGGCATCTTAATAGTCCTGTATTGTTATTTATCGTCACTATCTCCCCGAGTCGGGAGTGGGTAATTGCACCTCCTGGCTTCCTTCCTTAGATTTTTCTGCTTTAATAACTCTTTCCACCATCTCCACCCAATCAGATTTCAGCCATTGACCTCCCTTGGATGTGGTGTCCCTTTCTCAGGCTCCCTCTCCGGCATGGAACCTTGATTCCCCGTTATCCATGATCACCATGGTAGGCGCATAAAAGTACATTGAAAGTTGATAAGGAAGATATCGAATTGGATCGTGGATGTCACGGGGACGTGCAACATGGTGGAGCAGTATGTGTGCACACGCCTATTCGTACTGACTTATGGGTCTGCCCCCTACAACTTCTGGTTTTCCAAATGTGGCACATGGCCTGAGCTTGCCCTTTACACCTTGGAGGTGCTGGCCTGCCCTGCAGCCAGTGTATTGTCGGAACGTTTGTTTAGCACGGCAGGAGGGGGTTATCACAGACAAGCGCAGCCGCCTGTCCACAGCCAATGTGGACAAGCTCACATTCATTAAAATGAACCAGGTAGGGATCCCACAGGACTTCTCTGTACCTTGTGCAGAATAGACATGTATACCGGCCTTACCCAGCCATTGTTGTACTCCAGCGCACTTTCTCTTTGTTTTATTTTTTCTATTTCCCAATGTTTTGGGGTCTGCCCAAAATTAAACAAAAAAATAAATAAATAAAATAAGATAAAAAACTAAACCAAAAACAAGTTGGATACCTCCTTCTCCTCCACCGCTGCTTCCACCTACACCGCCACATCCACCGCCTCCTCAACCTCCTACTCAATATGACCTCCTCCTCCAAGATCAAGATTATTATTTTTATTTTTACGTATTGTATGTTATTTTAACTAATTTACCTATCCACATTTGTTTGCAGAGCACTTGCCATGCTGCCTTTTGCAACCCTCTAGCCCTCTCTAAGCACCATATGTCCCGGAGCGGCATACAACGTGCACACGGGAGCACGCAGCATCATAGGTAACTATGCCAATAATGTATATTAACCATAGGTTACTATTGATGCTGTGCGCATCAGCCACCCGTGGGACGAATGTCCTGCACTCATATGAACACAGAACTATGGTCCCATGGGCGGACGATGCGGAGAGTATCATAGTAACCTCTGCTGTTGTGCGATCCCATGTGCACAATGTATTCCGCTCCGGGACATATGGCATGCTCATGGACTGTATGTCTCGAAGGGCATACGGTCGTGTGTAAGTGTCTAAAGTAGCTAATAAATATAAACTACCCCAAAAAAATAACATTAAACTGTATCCGAACTAACTATATAATGACCATAAACATGTGTAACTTCTGGATTTTGATGTAAATCTGAAGTGTTTATACACCTACTCCACACAATGCACTAATTGTCTGCTAAACTAAATTGCATTAATATTTTCTTTTCTTTTAAACATACAGTAATCTATAAATGCCGTCAATGAATGGGCAAGTTCAAGAAGGAGCATCTAGAAGATCAATTGGCTATCCATAAGTTGCTGCGGCGGGTTTCGAAGAAGGTTCGGATGATGGATAAGAGGAACCGTCAAATAATGAAAGATATAGTAGCTTTCCATGAAAAAATAAAAAAAATAAGCTAGTAAGGACAGTTATTGTTAAAGTGTTGTAAATTGTTAAAATGTTATTAAAATTATTTATCTGCCACAGACTTGATGTGCCCGATCTTGAAAGTTCTAGCAGTCGGAGGAATGAATCGTGTCGTGTGTAGATAATTTTGTACTTCTTTTTCTTGTTGTTTAAAAAAATTATTATTTATTGAAACAAAAATTTTAGAAAGTCAAATAGTGTAATTTTTTTTTTTATGTTAGCCCATTCCTGCTGCACACTTACAACATGATGCTGTCAGAGGTGTTTTGGTTTATTTTTGGTGTTGTCCTGTCTGGTAAGGGCCCATTCCTGGGAACAAATTCCTGCTGCACACTTTGAATCTGCTGCTGGCTGTCAAGCTGAGTTAGGCCGATTTATGTGTAGTCCTTATTCTTGACCCTTAACATCTACCTGCTGCTGATGCTGAAGTCTGTCCTGACCCTGATGACTTATGTGTGTGCCTAAGAGCTGTTTCACATGAGCGGATGCCGTGCGTGACATCCGCTCCGTGAATGACAGCCAAGACCCGATGCAGACTGCAGAAGCACGGAGCATTAACATGACTGATAATGCTCCGTGCCTCTCTGTGATCTCTTTACTACGAAATCACAGTGAGATAAAGTTGTCATTGTGATTTCGTAGTAAAGAGGTCACAGAGAGGCACGGAGCATTATCAGTCATGTTAATGCTATGTGCTTCTGCAGTCTGCATCGGGTCTTGGCTGTCATTCACGGAGCGGATGTCACGCACGGCATCCGCTCGTGTGAATCAGCCCTTATACTCCACAGTTACCAATACTTGCTGTTGTAGGTCCTGACAATGCTGAGTTATGTAGGCCTTATACTCCACTGTTACCAATACTTGCTGTTGTAGTTCCTGACACTGCTGAGTTATGTGTGGGCATAATACTACAGTGTTACCATGTACCTAATGCTGTCTGTTCTGCTGTCTGTTCTGCTGTCTGTACTGACCCTTGAATAAAGGGGCCTTACAACAAACGTATAAAATTACACCGTAACATTACATTATAAAAAAACGAAAGCACACATTATCAAACTGAAAAAAATGTATTTATAACAAAAATTAGAAAACGAGACTCTAGGGCAACTTTTTGAGCTCCAATAATATTTGGTCCATTTTTTGTGATTGGAGAAGGTGCTTTTCCTCCATTTCCCACACCTTCATATTGACACGATGCTGCAGGTTTTTTTTTTTACTCCACCACGTCATTAATGAATTCTCTTTTGCTATCTTCTAAGTGCTTTATGCACTTGTTCACTACTGAAAAAAATATATATTTTTTTTATTTCAATTAGGGTTACTTACAAGACAATTAGTGCATTGTGTGTAGTATGTGTTTAAACACTGCCTATTTACATCTAAATACAATAACTATAGATATATACGTTAATTATATTTTGGTTTTCTTAGTGATAATTCAGTTAGAGTATAATGTTATTTATTTGGTTAGTTAATAGTTTTTCGGTAGTTTACAGAGTATGTCACTTTTTTTAATTTTCCTATTACACTAGTTTCTCTTGTCCCCTCATTGTTGCCACTTTTAACCAGCCATTAAGAGTAGGACTCAGCGGGACGTGACTTGACGCAGAGGGACAGTCTATTACGGACCAACAGACACCATGCCCCCAGGCATAAACGTTTGTGAATCGGGGTGCAAATGCTGCTCAGCTAAACAGGCAGCCATGTTAACTAAGGGCTGCTATTTTTCAGAATAATTACACATTGCATTGCAGCTCCAGAGATGCAGGTTGGAGGGGGGGGGGGGTAGTGGGATGCTTATGAATATGTTATGTATATCAAATTATAGTAATATGTGCACATATTTACCCTCCCAGTGGGGGGTGTAGACCACCTCTTCCTCCTCTTCTGGAGCTGGGGACGGGGAGGCAGAATCTGGTGGCTGGGAAGTTCTGGCCTCCTCCTCTGTCTCGCAAACATCTTGGGGGGAAGTGGCCTCCACATTTTCTCCCTCCTCCTGCTCCTCACACTCCTCCTCCTCCATGGGCACCTCTTCAGATTTTTTTATTTGATTTTTTTTTTTTGTGGTGGCGGACAGAGGGAACTGATTGACCTGTAATAATGACACAATGTTGAGAATTTTTACAAACAACTCAGAAATTATAACAAAGGGAAAGATCAAGAAATTATTATATAGAGGAATCTGCATGGGATTATGAATTATACCAATAGTGGATTTGCCCCATTTTGTTGGTAAAAAAAAAGGGTTATAGATGGGTAGAACTAGTCTAAGTTACATGGTAGTATGAGGTAACATGGGATTTGTTAGGAAGGTGCCCTATAGGGTATTGTGACAACAGTTCAGAAATTAGAAAAGTGGTTATTGGATGGTGTTATGTTGGGCATGGAGGTGTGTTTGGGGTCATTGTCCTGTTGAAAAATAAATGATGGTCCAACTAAACGCAAACCGGATGGAATAGCATGCCTCTGCAAGATGCTGTCATAGCCATGCTGGTTCAGTATGCCTTCAATTTTGAATGAATCCCAAACAGTAGTAATTCAATGGGTGGTTGGCTCTACACCTAGTGGCTATGACGGGTGCTACTAACTCAAGAATCGGGTGCCCGACCCAATAAAAATTAATAGTAGAAAGCAAGGGAGTGAGCACTCGCAACACCTGGACCATAGGGTGCAATATTAATATTTATTCAGATAGAACCTGCCGAGTTGATAAATCCTATACAGGAATAAGACACTTGAAAAAACCGCATGCAATGGTAATATTGTCAAGTGTCTTATTCCTGTATAGGATTTATCAACAAGGCTTATACCTCAGTTTATTGGTACCATTTTATATTGTATGTGATTTGTGATTGTTAGACTTGTGATTGTTGTTTTTTAAATACCTATTGGACTCGGCAGGTCCTATCTGAATAAATATTAATATTGCACCCTATGCTCCAGGTGTTGCGAGTGCTCACTCCCTTGCTTTCTACTAAATCCCAAACAGTGTCACCAGCAAAGCACCCCCACACCATCACACCTCCTCCTCCTCCTCCATGCTTCCAGGCATGTAGAGTCCATCCGTTCACCTTTTCTGCGTCGCACAAAGACACGGTGGTTGGAACCAAAGATCTCAAATTTGGACTCTAATGTCCATTCCTTGTGTTCTTTAGCCCAAACAAGTCTCTTCTGCTTGTTGCCTGTCCTTAGCAGTGGTTTCCTAGCAGATATTCTACCATGAAGGCCTGATTCACACAGTCTCCTCTTAACAGTTGTTCTAGAGATGTGTCTGCTGCTAGAACTTTGTGTGGCATTGACCTGGTCTCTAATCTGAGCTGCTGTTAACCTGCGATTTCTGAGGCTGGTGACTCGGATGAACTTATCATCCGCAGCAGAGGTGACTCTTGGTCTTCCCTTCCTGGGGCGGTCCACATGTGAGCCAGTTTTTTTGTAGCGCTTGATGGTTTTTGTGACTGCACTTGGGGACACTTTCAAAGTTTTCCCATTTTTTCGGACTGACTGACCTTCATTTCTTAAAGTAATGATGGCCACTCGTTTTTCTTTACGTAGCTGCTTTTTTCTTACAGTCTATTCAGTAGGACTATCAGCTGTGCATCCACCTGACTTCTCCACAATGCAACTGATGGTCCCAACCCCATATATAAGGCAAGAAATCCCACTTATTAAACCTGACAGGGCACACCTGTGAAGTGAAAACCATTTCAGGTGACTACCTCTTGAAGCTCATCAAGAGAATGCCAAGAGTGTGCAAAGCAGTAATCAAAGCAAAAGGTGGCTACTTTGAAGAACCTAGAATATGACATATTTTCAGTTGTTTCACAATTTTTTGTTATGTATATAATTCCACATGTGTTAATTCATAGTTTTGATGCCTTCAGTGTGAATCTACAATTTTCATATTATATAATCAAAAAGAACGGGGGCACATCAAGATTAAAGTAAGAGTGCCGGCACACGGTATAAAACGCACTGTATGAATTCAAGAGAAAAAGAATACTGAGATAAAAGCCGCACATCTATAAAAGTATCAAATTTATTGGAGACAGACACAACAAAGATTGAATTAAAAACATTGTATACAATGAATCTGGGCCATGTAAGTAAATCATGTAACATGCCCTACCTGACTCACCACAGTTCCGTAAGCAAACCCCCAAACATACAAATGAACAGAAAAATGTAATGCATGTAATGACATGGTGGAGGTATGCGTGGTGGTCAGGAAACAAGCCCAACGCGTATCGCCAGACTCTGCTGGCTTCGCATACACGAATATTTAGCAACACTCAATCTATATGTAAATAATTTATACGTAGATTGAGTGTTGCTAAATATTGTTCTGCCATGCATGCAATATGAAATAAAATACAGCTCTGTAATACAATATTACTTACAGTGAGAATAACTTCTTTTTTAAATCGAATTTGCCCCATTTTCGCTGATTTTACTTCAGGCAGACTGCCAAACTCAACTGTAAAACCGAAACCGAATCCAGGGCACATGACAAGTGACACGATTACGTCACTCATAAGATCGCGTCCTCACGCGATCATTCCTAACATTCGAATAACAAGATTGATTCCACCCTGCTTCTTGCGATATAGCGAATATTTGAAAAAACTAACGTAGAATCAATATATTTAGCTAATATAGTGGTATAATCTTCTTTGTCTAATAGTTGGAACTTTTTTTCTCTTCTGAACTTCAGATTTAAATAAAATTAAGACTCTTGAAAAAATGATTATAGCACTATATTAGCTAAATGGCACTATGTTTGTATTTTATGAATATTCACTAAATTGCTATATATTCTTGTTTTAGAATATAATACTATATAGTGATGGTGGTGGCTGCTCTCCTATATAGCTATGGTATGGTGCTGCACGTCCAGGGAGAGGACAACCTACCTCTCTGAATGAAGTGGAAATAAAAAGATGTATGTGGACGAGCACTCTACCAATTGGCACACATTTATTATAATAGAGAATATAAAATAGCCAATAATAAAACATATAAAACAACACAATAAAAATACATCAGTATAGCTACAATGGGGTAGATGAATATAATCAATGTCCATAAATACTTTATCGTGGATTGTATCTGAGGTTCTATGTAGGGCCTTCTGGTGTGGCCTATATCTCCATAGAAATCCAATGTGTCCCCAGTAATATGTGATAGATGTGCAAAATACCTATGCAACACTTGAAGGATTCGGGCAATCGACCAGTGCTTTATAAGTCAGGTGACAGTCCCATGGTATTTGGTAATATTTCGGACAGAAGAAAATAAGCTTTCCGGCTGTTTAGCCGCTTACCTCCCCTTTGTATGGGTAGTCCACTTGGGTGGTTTGTTCAAACAGAGCGGGTGATGTATGAGACCGGCGTCTCACGTTGCTCTGTTTGATGGCCGCGTCCGATACTTGCGGAGTAGCGCTTGCGTCACTTCCTATATGGTCCGGTAGTGACGTCTTTCTTGTATTCGATCCGATAGTTTGGAACTTCGATTTTTTGGATATTCAGTTTTTCGAGTATAGAAGTCCTGTCTGCATGGCCATGCGATTAGAGAAATATAGACAGGTGTATGGCGTTAAACCCAGGCGCGTTTCGGGAATAATAACTCTCCCTTCCTCAGTGGTATTTTTAGCTATTTTAAATTCTCTATTATAATAAATGTGTGCCAATTGGTCGAGTGCTCGTCAACATACATCTTTTTATTTTTGTTTTAGAATATGACGAATATGAAAAAATTATTCCTTCCAACGTAATTTGCTTGTGGGCCAATGACATCATGTTTAGATGTTTGAAAATCACAAATATTCGATATAGCGAATACATAGCACTATATTCAAAATATTTGCGAATTCTCGAAGTTGCAAAATTCGCAAAAAATATTCGATATTCAAATATTCGTGCTCAAGACTAAAATAAATCCGATCTGGCCGCATTTTAACATTTATTCTTTTGCCAGTGTAGGGAGAGGTTGCTTTGTGGAGCAGGGACAGACTGTTAAGGACACCAAACTCTAGCTAATAGGGCAACAAAAGTCATTTTAAGGACTGGTATAGGTGTGCTATCGATATAGGTGTGACTTAATGAGGGGTGGAATATCCTTATAATATAATTTCTAAATTAGAAAGAAAGTAAATTATAGTACATTTGTATTGTATAGCAGTTGTGTGTGGCTCTGCTGTGATACTACTTCTACACAGAGTGACAAACGCTATTGGAACAAATAATTTCTACTGATGTGATTTACCAGTTGCCCGCCCAATAAACTGATTGAAGCAGTGTTATATTCCAATAATATACTTTCTATATAGTGCATTTGGGTAGTGCAGCATTTGTTTGCGGTTTTGCTGCGTTACAGCAGCTACACAAAGTGACAAATGCTATTGGAAAACATAATTTCTACTGATGTGATATGCCAGTTGCCTCCCAAAAAAACTGAGGCAAGGGTTTGATATAGCAATAATATACTTTCTATATAGTGCATTTGGGTACTGCAGCGATACTGCAGCTGCACAGAGTGACAAATGTTATTGGAACAAATAATTTCAACTGGTGTGATATACAAGTTGCCCCACAAAAAACTGATTGAAGCAGGGGTGTTATAGACCAATAATAATATACTTTCTATATAGTGCATTTGGGTAGTGCAGCATTTGTTAGCGGTTTTGCTGGGTTACAACAGGTGTGATATACCAGTTGCTCCCCCCCAAAAAAGAATAAACCAGGGGTGTTATATACAAATAATATACTTTCTATATAATGCATTTAGGGAGTGCAGCATTTGTTTGCAGTTTTGCTGCGTTACAGCAGCTACACATAGTGACAAACGCTATTAGAAAAAAAAAATCTACTGGTGTGATATACCAGTTGCTCCCCCCCAAAAAAATTTAAGCAAAAGTGTTATATACCAATAATATACTTTTTATATTGGGCATTTAGGTAGTGGAGCATTTGATTGCCGTTTTGCTGGGTTACCGCAGCTACACAGTAGAGTTGAGCGGACACCTGGATGTTCGGGTTCGAGAAGTTCGGCCGAACTTCCCGTAAATGTTCGGGTTCGGGATCCGAACCCGATCTGAACTTCGTCCCGAACCCGAACCCCATTGAAGTCAATGGGGACCCGAACTTTTCGGCACTAAAAAGGCTGTAAAACAGCCCAGGAAAGGGCTAGAGGGCTGCAAAAGGCAGCAACATGTAGGTAAATCCCCTGCAAACAAATGTGGATAGGGAAATGAATTAAAATAAAAATTAAATAAATAAAAATTAACCAAAATCAATTGGAGAGAGGTCCCATAGCAGAGAATCTGGCTTCACGTCACCCAACACAGGAACAGTCCATTCTCAGATATTTAGGCCCCGGCACCCAGGCAGAGGAGAGAGGTCCCATAACAGAGAATCTAACTTCATGTCAACAGAGAATCAGTCTTCATGTCATAGCAGAGAATCAGGCTTCACGTCAGCCAACAATGCAACAGTCCATTGTCAGATATTTAGGCCCAGCACCCAGGCAGAGGAGAGAGGTCCCGTAACAGAGAATCTGGCTTCATGTCAGCAGAGAATCAGTCTTCATGTCATAGCAGAGAATCAGGCTTCATGTCACCCACCACTGCAACAGTCCATTTTCATAAATTTAGGCCCAGCACCCAGGCAGAGGAGAGAGGTCCCGTAACAGACAATCTGGCTTCATATCAGCAGAGAATCAGCCTTCATATCATAGCAGAGAATCAGGCTTCACGTCAGCCACCAATGCAACAGTCCATTGTCAGATATTTAGGCCCAGCACCCAGGCAGAGGAGAGAGGTCCCATAACAGACAATCTGGCTTCATGTCAGCAGAGAATCAGTCTTCATATCATAGCAGAGAATCAGGCTTCACGTCAGCCACCAATGCAACAGTCCATTTTAATAAATTTAGGCCCAGCACCCAGGCAGAGGAGAGAGGTCCCGTAACAGAAAATCTGGCTTCATGTCAGCAGAGAATCAGTCTTCATGTCATAGCAGAGAATCAGGCTTCACGTCACCCACCACTGTAACAGTCCATTTTCATAAATTTAGGCCCAGCACCCAGGCAGAGGAGAGAGGTCCCGTAACAGACAATCTGGCTTCATGTCAGCAGAGAATCAGTCTTCATATCATAGCAGAGAATCAGGCTTCACGTCAGCCACCAATGCAACAGTCCATTGTCAGATATTTAGGCCCAGCACCTAGGCAGAGGAGAGAGGTCCCGTAACAGACAATCTGGCTTCATGTCAGCAAAGAATCAGTCTTCATATCATAGCAGAGAATCAGGCTTCACGTCACCCACCACTGCAACAGTCCATTTTCATAAATTTAGGCCCAGCACCCAGGCAGAGGAGAGAGGTCCCGTAACAGACAATCTGGCTTCATGTCAGCAGAGAATCAGTCTTCATATCATAGCAGAGAATCAGGCTTCACGTCAGCCACCAATGCAACAGTCCATTGTCAGATATTTAGGCCAAGCACCTAGGCAGAGGAGAGAGGTCCCGTAACAGACAATCTGGCTTCATGTCAGCAGAGAATCAGTCTTCATATCATAGCAGAGAATCAGGCTTCACGTCAGCCACCAATGCAACAGTCCATTGTCAGATATTTAGGCCCAGCACCCAGGCAGAGGAGAGAGGTCCCATAACAGACAATCTGGCTTCAAGTCAGCAGAGAATCAGTCTTCATATCATAGCAGAGAATCAGGCTTCACGTCAGCCACAAATGCAACAGTCCATTTTCATAAATTTAGGCCCAGCACCCAGGCAGAGGAGAGAGGTCCCGTAACAGACAATCTGGCTTCATGTCAGCAGAGAATCAGTCTTCATATCATAGCAGAGAATCAGGCTTCACGTCAGCCACCAATGCAACAGTCCATTGTCAGATATTTAGGCCCAGCACCCAGGCAGAGGAGAGAGGTCCCGTAACAGACAATCTGGCTTCATGTCAGCAGAGAATCAGTCTTCATATCATAGCAGAGAATCAGGCTTCACTTCAGCCACCAATGCAACAGTCCATTTTCATAAATTTAGGCCCAGCACCCAGGCAGAGGAGAGAGGTCCCGTAACAGAGGATCTGGCTTCATGTCAGCAGAGAATTAGTCTGCATGTCATAGCAGAGAATCAGGCTTCACGTCACCCAACATTGGAACAGTCCATTGGCATATATTTAGGCCCCGGCACCCAGACAGAGGAGAGGTTCATTCAACTTTGGGTAGCCTCGCAATATAATGGTAAAATGAAAATAAAAATAGGATTGAATGAGGAAGTGCCCTGGAGTACAATAATATATGGTTAAGGGGAGGTAGTTAATGTCTAATCTGGACAAGGGACGGACAGGTCCAGTGGGATCCATGCCTGGTTCATTTTTATGAACGTCAGCTTGTCCACATTGGCTGTAGACAGGCGGCTGCGTTTGTCTGTAATGACGCCCCCTGCCGTGCTGAATACACGTTCAGACAAAACGCTGGCCGCCGGGCAGGCCAGCACCTCCAAGGCATAAAAGGCTAGCTCTGGCCACGTGGACAATTTAGAGACCCAGAAGTTGAATGGGGCCGAACCATCAGTCAGTACGTGGAGGGGTGTGCACACGTACTGTTCCACCATGTTAGTGAAATGTTGCCTCCTGCTAACACATTGCGTATCAGGTGGTGGTGCAGTTAGCTGTGGCGTGTTGACAAAACTTTTCCACATCTCTGCCATGCTAACACTGCCCTCAGTGGAGCTGGCCGTGACACAGCTGCCTTGGTGACCTCTTGCTCCTCCTCTGCCTTGGCCTTGGGCTTCCACTTGTTCCCCTGTGACATTTGGGAATGCTCTAAGTAGCGCGTCTACCAACGTGCGCTTGTACTCGCGCATCTTCCTATCACGCTCCAGTGCAGGAAGTAAGGTGGGCACATTGTCTTTGTAGCGTGGATCCAGCAGGGTGGCAACCCAGTAGTCCGCATACGTTAAAATGTGGGCAACTCTGCTGTCGTTGCGCAGGCACTGCAGCATGTAGTCGCTCATGTGTGCCAGGCTGCCCAGAGGTAAGGACAAGCTGTCCTCTGTGGGAGGCGTATCGTCATCGTCCTGCCTTTCCCCCCAGCCACGCACCAGTGATGGGCCCGAGCTGCGTTGGGTGCCACCCCGCTGTGACCATGCTTCATCCTCATCCTCCTCTACCTCCTCCTCATCCTCGTCCTCCTCGTCCTCCAGTAGTGGGCCCTGGCTGGCAACATTTGTACCTGGCCTCTGCTGTTGCAAAAAACCTCCCTCTGAGTCACTTCTAAGAGACTGGCCTGAAAGTGTTAAAAATGACCCCTCTTCCTCCTCCTCCTCCTCCTCCTGGGCCACTTCCTCTTCCATCATCGCCCTAAGTGTTTTCTCAAGGAGACATAGTAGTGGTATTGTAACGCTGATAACGGCGTCATCGCCACTGGCCATGTTGGTGGAGTACTCGAAACAGCGCAACAGGGCACACAGGTCTCGCATGGAGGCCCAGTCATTGGTGGTGAAGTGGTGCTGTTCCGCAGTGCGACTGACCCGTGCGTGCTGCAGCTGAAACTCCACTATGGCCTGCTGCTGCTCGCACAGTCTGTCCAGCATGTGCAAGGTGGAGTTCCACCTGGTGGGCACGTCGCATATGAGGCGGTGAGCGGGAAGGCCGAAGTTACGCTGTAGCGCAGACAGGCGAGCAGCGGCAGGATGTGAACGCCGGAAGCGCGAACAGACGGCCCGCACTTTATGCAGCAGCTCTGACATGCCGGGGTAGTTGTGAATGAACTTCTGCACCACCAAATTCAGCACATGCGCCAGGCAAGGGATGTGCGTCAAACCGGCTAGTCCCAGAGCTGCAACGAGATTTCGCCCATTATCGCACACCACCAGGCCGGGCTTGAGGCTCACCGGCAGCAACCACTCGTTGGTCTGTTGTTCTATACCCCGCCACAACTCCTGTGCGGTGTGGGGCCTGTCCCCCAAACATATGAGTTTCAGAATGGCCTGCTGACGTTTACCCCGGGCTGTGCTGAAGTTGGTGGTGAAGGTGTGTGGCTGACTGGATGAGCAGTTGGAAGAAGAGGAGGAGGAAGCCGAGAAGGAGGAGGTGGCAACAGGAGGCAAAGAATGTTGCCCTGCGATCCTTAGCGGCAGAAGGACGTGCGCCAAACAGCTCTCCGCCTGGGGCCCAGCTGCCACTACATTTACCCAGTGTGCAGTTAGGGAGATATAGCGTCCCTGGCCATGCTTACTGGTCCACGTATCTGTGGTTAGGTGGACCTTGCTACAGATGGCGTTGCGCAGTGCACACTTGATTTTATCGGATACTTGGTTGTGCAGGGAAGGCACGGCTCTCTTGGAGAAGTAGTGGCGGCTGGGAACAACATACTGTGGGACAGCAAGCGACATGAGCTGTTTGAAGCTGTCTGTGTCCACCAGCCTAAATGACAGCATTTCATAGGCCAGTAGTTTAGAAATGCTGGCATTCAGGGCCAGGGATCGAGGGTGGCTAGGTGGGAATTTACGCTTTCTCTCAAATGTTTGTGAGATGGAGAGCTGAACGCTGCCGTGTGACATGGTTGAGACGCTTGGTGACGGAGGTGGTGGTGGTGCACCTTGAATATTATATACCCTTTTAGGGATAGATTTCAAATAGCTCTGATACAGCAGAAACCACTAAATTAGGAAATTGCTAAATTGGGAATTGTATTTTAACCCAGAACAAAAAATGTGCTTTGACGGACACTAAATAACTTGCCCAGCCAGAACAGTACAGCAGTAACGACAGATTTAGCGGGATATAAATTTGAGGCCTAGTATTTAGGCGCTGGGTGACAGGTATAGATTTACTGACAGAATTAGAATTGGAAATGCACAGTAGCGTGTGTGTGAAGTTATTCTGAATGACCCTATGTGCACCTTGAATATTATATACCCTTTTAGGGATAGATTTCAAATAGCTCTGATACAGCAGAAACCACTTAATTAGGAAATTGCTAAATTGGGAATTGTATTTCAACCCAGAACAAAAAATGTGCTTTGACGGACACTAAATGACTTGCCCAGCCACAACAGTACAGCGGTAACGACAGATTTAGCGGGATATAAATTTGAGGCCTAGTATTTAGGCGCTGGGTGACAGGTATAGATTTACTGACAGAATTAGACTTGGAAATGCACAGTAGCGTGTGTGTGAAGTTATTCTGAATGACCCTATGTGCACCTTGAATATTATATACCCTTTTCGGGATAGATTTCAAATAGCTCTGATACAGCAGAAACCACTAAATTAGGAAATTGCTAAATTGGGAATTGTATTTCAACCCAGAACAAAAAATCTGCTTTGACGGACACTGAATAACTTGCCCAGCCAGAACAGTACAGCAGTAACGACAGATTTAGCGGGATATAAATTTGAGGCCTAGTATTTAGGCGCTGGGTGACAGGTATAGATTTACTGACAGAATTAGACTTGGAAATGCACAGTAGCGTGTGTGTGAAGTTATTCTGAATGACCCTATGTGCACCTTGAATATTATATACCCTTTTAGGGATAGATTTCAAATAGCTCTGATACAGCAGAAACCACTAAATTAGGAAATTGCAAAATTGGGAATTGTATTTCAACCCAGAACAAAAAATGTGCTTTGACGGACACTAAATAACTTGCCCAGCCAGAACAGTACAGCGGTAACGACAGATTTAGCGGGATATAAATTTGAAAAATAACCACACTATTTCTGGTTAAATGCACTTTGTGTGACAGCTTGACCAACCACACTACTGAGGGTTAAATGCACTTGGTGACAGGCGCAGCTTGCCCCTGATGTAGTATATGGCCAAAAAATGAACAGACTATTGCTGGTTAAATGCACTTGGTGTGACAGCTTGACCAACCACACTACTGAGGGTTAAATGCACTTGGTGACGGGCGCAGCTTGCCCCTGATGTAGTATATGGCCAAAAAATAAACAGACTATTGCTGGTTAAATGCACTTGGTGTGACAGCTTCACCCTGATGTAGGCTTTAGCTAAAAAACAACCACACCATTGAGGGTTAAATGCACTTGGTGACAGGCTCAGCTTGCCCCTGATGTAGTATATGACCAAAAAATAAACAGACTATTGCTGGTTAAATGCACTTGGTGTGACAGCTTCACCCTGATGTAGGCTTTAGCCAAAAAACAACCACACCATTGAGGGTTAAATCCACTTGGTGACAGGCGCAGCTTGCCCCTGATGTAGTATATGGCCAAAAAATAAACAGACTATTGCTGGTTAAATGCACTTGGTGTGACAGCTTCAGCCTGATGTAGGCTTTAGCCAAAAAACAACCACGCCATTGAGGGTTAAATGCACTTGGTCGCAGCTTGTGCTGGCGCACCACAAGACACAAAATGGCCGCCGATCACCCCAGAAAAAAGTGACTGACAAACGGTCTGGGCAGCCTAAAAACAGTGAGCAATTGAGCATCAGCAGCTCAATGACCCACAGCTGCAGATCGATCAAGAATCAAGTCCTTTGGAGGAGTTAATCTGCCTAATCTCGCCCTACTGTCGCAGCCGCAACCTCTCCCTACGCTAATCAGAGCAGAGTGACGGGCGGCGCTATGTGACTCCAGCTTAAATAGAGGCTGGGTCACATGGTGCTCTGGCCAATCACAGCCATGCCAATAGTAGGCATGGCTGTGATGGCCTCTTGGGGCAAGTAGTATGACGCTTGTTGATTGGCTGCTTTGCAGCCTTTCAAAAAGCGCCAAGAAAGCGTCAAAAAGCGCCAAGAAAGCGACGAACACCGAACCCGAACACGAAAATGTCCGGGTTCGGGTTCGGGTCCGTGTCACGGACACCCCAAAATTCGGTACGAACCCGAACTATACAGTTCGAGTTCGCTCATCCCTACTACACAGAGTGACAAATGCTATTAGAACAAATAATTTCTACTTGTGTGATATTTAAGTTGCCACCCAAAAAAATTGATTGAAGCAGGTGTGTTATATACCAATAATATACTTTCTATATAATGTTTTTAGGTAGTGCAGCAATTGTTTCCAGTTTTGCTGCGTTACCGCAGCTACAAAGAGTGAAAAACGATATTGGAACAAATAATTTCTACTGATGTGATGAACCAGTTGCCCCCCCAAAAATCTGTTTGAAGCAGGGGTGTTAAACATCAATAATATACTTTCTATATAGCATTTATTTGCTGTTTTGCAGCATTAACACAGCTACACAGAGTGACAAACACTATTTGAACAAATCATTTCAACTGATGTGATATACCAGTTGCCCCTTGTAAAAAATACTGCTCTTCTATAGATACTTTCTCAAAGGGTCATTTTGAAAATTACATGAAGAAGAAAAGGGAAGGCCATTCCGCAGGGGTGGTAGGGTTCGGACAGGGGTACCAGGCCGGAGCCTAAGTGGGAAGTTGGAGAAGGTGCGTGCAATTACGTCAAAGGACACACCAGAGTTGGTTGAATGGCTCACTCAGCCTTTCGCTTCTGCACCTTCCTCATCCTCTGTATCAGCACCCTCCTCACTCTCTACTGTGTGCACCCCAAAGACACCACCACCACCACAATAGCCCCTTTGCTCGAGTCAGAGGAATTATTTTCCCATCCATTCCCAGACCTTACCAATGCGCAGCCATTCTTGGCATTGGATCAGGAAGAGGAGGTAGCAACAGCCACCACCCAGCTGTCTGACGACAGTACCTAGATCAGCCCAAGGAGGGTGGTCCTTGCTGTTGCTGCCCACTCCGAGATCTCTAATGTCAGTGGTGGTGTAGGTGACGATGATGACGTGTCGATGGATGTCACGTGGGTGCCCACAAGAGAGAAAGAGGAGGGGAGTTCAGAGGGAGAGACGGAGCAGCAGATAGGGAGGAGAAGGAGGAGAAGCAGGCAGAACTCACAGTGCACAGGAAGCAAAAAGCAGACTGCAAATGTATCTGGAGCGAGCCATCCACCATACACGGTCACATCTGGCGCTCCCAGGACGCCGGCACATGGCTATTCCAGGTTGCCATCTGCAGCCTATGCTGTCAACGCGTAAGTCGTTACCAGCGCATGCAAGAAGAGTGCGGTTTGAAGATGTGTTGGTCACTTCGGATATGAGATCATTCTTGCATCCAACCCATCGACAGCCGCCTTCCGGATCCAGCCTCAGGGAACGCCTAGACCGACAGTTGTCCGACCACATCGGGTTAACGAACGATGTGGACGCTCTGGGAAGCGAGGAAAACCCTTGACTACTGGGTATGCAGGCTTGACACTGTGTGCAGGCTGGCACAATTTGAAATGGAACTCTTGGCTTGCCCCTCGTCCACTGTCCTGTCCGAAAGGACGTTCAGTGCAGCAGGGGGGATTGTGACCGATAAGCACACTTGCCTAGCTCACGACAGTGTGGACTACCTCACATTTCTAAAAATGAATGAGGCATGGTTTTCGGAGGAATTCAACACCTGTGACAACCTTGTTTAATTGAATTTCCTCATGCCAGCCCAAACATATCCGTCACCAAGCAGAACAAATAATGGTCCCTGTCTTATGTAAATATAGCGGCATAAAATACCTTTTCTGTCCGGTGAATGCCTAATATTTAGGGCCATGGAAGAATTCAACATCTGTGACGACCACATGTTATCAAATTTCATCTATTATCATTTGTTTTTGTTTTTTAAGAGGGGGGATTTTGTTAGCCATGTTTTTAATCCAATTTTATATTTTTAGTTTTTTTTAAACATATGTATTTGGCCTGTATTTGTACTGGTCTGCAGTAAAATTGATATCCAATGACCATCTAATATACCTCCCTCTACATAATCACTTAATGCCTAATGTTTGGGGCCTGTTCTCCCGTGGTCTAAAATAAAAAATTTCTAGGCTCCAGCAAGGCATATTTTTGACAGTTTCCCTTTAAGACGCATAAAAAATGGCCTCTGATTAAAATACATATATTTTTTGTGGGAATATTTGCCATTGATCCCAGTCTGGTATGTCACTCTCCATGTTGTGGGACAATATGTGCACTTCTTCTAAGTATTTGGTGGCTGCAAATATGACCTTAAGGTTTTTCAGGTTCGTCGGCCATTAAAGTGAATGGGGCCCGCCGTGAACTTGCGGTTCGCAAACATTTGATGGCATTTGCACGATCATGTTAGCGAATTGTCCCGACCAATGTTCGTCTAGCACTACTCTCTGTAACCCACATCATAATTTCTTTCAGCAGCCGAGAGTTTTTTTATAGCAGAAAGCACATGGGTGCCATTTACTAGGTGAAGGACCCAGTGACAAAAGTGTTCCTAACCCCACCTTGGATGCATCATCTTCTACAATGAATGGCTATGACACGTCCAGTTGCACCAATATAGGGGCTGTAGCAAAACATTATTTTACCACTGAAAAGGCTTGTAATGCCACATCAGACCAGACAGAGATATCAGAATCCTTTCTAGTCATGTCAGGTAATGGTTTAACCACAGTCGAATATTTTGAGATTAATTTATGGTAGTAGTTGGTGAACCCCAAAAATCGCAAAAGCGATTTCAGATTTTCGGGTCGATCACAGTCAAACACAGCATGGACCATCTGATCGATACGAAAACCTTTATATGAGAGTAAGTAACCTAGGAATTGTACCACCTGAAC
Organism: Bufo gargarizans; assembly: GCF_014858855.1. Lineage (NCBI taxonomy): Eukaryota > Metazoa > Chordata > Amphibia > Anura > Bufonidae > Bufo > Bufo gargarizans. The sequence goes on along the minus strand of NC_058080.1, from coordinate 610,470,841 downwards.
AGCAAATGCACACTTCTCCATCTTAGCATACAACTTATTCTCTCTTATGATCTGTACCACCTGTTTCTTGTGATCCTGATGTGTCTCCATGTCAGGAGAATAAATTTGTATGTATTTCAGATATACAACAACAAACCTCTGCACCAGATGATAAAAGATGTCATTGACAAAGTGTTGAAAAACCGCAGGAGCCTTGGTTAACACAAAAAGCATGACCAGATTCTCAAAATGACCCTTAGGGGTAATAAAAGCCATCTTCCATTTGTCCCCTTCTTTGAGCCTTACCACATTATATGCCCCCCTCAGATCCAATTTAGAGAATATCTTGGCACCGACAATCTGATTAAACAAATCCAGAATCAAAGGAAGGGTGTAAGTATCATGGACGGTAATACGGTTAAGCTTACGGAAGTCCAGAATGGTCTTAGAGTACCACTCTTTTTTTACAAAGAAAAACCCAGCAGCCACTGGGGATTTGGATGGTCTGATATGTCCCTTCGACCAACTCTCGGTGATATACTCTCGCAAGGCCTTTGTTTCAAGTTCCAAAAAATTATACAACTTAGATTTGGGCAGTTTAGCTCCGGAAATAAGATTAATGGGACAATCATATTCCCGATGCGGAGGTAACTCCTGGCTACCATTCTCAGAAAATATATCAGAAAATTCAGAAATGAGCCAGGGTACTGTTTTAGTGGTAACCACAGAGAACGATGTATTAAGACAGTTGTCTATGCAAAATTCACTACAATCGAATATCTGTCTCGCTTGCCAGTCAATGGTTGGGTTATGTTTGCTTAAATATGGTAAGCCCAAAACCATCAGAGCAGAAAAAACATGAAATGGCTTAACATGAAATGGCTTCCTGATGAGAATCACTTACTCTTAAATGGAAGTCATTCACTACCTGTGACAAGAATTTCTGGGTAAAAGGTGCTGAATCAATTGCAAAGACAGAAGTACTTTTCTTTAACGCACTAGTAGTCAACCCATTAATACAAACGAACTGTCCATCAATCAGGTTAACCCTTGCCCCACGATAAATACCTACATTTCCACAGTTTTGAACTCTAGCGCCACCTCGGCAAACAGGAGAAATCGGGTACTACCAGTAAATGACAAAAATACGTTTTTTGGCTCCCCACCCACACCCCCAATAGTAATTTGGAGACTAAACATTTTTTTTCTTGTTTTCACCTTGATGGTGAATGTACAGACACATATTCAAAAATGTCCCTTCTTTCCACAAGAAAAACAGACTCCCTTCATATGACCAAAGCTCTTGCCAGCAGTTCTAGGAGTAGCTCCCCCTAGCTGCATAGGCTCGTCACAAGGCGTAACCAGAGGTGACGCTCCACAATAAGTGTTCAAGGAAGCCGCCACATTAGACAGTACTTCCTGAGGGTGAGGAACCCTAGATCTCTCCCTCAGGGGTCTATCAAGACGTACGGCAAGAGACATAGTTGCTTCCAATGACTCAGGACTCTCATGAAATGCCAACGCGTCCTTCAGCCTCTCAGATAGATCCTGACAGATTTGGCTACGGAGGGCAGGATCATTCCACTCCGTATCCGTAGACCATCTCCTAAATTCAGAGCAATAGGTCTCCACGGAGCGCTCTCACTGCCATAAACCAAGTAGATTGGTCTCGGCCTGAGAAATATGATCCAGGTCATCGTAAATGAGACCCAAGGCTCTAAAAAACTCCTCTACAAAGGGACGGTGATCCAGTTGGCAGAGAAAAAGCCCAATACTGGGCGTCAACTTTAAGTAATGACATGAACATACCTACATGTGGACTCTCATCCCCAGAAGAGTATGGACACAGCTTAAATTATAATTTACAAAATTTCCTGAACCAAACAGAATTGTCACTACCCAAGGAAAATCTATCCAGGAGGGCAACCTTAGGTTCAGGGCAGGTCTGGTACCCACCACCGGAACCATCCACCTGTGGTCTCTGGATCTGCAAGACAGTCGCGCGGAGGTCAGCTACCTCCAAAGACAGACCCTGTAGCTGTTTGACCAGTGCAGACATAGGATCCATAGCTGCACTGATCCAAACAAAAATTGTGGTTTTTGGTGGTTGATAATGTCACAGGTGAGGTATGGGAGGGAACACTACACCGACAACAGGAAGGAAGGGAAAAGCCACTAGGCTTCACCTCCTAAATAATCCTACTCCTTGCCCTGTCTCCTATCCGTATGGGCACACCGCGAAGGTAGGAATGCCCATACACCATAGCCTGAGACCCTGGATACCCTAAGGAGCCCTATAGATAAAGGCTGAGAATAAGGGAACTCGCTCCTTCCCTATTGAAGGACCCATTGTCTCCCTGAGGCCAATTAGCAACAGACACAGGGAGGGACAACAAAACACAAAGGAGCAAGACACAACTTCTGAAGAGATGGATGAGCATGGACTCCAGAGAGGACAAAACACCAGCTCTTCAAAAACCCAAATGAAGCTATAAACCGCACAGCCAGAAGGGTGAGGTCAGACTATATAGGGGAGATGACCACTAAGCTACACCTGAAACAAGGGGTGTGGTCATGAGCAACAACAACTGAAGCAAGTAACCAAAGAGGTTGTTAGATTGGCTCACGTGTAGCCAGTCTCTTTGATCTCTTGACATCTGTCACAGGAGGGACCATGACAGGCTGGCGGCAAATTGAAAGCATAGATCGCATTATGCATTATCCTAAAATGTGTGTCTCACCAGGTTTCATTCAGTACTGATTTTCTCAGCACCCACCAACCTTTCAGAATCTTCTGAAAATAGTAGTGGGTTGTAGTGGCTCACTTCTTAGTAGTTACAGGGTGGTGCTGCACGCTCATATAGAGGGAATCACCCCACCTTCTGTTAAAAAGTGAATGTAACAATGGAAAAATGAGCGAGCACTCATACACTTGGCAAGCAAATTGACATATGCAGAAAATATTTATTATTAAATCCCCATAAAATTCAAGTAATAAAAATAATAAAAACTGTGTATTATAGCAATGACATACAAAAACTACAATCACATAAACTATGGTAGATATAATAGTATAGTCGATATACAGGGAGTACAGAATTATTAGGCAAGTTGTATTTTTGAGGATTCATTTTATTATTGAACAACAACCATGTTCTCAAAACCATGAACCCAAAAAACTCATTAATATCAAAGCTGAATATTTTTGGAAGTAGTTTTTAGTTTGTTTTTAGTTTTAGCTATTTTAGGGGGATATCTGTGTGTGCAGGTGACTATTACTGTGCATAATTATTAGGCAACTTAACAAAAAACAAATATATACCCATTTCAATTATTTATTTTTACCAGTGAAACCAATATAACATCTCAACATTCACAAATATACATTTCTGACACTCAAAAACAAAACAAAAACAAATCAGTGACCAATATAGCCACCTTTCTTTGCAAGGACACTCAAAAGCCTGCCATCCACGGACTCTGTCAGTGTTTTGATCTGTTCACCATCAACATTGCGTGCAGCAGCAACCACAGCCTCCCAGACACTGTTCAGAGAGGTGTACTGTTTTTCCTCCTTGTAAATCTCACATTTGATGATGGACCACAGGTTCTCAATGGGGTTCAGATCAGGTGAACAAGGAGGCCATGTCATTCGTTTTTCTTCTTTTATACCCTTTCTTGCCAGCCACGCTGTGGAGTACTTGGACGCGTGTGATGGAGCATTGTCCTGCATGAAAATCATGTTTTTCTTGAAGGATGCAGACTTCTTCCTGTACCACTGCTTGAAGAAGGTGTCTTCCAGAAACTGGCAGTAGGACTGGGAGTTGAGCTTGACTCCATCCTCAACCCGAAAAGGCCCCACAAGCTCATCTTTGATGATACCAGCCCAAACCAGTACGCCACCTCCACCTTGCTGGCGTCTGAGTCGGACTGGAGCTCTCTGCCCTTTACCAATCCAGCCACGGGCCCATCCATCTGGCCCATCAAGACTCACTCTCATTTCATCAGTCCATAAAACCTTTGAAAAATCAGTCTTGAGATATTTCTTGGCCCAGTCTTGACGTTTCAGCTTGTGTGTCTTGTTCAGTGGTGGTCGTCTTTCAGCCTTTCTTACCTTGGCCATGTCTCTGAGTATTGCACACCTTGTGCTTTTGGGCACTCCAGTGATGTTGCAGCTCTGAAATATGGCCAAACTGGTGGCAAGTGGCATCTTGGCAGCTGCACGCTTGACTTTTCTCAGTTCATGGGCAGTTAATTTGGCTCCTTGGTTTTTCCACACGCTTCTTGCGACCCTGTTGACTATTTTGAATGAAACGCTTGATTGTTCGATGATCACGCTTCAGAAGCTTTGCAATTTTAAGAGTGCTACATCCCTCTGCAAGATATCTCACTATTTTTGCCTTTTCTGAGCCTGTCAAGTCCTTCTTTTGACCCATTTTGCCAAAGGAAAGGAAGTTGCCTAATAATTATGCACACCTGATATAGGGTGTTGATGTCATTAGACCACACCCCTTCTCATTACAGAGATGCACATCACCTAATATGCTTAATTGGTAGTAGGCTTTCGAGCCTATACAGCTTGGAGTAAGACAACATGCATAAAGAGGATGATGTGGTCAAAATACTCATTTGCCTAATAATTCTGCACTCCCTGTAGTATTGAATGATAAAATATATGATAATAAAATATTCGATACTAATCTATAGTCGATAAATTCACTGATATAAATCACACACCAAAAACTTCAAGTATTGTCCAGGTCTTATATATGCTGTTATTGTGAAGGGGGAGGTATTTCCTCTGTGAATCTATCCCAGATTGGGAAAATGAGTGTCACTTTAAATATTGTAGGTGTATTTACCCTGGGAACTTAATATATTCATAATATGTCCACAGGAATCCTGATAATGTTGGAATAAAAAGTCTCTTATGGTATTTTCTTTTAAAGTCGAGGTAAACTTTAAATCGGTATTTGGCTTACCGTCTGGTGTCTGCCGTCTCCCTGTTGCTTGAGTGGAGCTTTAAATGTCTGCGGCTTATTTGATTGCTCCTTCCAGCAAGCTGGTTCAAATTTCGTGGGAGTTCCAAAGATCGCGGGAGTTGACACTCTGTTCCGCAATTTCCTTCGTTACAGCTTTTCTGTTTTTATTATTTTTATTACTTGAATTTTATGGGGATTTAATAATAAATATTTTCTGCATATGTCAATTTGGTTGCCAAGTGTATGAGTGCTCGCTCATTTTTCCATTGTTACTTTCAGAATCTTGTCCCACGCTTCTTGATCCTCCAAAACTTGGGCCCATGGCTTAAATTACATTGAGGATAGTTCGTCCCCTAAAGCTTCTCTAACCTGAATTTGATTGGATTGGGGGCCTTGTCCCTCTCAGTAAGATCTTGTAAAAGCGGTTCTGAATTGTTTCTCAGACAACCTGTTAGTGAGAAATTTCCTGAACAGGGTAAACTGGATGCCTTGAAAGGGGTTTAGTTTATATAGAGGCAGGAGTGATAGAGGCAGGTTGTGCCATTTCTGTAGTTCTTGAACTATCTTATGAATTAGGGTGGTGTAATTCCCAAGTAGATAATACTATCTTTCACGGTCGGTATTCCACAGAAAGACTCCTGGTTTGCTATGACATTACTTCGCTGCAGTTGTAGGAGTGTGCACTTGGCTGTGTTAACGCTAAAGCCTGAGAGCTTTCCAAAATCATTGATACTGTTTAGCACATCTAGCAGCTCTTCCCACAGACTATCCATGAACAGCAGAACATCATCTGTGAAAAAGGCAACTTTCAGCTCAACATTTCCTACCTTGATACCCTCAAATTCTCGCCGAGTTTTTATTTAGAGCACCTAGGGTTCCACTGCCAAGTTGAACAAAAGAGGAGACAGGGGCAACCCTGCCTGGTGCCTTTATGTAAAGCAAAGGGGTCAGACAAGAATTCCTGGGTGCCTATTCTAAGCCCACTCTTTTACTGCCCATGAATATCCCTTCCTTTTCTTCACAGTCCCTACTGGCCACAGACCACAAACAGTGAGTATATGTAGTGTTTGGCCTAATACTGATCCGGGCTGGCACCAAGGTACATCTTGCTGGGCGCTATGATCAGACACTTCAGATTCAGTTGGTGGAAGGGTATTGAACCAGGACTATCATGGGTCTTTCTTGCCCTCTTGCACGGACTTCCAGTTTTATTGAGGAATGTTCATAGGCAGGAAGTAGTAAGTAAGCTGTGGACCCCACAAGTCCATATCTTAAGAGAAGATATGTTCTTTTCTAAAGGAGACAGCTTCCAAGTTTTCAAGAGGGACATACTCATTGAGCTCTAACAGTAACTAACATGGCAAACTTGGTTTCAGTCCTTTAAAGGTTGAGCGTTATGTAAACAAAGAAAGGAATTTATCATGAGGATAAACCTTGAAGTCAGTTTTACATGAGTCTGCGTTGGTGTACTTAATGCCACATTTATCATATGTTGTTTGATAAATTATTCTTATCCTTAAACTTAACACTCTGGAAATGCTACTCAATTTTTCATACTCCACCCTCCTACTGGGCTACTGGGGTGAGATTATGAATTTTTTTGCGAGTTTTGAAAAACGTCTCAATGATAAATCTGGAGTGAAACTCATTAGCATGGTGTCTGGAAAGGTTCTCATTTATCCAGGTCATGGTATATCTGTAAAGAATAAATCAAGGCAACTGGACTTACTGTAGATTTCTTGAAAAAAATTCACTTGTTCTTCCAATGAGCTTTCTCAATTCTGAGTGACTGTACAAGAATTCTCTGGCAATAAGTATGTAACTGAATCAATATCTGGTAATTAGACCCAGCATTGGGGTCAGAGGTCATTATACCCAGCATGGGGTCAAAGGTGTTGATCCCATTATCCTAATTGGAGTCAGTAGGCGATAATGACCTCCCAGAAAAAGGTGTCAAGACCGCATTGTATGTGGCAGACAATAGATGTCTAACCCACCCGCCTCTATTCAAGCTTGGCTTCTCCATTTTTACATAGATGGCCTCCTTCACACCTCATTTGTACCAATCGGCCTCCTTATCCAAAACACGTACTTGACTGTCTTCAAAGGTGTGACCTTTTTTTAGATGTAAGTACAGATGTAAGTCATAGGATGGTGAACCACATCCATTTTTACAACCACATTGTAAAACTGGATGAGCGGTGTAAACATGCAAAAAGTTGCAAAATTGTGTTACTTTTTGAAGCCAGAATTCTGGAGTAAAGGCATGATAAATCAGTGCCAAAGGTTATTTTTAACCCTTCCTTCAGCAGGGATACTCAATCAGCTTCCACAAAGTCTCTATAACAAATTTCTTTTTAGCGCAAACTTAGTCTGTGTGAGTAGCGGGCTGAAATTCTCTACTTCTGCAAGGGTCAAACCCTGGTGTCTCTATCTAGATTAATTAGAGGTGCTTCAAAAGCTTTCAGTCCCTTGCTTCTGGCTAGTATTGCACCATGTTAATAGACTTTAAACAGCTTAATATCACCATTTAATGACACACTGCTTGGACTGCTTGGAGTGTGTGTTCAAGCAGTTAAACAAATTAATTCAATGCCCTTCTGTGTACTGTTAAAGTGAGGTTGATGTTTTCATTCATATATTTGCAGCAAGCACATTTTTGCCAAAACAAACAGACATTAAGGAATAAGATAGAAATCAAATCTTTAAGTTAAAGTTTTGTTGATCTCCACAATATCGATGTCTTTAATGGTAGTTTTAAGATAAAAAAAAAACACAGGTTTGCATGACAGGTTGCGCAAGCATCATGAGAATCTTTTCTTCCTGCTTTTCACTAGATAAGAAATGAATGTGGACTAGATAAAGTCCAGGCTTTATACACCCCCTTAGTGCCCTACATACACATTGTACAATACATTACATTGCTCCCTTTAGTGCCCCCATACAGTAATGTTCCATTAATGTCCCCATACTTATTTATGCCCCTTCATACCTCTATGCGGTAGTCAAGACCACTTAATGGCCGTATAGTGTATGCATGTCCCCTTTGTCCCCCCACATAGTCATGTTTTTGCAGCCCTGATTTGTCTGAAGGAAACAGGTCTTTTCGAGCTGTAGTTCCAATTGAACCCTGCATTTGGCAGGGCTCCACAAGAACACAAGAAATATGCATTGCAATGTATTGGATAAGTAATCAAATGATTGCTAGTTATAGTCATCTAGGGGGACAAAAATGTTTAAAAAAGTAAAAAGAAAGTTTAAAAAAAATTGAAAATAGGAAAATTCTAATCAACACAGAGAATGGGGGAGCCATTGATTGTATGTGAAAGCTCTAGTTTCTCTTAAGAAACCAGAACTTTTAGGCCTCGTTCACACTTCAGTGTTTGGTCAGTGATTTCCATCAGTGATTTGTGAGCCAAAACCAGGTGCAACTCTAAACACAGAACAGGAGCAGATCTTTCCCTTCTACCTCATGTCTGTGGAGGCTCCACTTCTGGTTTTGGCTCACAAATCACTGATGGAAATCACTGACCAAACACTGAAGTGTGAACGAGGCCTTAGAGCTGTAGTTCCTATGGAGCTCTGCAGGTGGCAGGACATATCAAATCTGCCATGAATTGTGATAGCAACTCATTCCAATATATTGGAAAAACGGTCTAATGATTGCTTATTATAGTCATCTAGAGTGATTTAAAAAAAAGTAAAAAAAGTTTTAAAATATATCAGAAAATCCCCTCTTTCCCCATAATTGAAATAAACAATAAAAAATAAACATCATAGGCATTGCCACATTCCAAAATGCCTATAGTGTTAAAAAAAAATATATTTATCCTATAGCGAATGGCATAATGGGAAAAAAAAAATCTAAATGACTGATGCACCTCCCCCAAAAATTATATAAGAAGTTATTAAAAAGTCATTACAACTCCAAAATGGTACCACTACAAATTACATGTTGTCCTGCAAAAAATGAGCCCCAAATATTTGTTCCAAAACTTTTCATCAAATGTTCATATTTTTGTCATTAATAAAACACAAGAAAAATGTGGTATTGCTAAGAATGCCATCAAAGGCTATGTACACAACCTTGGAGGCCATTTTTGTTTAGAATTGCATTTTATTCATTTTTGGCTAAAAATTATATTTTTAATTGTCCTTTATTAAAAATATTGAGCCATTCTGTCACAAAGGTTTAACTGTTTTTCTAGCTGTGTGCATCCTACTTTCACTTTGTGCCTGTCATCTAATAACCCTTATCTCTAAACTACTAAGAGGTCATAAACACTTATATAAGCCACATTCTTATCAGTAAGATAAGAACTGAGCCCTAATGAGTGTTTATAAGGTCAGAGAGCAGAGATAAGGAGCCTGTCAGTTCCCCAAAATATGGAAAAGATACAAAATCCACAAGCTGCTACTATAGTATCTCAGCTCTGTACAGAAAAAAAGAATACCATATTGTTAATAAAGACCAATAGAAAAATGACTTTTAGGTCAAAATAAGTACAATACAATAATAACAAAATGCCCCCAAAGGTGTACATAGCCTTTAGCAAGTCAGTTTTAACTCATAGGCAATGCCATAAAAACAAAACCCATAAAACTGTGGTGAGATTGCATTTTATTTCCAATACACTACATTTGGATTTTTTTCCCCACTACATCATATACTATATTAAATGGTGCCATTAGGAAGTACAATTTGTCCCGCAGAAACTAGCTCTTATAAGGCTATGTGAATGAATAAAATAAAAAGTTATGGAAGGCAGGGATTAAAAAACAAAAACTGAAAAATTCTCTTGTCTTCTGACTTGTATTTTGAGTGATTTGTGTAAGGCAAATCGAAAATGTTTTTGGATTCATTGAAATTAGAATCTGTTGGGAAATTTGTAACAAATTTGATTTGTGTAGAATCGATTCACTCATTTCTAGTTACAATCTTTGGTGCAATAAAGGCAGCTAGCAAGATCTCCCCCTTGAGTAAAAATAGATTGACCTTCAGACTGAACTTTTGAAAGAAACTGAGTAGTTTTTTTTTTTCTTTGTTACCTCAACACTGATAAAAGTTGATAATTTCAAGTAAAGCCTGTCTTGTCAATCATTCAGAATTAAAAATGAGCTGCCATGAGATGAGATGATACACAAAGCTTTGCAGAATCTGTAGAATTGACTATGGCTTGTTTTCATTAAACTGTGTTTGCAATGAGTTTATCCACTTGTTCTCGTTTACTCACAAAAGGTCAGTAGCTGTGCTTTATTTGCACGTTCTTATCGTACCATTTAGATTTTTTAGCATTAGCAGAAATGTCAATATTCCCAGTTAGGGGAATATGTTTACCTTGGATATTTCATTATCTCATTTAACAGCTTAATACATATTATTAATATGTTCGCTTTTCACCTCAAAATATGATATCACCTAATGCAAGTTCAGGCTTAGCGTAGAAATCTCATTTAACATATTTTGTGTGCTATGAACAAGTGATTTTTTTCTTTCTTTACATTTCAGCTGGATTACGTTACCTATATGTTAGAGAATACATTTGTTTGTGGAGCTCAATCAAGCCCTGTAATAGCTATAAAAAAAACATGTTGGTGTTTTTAACCCCTTCAGGACGCAGGGCGTACCGGTACGCCCTATTTCCCGAGTCCTTAAGGACTCAGGGCGTACCGGTACGTCCTAACTTTAAATCGGGATTCCGGCGCCGTGGGGGTTAATCGCAACGGGATGCCGGCTGAAATCATTCGACCCCCCCCGTATTGGTGATCACAGAAAACCACAGGTCAATTCAGACCTGCGGTTTTCTGCGTTTCCGGTCCATTCGGGTGTCCTGTGACCCGATGAACCGGAAAAAGACTGCTATCGGTGGCGTGATTACACACCACCAATCGCAGTGCGAAGATTTGGAGAGGCAGTGCTGGCCCTGGTGCTGAACACTGCTGTCCAGGGTGCTGATTGGTGCAGGGGAGAGAGGCGTGAGATTCAAACTTCCTGCGCTCCTCTCTCCCCTCCTCTTCCTGTTCTGCACGAGCACCCGGCAGCATCGTCCAGCACCAGCTCCTGTGTCCCCCTGATCGCCATCCATCACCCTCCTGCACCCATCGCCACCCAGGTAGGTTAGGGTCAGTGAGGGAGAGGCACCGTTAGGCAGGGAAAGAAGGGAAAAGTTAGGAAAAAATAAAAAAAAAGCACTTTTATTCCAAACTTTCTTTGATCCATCTATCAGACCCCAGACCCCCCCTGCCACTTGCCCCCCCTACCAGCCCACCAAATAAGTTCACCAGAGCCCCCTGCCGATGAACTTAGCTGGTGTCCCCAAGTGGACTTTGAGCCTGAGATTCCAGATTTTACTGGCAATCCTGGAATCCAGATTCCCACAGTGGGGTTTACTGAAATGGACTATTTTAGGTTTTTTTTCAGTAACCCACTGGTGAATCTGATGGTGGAGCAGACGAATCTGTACGCCCAACAGTTTGTCGCTCAAAACCCAGGCTCATTTTTGGCTAGACCCGGTGGCTGGACGCCGGTCAGTGCAGCCTACATGAGGACATTTTGGGGCCTCGTGCTGCATATGGGTCTAGTCCAAAAACCCAGTGTCAGGCAATACTGGAGTGGGGACGTCCTATACCAGACCCCACTGTACAGTATGGTCATGACACGTCCCCGGTTTGAGGCCATCCGGAAATGTCTGCATTATTCCGATAATGCAGCATGTCCACCCCGAGGTGATCCTGCCTATGACCGTCTGTATAAGATACGGCCGGTCATCGATCACTTTGGGGCCAAATTCATGGAGGCCTACGTACCTGGAAGGGAGGTCGCGGTTGATGAGCCTCTCGTTGCGTTCAAGGGGAGACTCAGTTTCCGCCAATATATTCCCACAAAGCGGGCGAGGTATGGCGTGAAGCTATACAAAATTTGTGAGAGTACCTCAGGGTACACTTACAAATTTCGTGTGTACGAGGGGCGAGATTCCGTATTCAACCCCCAGAATGTCCCCCCACTCTGGGTGTTAGCGGGAAACTCGTGTAGGACCTTATGTACCCACTGCTGGATAACGGTTACCACTTGTACGTGGATAACTTTTATACCAGCATTCCCTTGTTCAGGTCTCTTGCCGCCAGATCCACATTCGCTTGTGGGACCGTGCGGAAAAATCAACGTGGCCTCCCTGCCTACCCCCTCCAGGTACCTATCCCCAGGGGTAAGACCCGTGCACTTAACAGTGGAAACCTGTTGCTGGTCAGGTATAAGGACAAAAGGGATGTCCTTATGCTGTCCACAATCCACGGTAACAGCACCACCCAGTCTCTGTGCGAGGTACCGCGGCAACGGTCCTCAAGCCCGATTGTATCGTCGACTACAATCGGTATATGGGAGGAGTTGATCTCTCTGATCAAGTCCTCAAGCCATATAACGCCATGCGCAAAACCCGGGCATGGTACAAAAAAGTTGCGGTCTACTTGGTACAGGTTGCCATGTACAACTCTTTTGTACTGTACCTCAGGAACTGGAGGCGCCCGGATCGTCCCTGGCCAACACTTTCCAGGTGTGGTCCACCATACTGGAAAGAAGGGACGAACCCAAAAAAAAGTGCAGAGTGTGTCGCAGGAGGAGGATACGGAAGGACACCACCACTCAGTGCGACACGTGCCCCAATCATCCTGGCCTCTGCATTATCGATTGCTTCAGGGAGTATCACACTTCCATGGAGTACTACATTTTAATAATCCCCAACAGTCCACTAGAGAACATAAAAAACTATGGCTCTCAGCCTTTGGAGACACGAAAACAATTTTTTTCCCCAAAAAGTGCAGACATCCTCAAACTGCGGCCCTCCAGATGTTGTAAAACTATAACTCCCAGCATGCCCAGACAACCTACAGCCATCAGCAGGGCATGGTGGGAATTGTAATTTTACAACATCTGGAGGGCCGCAGTTTTAGGATGCCTGCTTAGTGTCTCCAAAGTCTGAGAGCCATACATATTGGGCATCGTCGCGTGTGTAAAAGTTGTCGCTATAAAAATAACTTTTGACCAAACGCCTCGGATGAACGGTGTTAAAAATATAAAATAAAAACGGTGCCAAAACACCAATTTTTGGGCAAAATTTCCATTTGAATCCTTTTTGCCGGTAATAAAGCAAGGGTTAACAGCCAAACAAAACTCAATATTTATTGCCCCGATTCTGTAGTTTGCAGAAACACCCCATATGTGGTCGTAAATGGCTATATAGCCGCACGGCAGGGCATAGAACAAAGGGAACGCCATACGGTTTCTGGAAGGCAGATTTTTATGGACAGTTTTTTTTTGGACACCATGTCCCATTAGAAGCCCCCCCTGATGTAGCCTAGACTAGAAACTCCAAAAAAGTGACCCCATCTAAGAAACTACACCCCTCAAGGTATTCAAAAGTTACTTTACAAACTATGTTAACCCTTTAGGTGTTCCACAAAACTAAATAGCGAATGTAGAAACAATTTTAGAATTAAATTTTTTTGTTACATTGCCTTAAAAAAGAGTAATATAGAGCAACCAAAAATCATATTTACCCCCAAAATAGTCCCAAAACAACAACCACCTTATCCCGTAGTTTCCTAGATGGGGTCACTTTTATGGAGTTTCTACTCTAGGGGTGCATCAGGGGGCTTGAAAGGGTACATGGTGTAAATAAACCAGTCCATCAAAATCTGCCTTCCAAAAACCATATGACGTTCCTCTTCTTCTATGTCCTGCCGTTTAGCCAAATAGTAGTTTACGACCACATATGGGGTGTTTCTGCAAACTACAGAATCAGGGCAACCCATTTTGAGTTTTGTTTGGCTGTTAACCCATTTTTTCCAGTAATAAAGTAAGGGTTAAAATTGAAAATAAAATAAAAAATAGAAATTTTTAAATTGTTTCTCCATCTGCCATTAACTCTTGTGGAACACCTAAAGGGTTAACAAAGTTTGTAAACCCAGTTTTGAATACCTTGAGGGGTGAACTTTCTTAGATGGAGTCACTTTTTTAAAATTTCTATTCTAGGGGTGCAACAGGGGGCTTCAAATGGGACATGGTATAAACAAAACCAGTCCTGCAAAATCTGCCTTCGAAAACCCATATGGTGTTCCCCTCCTTCTATGTGCTCCTGTTCGGCCAAACAGTAGTTTACGACCACATATGGGGTGTTCCTGCAAACGACAGAATCAGGGCAACCCATTTAGTGTTTTGTTTGGCAGTTAACCCTTGTTTTAGTCCTGGAAAAAAATTAATTATATTGGAAAATGTTCCCAAAAATTGAAATTTCAAAATTGTTTCTCAATCTGCCAGTAACTCTTGTGGAAGACCTAAAGGGTTAATAAAGTTTGAAAAAAACTGTTTTGAATACCTTGAGGGGTGTAGTTTCTAGAATGGGGTCATTTTTGGGAGGTTTCTATTATTTAAGCCTCACAATATGACTTCAAACCTGAACTGGTCCATAAAAAGTGGGATTTTGAAGATTTCTGAAAAATTTCAAAATTTGCTTCTAAATTTCTAAGCCTTGTAACATCCCCAAAAAATAAAATATCATTCCCAAAATGCTACAAACATGAAGTAGACATATGGGGAATGTAAAGTCATCACAATTTTTGGGGGTATTATTATATATTACAGAAGTATAGAAACTGAAACTTTGAAATTTGCTAATTTTTCCAAATTTTTGGTAAAAATTGTATTTATTATGCAAAAAATTGACCCAATTTTAGCAGTGTCATGAAGTAAAATATGTGACGTAAAAACACTCTCAGAACGGCCTGGGTAAGTCAAAGCGTTTTAAAGTTATGAGCACTTAAAGTGACACTGGTCAGATTTGCAAAAAATGGCCAAGTCCTTAAGGTGAAATAGGGCTGAGTCCTTAAGGGGTTAAAGGAAATGTGTCACCAAAAATGCTATTTTCCAGTTAAAACCAGATAGCAACACATCTCCTTTTTCAAATCTGTTTTTATCGTACATTTTATTTCCTGAAGATGATTATCTTGCCTGAACTGTTCTTAACAGCATTTTCCCAAAAATTGCTTGACATCAGCCCCATGGGCCATAGACAAAATGAATAGGAGGGGACCCTATGGACATGGGAGAGTTTTACAGTACCTCCACAGTGCCAGCCACTTTAACAGTAATCTCCACAGTGCCCACCCCTTTAGCAATGACCTCCACAGTGGCTGCCCCTTTAACAGTGTACTCCAAAGTGCCTGCCCCTTTAACAATGACCACATCTTTAACATTGACCTACATAGCGCCCGCCCCTTTAACAGTGACCTCCACAGTGCCCCACCCTTTAAAAGTGACTGCCCCTTTAACAGTGACCTCCACAGTGCCCGCCCCTTTAACAGTGACCTCCACAGTGCCTGCCCTTTAACAATTACCGCATCTTTAACAGTGACCTACATAGCGCCCGCCCCTTTAACAATGACCTCCACAGTGACTGTCCCTTTAACCACCTCAGCCCCCCTAGCTTAAACCCCCTTAATGACCAGACCACTTTTTACAATTCTGCACTACACTACATTCACGGTTTATTGCTCGGTCATACAACTTACCACCCAAATGAATTTTACCTACTTTTCTTCTCACTAATAGAGCTTTCATATGGTGGTATTTCATTACTGCTGACATTTTTACTTTTTGGGATATTAATCGAAATTTACCAAAATTTTTGCAAAAAATGACATTTTCTACTTTTGGTTGTAAATTTTTTCAAATAAAACTACATTTCTATATACATTTTTCTATACATGTATTGTTCTACATGTCTTTGATAAAAAAAAATGCAATAAGTGTATATATTTATTGGTTTGGGTAAAAGTTATAGCGTTTACAAACTATGGTACAAAAATGTGAATTTCCGCAATTTGAAGCAGCTCTGACTTTCTGAGCACCTGTCATGTTTCCTGATGTTCCACAATGCCCAGATAGTAGAAACACCCCACAAATTACCCCATTTCGGAAAGTAGACACCCTAAGGTATTTGTTGATGGGCATAGTGAGTTCATGGAAGTTTTTATTTTTTGTCACAAATTAGCGGGAAATAATTATTTTATTTTATTTTTTCTTACAAAGTCCCATATTCCACTAACTTGTGACAAAAAATACAATTTTACATGAACTCACCATACCCCTCACTGAATACATTGGGGTGTCTTCTTTCCAAAATGGGGTCACTTGTGGGGTAGTTATACTGCCCTGGCATTTTAGGGGACCTAAAGTGTGAGAAGTAGTTTGGAATCCAAATGCGTAAAAAATGCCCTGTGAAATCGTAAAGATACTCTTTAGAATTTTGTCCCCTTTGTGCACATAGGCTGCAAAAAAGTGTCACACATGTGGTATCGCCGTACTCAGAAGACGTAGGGAAATGTGTTTTGGGGTATATTTTTACTTATATCCATGCTGAGTGAGAGAAATATCTCTCTAAAAGACAACTTTTCCCATTTTTTTTATACAAAGTTGTTATTTGACAGATATTTCTCTCACCCAGCATGGGTATATGTAAAAATACACCTCAAAACACATTGCCCTACTTCTTCTAAGTATGGTGATATCACATGTGTGACACTTTTTTGCAGCCTAGATGCGCAAAGGAGCCCAAATTCCAATGAGTACCTTTAAGATTTCACAGGGCATTTTTAATCATTTGGATTCCAAACTACTTCTCACACTTTAGGGCCCCTAAAATGCCAGGGCAGTATAAATACCCCACATGTGACCCCATTGTGGAAAGAAGACACCCCAAGTTATTCAGCGAGGGGCATGGCGAGTTCATGTAAAAATTTATTTTTTGTCACAAGTTAGTGGAATATGTGACTTTGTAAGAAAAAAAAACATTTTCCGCTAACTTGTGCAAAAAAATATATATTCTAGGATCTCGCCATGCCCCTCATGGAAATACCTTGGGGTGTCTTCTTTTCAAAATGTGGTCACTTGTGGGGTATTTATACTGCCCTGGCATTTTAGGGGCCCTAAAGCATGAGAAGAAGTCTGGAATATAAATGTCTAAAAAATGTTACGCATTTAGATTCCGCGAGGGGTATGGTGAGTTCATGTGAGATTTTATTTTTTGTCACAAGTTAGTGGCATATGACACTTTGTAATAGAAAATAAAAAATAAAAAATCAATTTCCGCTAACTTGTGCAAAAAAAATAATTCTTCTATGAACTCGCCATGCCCCTCAAAAGTGATCTTTTTATAGTGCCTCAGCGATTTTACGGTGTTTTTGCAGTGATCAGAAAAAATAATAATGCTGTCACTGCGGTGGGGAGGACTGAACGCAAGTGTGCGCACAAGATCAGGCCTGATCGGGCGAACACTGCATTTTTTGTAGAGCCTATAGAACATGTCCTATTCTTGTCCGCAATTGCGGACAAGAAAAGGCATTTTCTATATAGTTCTGGCAATGTGTGGATCCGCAAAATGCGGAAAGCACATTGCCGGTGTCCATGTTTTGCAGATCCGCGGTGTCCGTGTTTTTCAGATCCGCGGATCCGTGGAGCCGCAAAACACATACGGACGTCTGAATGGAGCCTTACAGGGGGGTGATCAATGACAGGGGGGTGATCAGGGAGTCTATATGGGGTAATCAGGGGTTAATAAGGGGTTAATAAGTGACGGGGGTGGGGGGTGTAGTGTAGTGGTGTTTGGTGCTACTTACAGAGCTGCCTGTTTCCTCTGGTGGTCGATCCAAGCAAAAGGGACCACCAGAGGACCAGGTAGCAGGTATATTAGATGCTGTTAACAAAACAGCGTCTGATATACCTTTCAAGGGTTAAAAAAATCACATCTACACCACAGTGGGCGCCCTTTTAACAGTGGCCTTCCCTTTAACAGTGTCCACCCCTTTACTGGGACCTCTACAGTGCCCGCCCCTTTAACAGTGATTTCCACAGTGCCCGCCCATTTAACAGTGACCGCCCCTTTAAACAGTGACCTCCACAGTGCTCACCCCTTTAAGATTGACCACCCCTTTAGCAGTGACCTCCACAGTGACTGCCCCTTTAACAGTGACCTTCACAATGCCGCCCCTTTATCAGTGATCTCCACTCTGCCCACCCCTTTAACAGTGACTGCCCCTTTAACAGGGACCTCCACAGTGCCTACCCCTTTAACAGTGACCTCCACAGTGACTGCCACTTTAACAGTTATCTCCATGGTGCCCACTTCTTTAACAGTGATCTAAACAATGGCCGTCCCTTTAACAGAGACCGCCCCTTTAACAGTAACCTCCACAGTGCATGCCCCTTTAACAGTGAACTCCACAGTGGCCGCCATTTTAACAGTGATCTCCACAGTGGCCACCCCTTTAACAGTGACCTTCACAGTGCCCCAGTTTAACAGTGATCACCCCTTTAACTGTGACAGCCCCTTTAACTATGATCTATTGGCTGATAAGCGATATGTGACCGTGTGTACAGTTTATGGCTGTGTTGTTATGAAAACCTGGATAAATCAAATATGAACTTATATTGACTGACACACCTCAGATGACTGAATATTTAAGGACCTGCAAACTGCTAAAACCTGTGATCAGTTGTTATGGAAACCTGGAGTATGATCTGAGAGCTTCTATTGGCTAATATGGGACATGTGACTGTGTAAATGGCAGTTCGGATTTAAGTTAAAGGCTTGCTGGCTTCTATTGGCTAATGCAGGTCATTTTGGCGAATATCTCAGGAACGGTAAGTCCTAGAGAGCTGAGACCTGGTCTAAAACCTTCCCGGATAAAGACAAGAGTTGAGTTGAACTGCACTCTTCATTTAATATAGACGGTGCTCAGTGGTAAATATAATGCCAATGTTAATAGGAAGACCACGGCATTCAAAAGAGAATGTTGCATAAATATCTTATTTATTTTGTTATATTATTTTGTATATATCCATCAGAATTTTTTTTATTCATATCGGTATACTTGCCAACATTTTGGTATTATCCAAGACCTTGTTCACGGCCTAAGTTTGGTGAATAGTGGAGGCATCAGATAAAACCGAAACATTGGCCAGTATACCGATATGAATTTAAAAAAATCGGATGGATATATACAAAAAATTATAAGAAAATAAATAAGATATTTATGCAACAATCTCTTTTTTAGTGCCGTGGTCTTCCTATTAACATAAAACCTTCCTGGACACCTGATGTACCTGTGTGCCAAATGTGGTGAAGATCGGTCCAGTTGTTTGGCCGCACATAAAGAACGTCAAGACAGACAGTCAGACGTCCAAACAGAAACTCATTTTTATATATATAAGAGATTTAACATAAAACATTAACATATTTAACATAAAAAGCAGGTCATTTTCTGATGACATTCCCTTTAAGAAGTTAAAGGAATATTCCAATTGTTATAAGTTATCTCCAGCCACAATATAGGAGATAACTATTAAATTGGTTGGGGTCCTGCCAGTGAGACCCCCGTTCTCTTGATGGGTCAGGGTCCCAGTGTTAGAACCCCCACCAATTTAATGGTTATCCACTATCTTGTGGCTAGGGGATAACGTGTAACAATTGGAATATCCTTTTAGGTATATGAAAAACTTCTAGTATGCTGGCAAGATTTCTTTAGAATTGATGGGGATATTTATTAAGTGCACTGGGCAAATTTTTTGACCTTTCTAACAGTGGGAGACATGGCTTAGTTGAAAGGGATTGTAGTTTACTAGAAAGTGCAGTTTAAAAAAGAAATTGTGCTCTAAAAAATTATCCAATACTTTGGTGCAACTAAGGCTACTTTCACACTTGCGCTTGATCGGATCCGTTCTGAACGGAT
Organism: Bufo gargarizans; assembly: GCF_014858855.1. Classification (NCBI taxonomy): domain Eukaryota; kingdom Metazoa; phylum Chordata; class Amphibia; order Anura; family Bufonidae; genus Bufo; species Bufo gargarizans. Next base: position 610,451,099 of record NC_058080.1, on the reverse strand, counting down.
CCGATCATATTAATGCAGACGGAGGCTCCGTTCAGTACGGATCCGTCTGCATTAATAACTTAGAAAAATTTCGCAAGTGCGCAAGTAGCCTGAGCGGATCCGTTCAGGCTTTCAATGTAAAGTCAATGGGGGACGGATCCGCTTGAAGATTGAGCCATATGGGCTCATCTTCAAGCGGATCCGTTCCCATTGACTTACATTGTAAGTCTGAACGGATCCGCTCGCCTCCGCACGGCCAGGCGGACAGCTGAATGAGCGGAGCGGAGGCTGAACGCCGCCAGACTGATGCAGTCTGAGCGGATCCGCATCCATTCAGACTGCATCAGGGCTGGACGGAGGCGTTTGGGTCCGCTCGTGAGCTCCTTCAAACGGAGCTCACGAACGGACCCATGAACGCTAGTGTGAAAGGAGCCTTACAGGTTCTAAATGTGGTGAATCATTAGACTGCCTTTTTACACTGTCTAAATATTAGACAATATGCCAATATATTTCCAATTGTTTTTTATTTATTTTTACACAAACACTTTTTCCATTATTTGAATTTGAAATAAATATTTATCTAGCAGCCCTATATATTCTGCACCACAAAGGACAGATAAAACACATATAAACATGCAGAGCTCACAATCTAATATTGATATCCATGGAACATACTGCAAATTCAGGGGCCAGGTTTAGAGGTATTCACTTAAACTTAGACATTCAATTGGACTAACCAGGTAGGAGAATAGTTGTTTAATAGAGTGGAACAATTATGATGGTGATCAATGCAAATACAGTGTATATCTATATATATATATATATATATATATACACACACAGCTGCAATAAAAAGTATGTGAACCCTTTGGAATTATATGGATTTCTGCACAAATTGGTCATAAAATGTGATCTGACCTTCATCTAAGTCACAACAATAGACAATCACAGTCTGCTTAAACTAATAACACACAAAAAAATTAAATGTTACCATGTTTTTATTGAACACACCATGTAAACGTTCACATTGCAGGTGGAAAAAGTATGTGAACCCTTGGATTTAATAACTGGTTGAATGTCCTTTGGCAGCAATAACTTCAACCAAACGTTTCCTGTAGTTGCAAATATAGACGTGCACAATGGTCAGGAGTAATTCTTGACCATTCCTCTTTACAGAACTGTTTCAGTTCAGCAATATTCTTGGGATGTCTGGTGGGAATCGCTTTCTTGAGGTCATGCCACAGCATCTCAATTGGGTTGAGGTCAGGACTCTAACTGGGCCACTCCAGAAGGCGTATTTTTTTCTGTTTAAGCCATTATGTTGTTGATTTACTTCTATGTTTTGGGTCGTTGTCCTGTTGCAACACCTATCTTCTGTTGAGCTTCAGCTGGTGGACAGATGGCCTTAAGTTCTCCTGCAAAATGTCTTGATAAACTTGGGAATTCATTTATCCTTTGATGATAGCAATCCGTCCAGGCCCTGACGCAGCAAAGCAGCCCCAAACCATGATGCCCCTACCACCATACTTCACAGTTGGGGTGAGGTTTTGATGTTGGTGTGCTGTTCCTCTTTTTCTCCACACATAGTGTTGTGTGTTTCTTCCAAACAACTCAACTTTGGTTTCATCTGTCCACAGAATATTTTGCCAGTACTGCTGTGGAATATCCAGGTGCTCTTGTGCAAACTGTAAACGTGCAGCAATGTTTTTTTGGAAGGCAGTGGGTTCCTCTGTGGTATTTTCCCATGAAATCTATTCTTGTTTTGTGTTTTACGTATCGTAGATTCGCTAACAGGGATGTTAGCATATGCCAGAGACTTTTGTAAGTCTTTAGCTGACACTCTAGGATTCTTCTTCACCTCATTGAGAAGTCTGCGCTGTGCTCTTGCAGTCATCTTTACAGGACGGCCTCTCCTAGGGAGAGTAGCAGCAGTGCTGAACTTTCTCCATTTATAGGCAATTTGTCTTACCATGGACTGATGAACAGCAAGGCTTTTGGAGATACTGTTATAACCCTTTCCAGCTTTATGCAAGTCAACAATTCTTAATCGTAGGTCTTCTGAGAGCTCTTTTGTGCGAGGCATCATTCACATCAGGCAATGCTTCTTGTGAAAAGCAAACCCAGAACTGCTAAGTGTTTTTTATAGGGCAGGGCAGCTGTAACCAACACCTCCAGTCTCATCTCATTGATTGGACTCCAGTTGGCTGACACCTCACTCCAATTAGCTCTTGGAGATGTCATTAGTCTAGGGGTTCAATAAAACATGGTAACATTTAATTCTTTCTGTGTTATTAGTTTAAGCAGACTGTGATTGTCTATTGTTGTGACTTAGATGAAGATCAGATCACATTTTATGACCAATTTGTGCAGAAATCCACATCATTCCAAAGGGGTTCGCATACTTTTTCTTGCAACTGTATATATATATATATATATATATGGTAGAAAGGATGAGCAGCACTGCAGATAGTAAAAAATACAAAAATCTTTATTTACCCCAGTGGGACATACAACGTTTCAGCTCTAGACAGGAGCATTCCTCAAGCAGTGTACAGAGCCAAAATGCCGAGAATATATAGCAACATACTCATTCATTAAAATTGGCCAAACATGTGCAATTTATTCACAATAGTTGTTAATTAACAAAACACGTGCAAATAATTGATGATGATGTATAATAAATATCACAAAATACAGAATCCAAACAAGTGGCAATGTAATTCATATTAAATATAACCCATATTGCATATATTTTCCTAATGGTGTGCTCATAAATAATGCTGATCACGAATATTCGAATTGCGAATTTTAATCGCGAATATCGGCACTTATATTTCGAATTTCGCAAAATATATTCGTAATTGCGAATATTCGATTTTTGTGGAAATAACAGTTCATGCGAATTTTTATGCGAATTTTCGCAATCAAGAAAATAATGCCTGGAGATCATAAATTCGCGAATTCTCGAATATATGGCGAATATTCGCCCAAATATTCGCGAAATATCGCGAATTGGAATATTGCCCCTGCCGCTCATCACTACTCATAAACACATATAATAAAAGAAAAACCGCCATACAATATTAATTACAATCGCAATCAATTTCATGTGGAAATAATAATCAATAGGTGTCAGGTGCTTACTAGGAGGCTTTGCAAGCGGAGGATGGATGAGGAGTAGGAGGGTGAATGGCTGCCATCCCAGATACCGCATGTTGCTCGGCGTGTCTGGAGCGTCTCTGCGCATGTCAGGATGACTTCCCTGAATCACTTCCGGTCATAGCTGCATAGATCATTGCGCGGCTGCGCATTGTAACTCCGACACTGCGTCCACCATGTTTAATGAGGGAACCAGACAACCACGATGGACGTCAAGTACACTCTGTTGCGCACAAGTACAGGGCGGTGCCAGCACCTACTCATGTCGGCATACCACGATAGCAGTGTGGGATCACATGAAGACTATTCCTACCAGACATAGGTGCAGTCTCCACCCGTGACCCGCGGTCAGTAGCGCAACTGCATGTTAATGCAGGGTCGCTCTGTGCCCCCGGTCAAAACCCGCACATCACCACCATTTAAGAGGGATCTCCTCAATACCGCCCCTCATGAGGGCAACAGACTGTGGCCATATACAAAGATAGCAAAGAATGAATAATAAAGATAAATAATAAAAACAAAGACAAGCACCGACATTCTCTGCATAATGTGGTTCTTGACCGCAAGTCATTCAAATGTCTCCTCGAACTTCCTCACACCATACTCCATTGCAAGCCATCTGTGATAAAATATAAAAAAAATATTAAAAATAGGCAATCCATAAGGAACTATTGTTTTGTCCCTATACAATTGATCACCAATTATATGCAGGTACAGTATAACCTATCCATATGTTATGGCGTTTTTTTTTATTTTTATTATATGTGTTTATGAGCACACCATTAGGAAAATATATACAATATGGGTTATATTTAATATGAATTACATTGTCACTTGTTTGTATTTTGTGATATTTAAATCAATTAATTGCACATGTTTTGTTAATTAACAACTATTATGAATTAATTGCACATGTTTGGCCAATTTTAATGAATGAGTATGTTGCTATATATTCTTGGCATTTTGTCTCTGTACACTGCTTGAGGAAGGCTCCTGTCTAGAGCTGAAACGTCGCATGTCCCACTGGGGTAAATAACGATTTTTGTATTTTTTACTATCTGGAATGCTGCCGATCCTTTCTACTTTGTATTTTTAGATTGGCCTTAATCCGTGTTGGGCTGCTGCACCCACCAGCTTGCATCAGGGACGGTGCTGCCACAGTTTTTTCTTTATATATATATATATATATATATATATATCCTCTCCCAATTCTACCAGGTCTGTTGCTCATTTGTAGCTGCACGTGGTAAAAAAGGGCCTTAAATAATTATTCCGTAAGTAAGTGTCTCAAGTCTTTTGCTGGTAATACACTAGTATTATTGTATACTTTTAGAAATTGATTTTCTTTTTGTAAACTGAATGTAACTAGCAAGATGGGGTTATTGCTGAAACACAATAATAACAAATGGCAATGAATCATTGCCAGTACTGATATTAGCTATTGCACACAGATTGGCAACTGTCTTTTTCCTTTGTGTATTAATGTTACCATATAAATAGTATAACATCATATAACCAACGTATCACACATTCAGAAACATACGGTAACCGGATATTATAGACAAATGTTACTTTATTACAGATAAAACATACAGTTACAGTATGTAGACAAGAACCCAACTTTTCATATAAGTAATGGACAAGAAATGTAGATCCTTAGGTGTACGCTGCAATAATAAAATGGGAAGATGAAGTGTTAACATAAACAGTCAGTAAGGTAATAGACTATCCAGGAACAAACAGGGAATGTTCAGCAAAGTACTAGCTATGAAATAGAAGAGTTTAATTTGTAACTATGTAGTGCAAAAGTTCAGCTTGTAACCCTGGAGTAGTTGAAACTGAACCTAGACACTAGAGATGGGTGAAGTTCATTAAAAATAATAATAATAATACTCACCTCATCCATTTGAACATGAAGAGGCTGCCGCAGTCATCTTGTTTGATGACACAGTGCGACCCAGTGCAGATATTCGAAATAAAAATTTGCTTTTCGAATATTCGCGCTCTACAATAGTGACTATAGTGTCCCTTAAGATAGAGGGAAAAAAAATACTAAATAATCAGCACAAAAGTATCAAATGATTGTATCATTATATGTACTAGAGGAATGGTCAAAAATCTGGCAACTAAAATTTTATGTTGATAAGTGCAAGATAATGCACCTGGGACGTAAAAACCCAAGAGTATACCCAGAATATAAATCAGTGATACAGTCCTAACCTCAGTATCTGAGGGAAGGGGTTTAGGGGTCATTATTTCAGAAGACTTAAAGGTAGGCACACAATGTCATAGAGCAGCAGGAAATGCCAGCAGAATGCTTGGGTGTATAGGGAGAGGCATTACCAGTAGAAAGAGGGAGGTGCTCATGCCGCTCTACAGAGCACTAGTGAGACCTCATTTGGAGTATTGTGCTCAGTACTGGAGACCATATCTCCAGAAGGATATTGATACTTTGGAGAGAGTTCAGAGAAGAGCTACTAAACTGGTACATAAATTGCAGAATAAAACTAGGAAAGATTAAAGGACCTTAACATGTATAGCTTGGAAGAAAGATGAGACAGAGGGGATATGATAGAAACTTTTAAATACATAAAGGGAATCAACAAGGTAAAAGAAGAGAGAATATTTAAAAGAAGAAAAACTGCTACAAGAGGACATAGTTTTAAATTAGAGGGGCAAAGGTTTAAAAGTAATATCAGGAAGTATTACTTTACTGAGAGAGTAGTGGATGCATGGAATAGCCTTGCTGCAGAAGTGGTAGCTGCAAATACAGTGGAGGAGTTTAAGCATGCATGGGATAGGCATAAGGCCATCCTTCATATTAGATAGGGCCAGGGGCTATCCATAGTACTTAGTATATTGGGCAGACTAGATGGGCCGAATGGTTCTTATCTGCCGACACATTCTTTGTTTCTATGTTTCTATTATTCTAAAAATTAAAAAAGCAAAACTTCTGACACAAATATATAGTATTTTGCAGATTACTTTTTTTTTTTTTTCTTTTACAATGTGCAAATAGTACTGCATTACTAACTTCTCCATCCACCCCTACATACAGGGTAATACAGCACCACATACCTCTTACATCCAGTGATGTCTCTTTGATGTAGATGTTCTCTTTCCTCGTCTTCTCCTTTCAGACCTACAAACCAAACCACAATTTTTCAGCCATTTCTCGTCTCTGCAGTTTGACAAAATCTTAGTTTACTACTTTTCCATTATCCTCCCATCTTCTGGACAAATCATGCTACCACCCCCAATACTGTGCCGCTGTGCTCCCCAATACTATAGTGCAGAAACAAATAAACCCCTTGATAATAGTAATACCATAAAGATAGTGCCCTTCAATATTTATTGGCACACAGTGCCCTAAAATAACTGCGCCAAGCAAATAGTGCCCCTGACACTAATAGTGTAAACATAACGTCCCCAAAAAATAATTGAGTTAAGCTGATACTGTGCAAAGATGCCCCCACAGTAATAGTGCTCCCAAAAGTCCCACCAATAGGAATAATTCTATGCTAGAGCACACATGGTAGTAATAGTGCTCCTACATTGCCCCCAACATTTCCCCCAACATTTCCCCACTGTGCCCCAGAAGTAATAATGCTCCCATAGTCCCCATAGTAGCAACCATGCTCCCCATAGACTCCCAATATTAATATAGCCCATCATAATGCCCCCAGTAGTAATAATTCTCCTTATAATGAGCCACTGCAAAAAATACCCCCTTTTAATGCCCCTAGTTGAGCTAATGTTCCCATAGTGCACCATAATGTGCCAGTATAAAATACCACTATAAAGTGCTCCAGTAAATGCCCCCATAGGGCTCCTCTCCCCTTCTTTCTACTGCCCCCATAATGTACCAGTATAAAATGCCCCATACATAGTGCCCCAGTAGATGCCCTCAGTGTCCCCCATCATTTTCAAGTATAAAATATACCTTCTTAGTGCCCCCAATAGATGAGCCCATAGTGCTCCTCTCTCCCCTTCCCCATAGTACCTACCATAATGAACCCCAGTATAAAATTCCCCTTATTTGTGGCCTCAGTAGAACCCTGCATAGTGTTCCTCTTATCCCTTCCCCCATATAAAATACCCCTTCTTTGTGGCCTCAGTAAATGCCCCCAATAATGTGACAGTAAGAAGTGCCCCCATAGATGCCCCTCAATAATGTGCCAGTAACAGAGCCCCCATATAAAATACCCCTTCTTTGTGGCCTCAGTAGAAGCCCCCATAGTGTTCCTTTCCCCCCTTCCCCCATATAAAATACCCTTTCTTTCTGGTCTAAGTAGATGCCCCCATAGTGCCACCCATTAATGTGCCAGTAAAAATAGCCACCAATAGTATGCCAGTAAGAAGTGTCCCCATAGATGCCCCCACAGAGCCCCCCAATGTGCCAGTAAGATGTGCCCCCATAGATACCCCCCAATAATGTACCAGTAACAAGTGCTCCCATAGATGCCCACAATCATGTACCGGTAACAAGTGACCCCATAGATGCCCTCCAATCATGTGCCAGTAACAAGTGCCCCATAGATGCCCCCAAACATGTGCCAGTAACAGGTGCCCCCATAGATGCCCCCTAATAATGTGCCAATAACAAGTGCACCTAGATGCCCCCCAATCATGTGCTAGTAACAGGTGCTCCCATAGATGCCCCTAATCATGTGCCAGTAGGAGTATCATGTAAAAAAAATAAACACTTACACTTACCTCAAGCAGACTGGCAGCGATGCAGGCCTCTTCCGGCCGGTGTCCTGCTCTGTGTGGCTCAGGCAACGCAATGACGTCATTGCACCGCCTGCACCAGCCTCTGATAGGCTGCAGGCCTATTGCCTGCATGTGGCAGGCACAGCACTATGAAGTGCCTTTTGCGCTATGGCATTAGAAGAATTTTGATGTCTCCGAATTTTTAGTCTAACCAGACTGTCTAGTTCTCTGTAATTCCTCTATGGAAACAGTAGGTTTAAAGAGCACACCAAATGCTTGAAATAACTTCTTTATTAAATTCAACTTTTCTTCATATATAACACTGCCGCCTCCGCAGTGCACATAACGAGTGTTAAAAAGATATCAAAAAATGGCAGTATGCGTAAGATGGTGGTTCCACTGTTCAATCTTGTCATTAAACATAAAATGGTGGATATATATCTCTCTTGAGTATCTGTAGCATAGTAACATAGAATATAAGGCCTAAAAAATACATTTGGCCATCGAGTTTGGCCTGTTATCCTGCAAGTGGATCCAGAGGAAGGCAAAAATAAATAAACTGTGAGGTACAAGCCAATTTTCCCCACTTAAGGGGGAAAAAAATTCCTTCCTGACTCCATTAAGGCAATCAAATAACTCCCTGGATCAACGACCTCTCTCTAGTTGCTATAGCCTGTAATATTATTACACTCCAGAAATTCATCCAAGCCCCTCTTGAATTATTTTATTGCACTCACCATCACCACCTCCTCAGGCAGAGAGTTCCATAGTCTCACTGCTCTTACTGTAAAGAATCCTTTTCTATGTTTGTGTACAACCTTCTTTCCTCCAGACGCAGAGGGTGTCCCCTCATCACAGTCACGGTCCTGGGGATAAATATATGATGGGAGAGATCTCTGTACTGTCCCCTGATATATTTATAAATAGTAATTATATCTCCCCTCAAAGTCGTCTATTTTCTAAAGTGAATAACCCTAATGTTGATAATCTTTCAAGGTACTGTAGTTGCCCCATTCCAGTTATTACTTTAGTTGCCCTTCTCTGAACCCTCACTTTAAGTTATTTAAGAACTTTATGATTGCTCTGAATTTGGTCGTAATTTGCAGTATGCGGTTAGCAGTAACTATTTGCAGATTGGTTGAGTATGATCTGGTATGTTTGTATGCAATTTGGATTGCAATATGGAATTTGAATTTGGATTGCGAACTTTGTAGTTTGCAATTGGATTTGGTGGAACTGTAAGTAAAGACACATATAACTGGTCCAGTTTACAGTTCTAAACACTATATTAACAGTAGGAACATTATATAACTGTTTAAAATACCTATTTTGGCCTCTCTGCTTCCATAAAACACAGCTCTTAGTGGAGTGAATGTCTGGAAAGTTTCTCTCTCTGGTGAATAATAATTTCTAGCAGCTCCTGCTAGGGAATTTCCCGCATAGGCTGTGTGTGAGGCTGGCTGTGATTGTCCAAGACTCCTGCTGTGTCACCTCCAGGTCTCTGAGAAGTTCTGACAGACGTTCTTCAGTACCTTCTGCATGATGTTCTTTTGTTTTGGTTTCGATTTGACATCTCTTCTCCCTCTTCCAGCTGTCATCTATTTGCAGTGATTGCCTCCCTTTATATCCCCTCCCATACTGCCTCACTTTGCGGTTTATACTACTTCCTGGATTGTGCTCAGTGCTAGAAGTTTGCTACTGCTGGTTTCTCAGATAAGTCTATCCCTTTATTTGTGTTTTCCTGTTGGCTTGATTCTAGGTGACTCTGACTCCCTCCGTATTTAGTGCAAGGAGCCGGTGGTCATGTCCCCTCACTATTATAGGGTTTTCAGGTGTCACTCAATCTAGGTACGTGGACATGCAACTTTCTATCACAGAGATAGTTGCATGGGCTGAGCAGTCAGGGAGAGATATAGGGCTTTAATAGGGCTCACCCTTTTGTTCCTTAGTTTGGAATTAAGTCAGTCAGATCTTTATTTGTTACTTCTTGTTTTCTGCAACAAAATCCGTGACATGCTGTGTGTGAGGCTGGCTATGAATGGTCTAGACTCCTGCCCAGCAACAGCAGTTTAACTATATGCTTTCTGTTGTTTCTGCTGTGTCATTGAGCTTACCTCACATCCATATAATTAATCTTAAAGGAATATTATCTGTTCTGCTTCTGTGAACACAATATATATAACAGTTATATGACATTCAAACATGTAGTCATATAACTCTGATTTTGTCTTTAACACACAAACATATGAACTGTATTGAGGTTATTGTCTAGCTGTATAAACATATAAATAGTGATGAGTGAGCACCAAAGTATTTGGGTGTTTGGCCCAAACACATTGCTATATCTGTGTGCTGGGCCGAGCACCTGAGTATAATGGAAGTCAATGGAAGACAACCAGGCACCCCCTGCTCGGAAGAGAAGAGAGTGTCAGGTTCATAAAAAAAGGTTAGAAATTGATGGAAACCCCATCAAAATGGTTTGGAAACAGCATTAAGAGGATAGCTGGATCATCTTAGACTCCTATTATGTACAACATACAATAGACAACCACACAAAGGCTGTATGCCAAAAGCCAGGTATGTGCAAGCCATCAATATATCCATGAGACAGATGACAGGCTTTGTCAGCATACCTTACAATGGCAGCCTTGTGCACTATGAGATATTCCAAACCAGCTCAAATCTAACTGAGAACCAGTAAACCTCAAAGTTATTTTGCATCTGTTGGATGGCTTGGGTGGACCTGCACACCTAGATTAATATCATTAGAGCGACAAAAAGTTTTCCGATTGTCCTAACATAATATTCAATAAAGGGTTAAACATGTAAAGTAGAGCTACCGGCTCATTATTGCTACAGTAGTATGTATCCGCGTGCTCGGTGCCTTGGTTTTTCAACCTCCTTTGCAGGTACAGAGAAATAAAGGAAAGATCCAGACTCCAGCACTCACTTTTTTGAAGTGTCAAGTTCTCCATCTTTATTTAGCAATTGTGCACAGACAATACAGGGCTCAATTCTCTCTGGTGTAGGCTACACCAGAGAGAATTGAGCCCTGTATTGTCTGTGCACAATTGCTAAATAAAGACAGAGAACTTGACACTTCAAAAGTGAGTGCTGGAGTCTGAATCTTTCCATTATTTCTCATGATATTCAATAACCTTTCTATACAGTTTTGTTATGTAAAAACTCATTTGCATAAACATGAGAATATAGGAAAGATATGCAAATGAGCAGAATCTGCTTGTTTTTCAGCTGCCATAAGACTATGAAAACCAATAGATGGCACTATTGAGTTATGAACAGCACCCTCTATTGGTTTCACAGTCTTATGACAAGACAAATATTCTTGTCAGAAGACTATGAAACCAATAGAGGGCGCTGTTCATAACTCAATAGTGCACTCTATTGGTTTTTTATAGTATTCTGACTAGAATATTAAACTGAGTCTTATGACAAGCTTATGTCATCGCCGGCCCTGGGAGAGATCTTAGAAGTTCAAATAGACAAAAGACTCAGGAGTCTATCTGACAGATCTCTCTGTTTTTCATTGTTGCTGACAGGTTTCCACCCATTTGCACATACTTCTCATTATCAGTCAGGTGGCTCTTTATATGTTCACTCTCACTTGCTTCTTTGCGGCTAATAGCTCTTCTGTGGAGTGCTCTGCTTGTGTGGTGGTTCTCCTGTTCTAATTACATCTCAAGCTGTCCTTTCCCTTTTCTTGGTGTGTCTGTCCTGACTTGGCCTCAGGGAGACTCTGGCTCCTTCAGTTTGGAAGGAGCCGGTTGCCTCTTTCCCTGTTCCCTAAGCTGAGGGTTTGGTGCAGTGTTTTAGCAGTCTCAGGTTCCTGTGCATGTGCATTTCTAACATTGTGATTTGCACATGTTGTTAGCAGCTTAGGGTGAGTATCAGGGACTGCTAGGAGGTGACCTCTTTACTCCCTAGGTTTGGGGCCTAGTCTGATGTTGTTTTGTTGTGGTCCCCTCTGGTTGTCTTTCCTTCCCCGTACTTCCTGTGACATTATCTGCCGCCAAATACCGTTACTGTTTCCCCCTGCTCTGTTTTGTCATGAATCCTGTCTCTGCACTGTTGGATCGCATGCAGAGGTTGTCGCTCGAGGTAGCAGACCTCCCTGAATCTGTTGCAAGGTGTCAGGCGTCTGTCTCCGTCAGTGGGGTCCAGACCTGCTCTGAACCTAAGATCACCCTCCCGGACCGATTTGCCGGAAGAAGTGACAGTTCAGGGAGTCTTGCAAATTTTATGTTTCGCTTACACCCTCACTCCTCTAGTGATAAGAGTCAAAAGGTGGGGATCGTTATTTCTTTATTGAAGGGTGACGCTCAATCCTGGGCCTTTTCTTTGCCGACCGGATCCCAATCCCTCCGGTCGGTGGATGATTTTTTCAGAGCCTTAGGACTTATTTATGACAACCCAGACCGAGTGTCTCGGGCTGAATCTATGTTACGTGGCTTGCAACAGGGAAATCGGTCTGCTGAATCCTATTGCTCTGAAGTCAGGAGGTGAGCAACTGATTCTGATTGCAATGACCCTGCTCTCCAGAGTCAGTTCTGTCAGGGGCTATCTGAGAGACTAAAAGATGCCCTAGCACTCCATGAAAATCCTGTTTCATTAGAATCTGCCATGTCTTTTGCGGTACGAATTGATAGACATCTGAGGGAAAGGTGCAAGACTCCGATCTCTCATGATGTATTACCTGAAGGGAGGTCGGGCCCCTCTGACCCTCGGGGTACTGCGATACCCGAGCCCATTTTTGGAGATGAACCTATGCAATTAGGACGGGTCTCTCCAGACCCTGGTGATAAAAACTTCAGGGCTAAAAAGAGACTCTGTTTTCTGTGGTAAAGAGGGTAATTTTGTTAATGTTTGTCCCTTTTTTTGAGCATACTGTTGGCCACTATGGGGGGCATTATTATAATTGGGGGAGCACTTTAAGGACATTGTCTTTACTAGGGCACTGAAAGGTGGTATGTTTTGTCATGGCACACATAAGGGGCCATTTGTTTGTACAGGCACACATAAGGGATGGTATTACGGGGGCATTAGCTCTACTGGGGCACTAAAAGGGGTATATTTTATACTGAAACACAGAAGGGGGATATTTTTTGTACTGGCACACAGAAGGGGATATTTTTTGTACTGGCACACTTTTGTACTTGTACAACTGGTACACAAGTTAAAGGGACATTTTTTGTACTAGGACTATGACATAAAAACTGAGACATGGGAGTTAATGTATAGGGATACAGTCTGGTTAGATAGGATCACCAAAACCAGAGGGGGAAGGGGTCTGCCTTTATGTTAGGTCCTGTCTAAAGCCCACAGTCTGAGAAGATATGTGAGGTACATGAACATGTGGAGTCACTGTGGGTAGAAATACATGGAGGCAAAAACAATAATAGATTACTAATAGGAGTTTATTATAAACCACCTAATATACCAGAGTCCACAGAAAATCTACTACTAAACGAGATAGGCGAGGCGGCAAATCATAATGAGGTGGTTATCATGGGGGACTGCAACTACCCAGATATAGACTGGGAAACTGAAACCTGTACATCTCATAAAGGAAACAGGTTCTGGGCAAAAACCAAAGACAATTACCATTCCCAACTGGTTCAGGACCCGACTAGAGGGACGGCCATACTACTTAGTATTAACCAATAGACCTGACAGAACAACAGATGTGCAGGTTGGGGGACACCTGGGAAATAGTGACTATAAAGTAATAATCTTCCAATTATCATTCAAAAGAGTGTTTCTTCAGGGAGGAACAAAAATACCAAACCTGTTCGGTGCCTGTTCACACAGGTCTCTCCCACCAGTGATCGGTACTACAACATGTCGTGGGGCAGGTTCGCCCAAGTTCATGCAAGGTAGACAGGTCACGTGTTGGCCTGGACAAGGGATTGGCTCCGGTCACAGGATCTCTTCTTTTTTGGTCCTTCTCTGCGCCTGCATCAGTTGTGCAGTCTTTGTGAGACAGAGCGGACAACAGAGCTCAGCCCGACCCTCCGATCAGCCTCCCATACAGCTTCCTGCAGAGAGACAGGAGACCGCACTACATCAGCAGCCACAGTCAGTGAACACCAAACCTATATTCACATGCTCTGGGTGTAGCAGGAAGACCACACCCACCGAGCATAGTGAAGGATTAACTCCTTCACTACCTGACTAGGGCCAGAGAAACCAACCTGCCCGGATCAGTGTAGACTGACACAAACATCCGAAAACCATTGTGGTCCGTGGGGAAAAGACACCCACTCTGCTCTTTGCCTTTTCCCAGTAAGAGCCGGTCCGGACCGCTGTGTGAACAGCATTTACTGCTGACAAAACACGAAAGACCCGGCTATTACTCCACCGGGGCCACGACCCCTGGTGGCACGTATCTTCCGTCCACTACCACTCCAGATGCTACCCTACAATACTAAATGGTAAAACACTGGGTAACACTAACATGGAAAAGGACCTAGGAATTTTAGTGAACAGCCAACTAAGCTGTAAAAATCAGTGTCAGGCCAATAAGATAATGGGTTGCATCAAAAGGGGCATAGATGCCCATGATGAGAACAGGGACGTGCACACATAGGGCTCAAACCCCTCAGGTGAACACTGTCAAAAAAATAAAATAAAAACTGTGCTAAAAAAACATTTCTTTTGTCACCTTACATCACTAAAAGTGCAACACCAATTGATCAAAAAAGCGTATGCCCCCCACAATAGAGCCAATCTAGCCGTCATATCATCCTGCAAAAAATGAGCCCCTACATAAGACAATCGCCCAAAAAGTTAAAAAAAAATATGGCTAAAACTATGGAGACACTAAAACTTTTTTTTTTGTTGTTTCAAAAATGATATTATTGTGTAAAACCTAGATGAATTAAAAAAAATTGACATATTAGGTATTGCCACGTCCGTAAGAAACTGATCTATAAAAATACCACATGACCTAACCCCTCAGGTGAACACTGTAAATTTTTTTAATAAAAACGGTGTCAATTTTTTTTTCCTTACATCACAAAAAGTGTAATAGCAAGCGATCAAGAAGTCATATGCACCCCAAAATAGTACCAGTCTAACCATCATCATCTAATCCTGCAAAAATGATACCCAACCTGAGACAATCGCCTAAAAACGGAAAAAACTATGGCTCTCAGATTATGGAGACACTAAAACATGATTTTTTTTGTTTCAAAAATGATATTATTGTGTAAAACCGAAAAAAAAAGTATACATATTAGGTATTGCCGTGTCTGTAAGAACCTGCTCTATAAAAATAGCACATGATCTAACCTGTCAGATGAACGTTGTAAATGGTAAAAAATAAAAACAGTGACAAAACAGCTATTTTTTGGCAAATTTTCCATTTTAATCCATTTTTTCCCGTAAAAAAAGCAAGGGTTAGCAACCAAACAAAACCTTAATATTTATTGCCCCGATTCTGTAGTTTATAAAAATGCCCCATATATGGTCGTAAACTGCTGTATAGCCACAAAGCAGGGCGCAGAAGGAAAGGAGCGACATATGGTTTTTGGAAGGCAGTTTTTGCTGGATGGGTTTTTTGACACCATGTCCCATTTGAAGCCCCCCCTGATGCACCCCTAGAGTAGAAACTCCAAAAAGTGACCCCATTTTGGAAACTATACCCCTCAAGGTATTAAAAACTGATTTTACAAACTTTGTTAACCCTTTAAGTGTTCCACAAGAGTTAATGGCAAATGGAGATGAAATTTCCGAATTTCAATTTTTTGTTACTTTGCCTCACAAAAAGTGTAATATAGAGAAGCTAAAAATCATATGTACCCTAAAATATTACCAACAAAACTGCCACCTTATCCAGTAGTTTCCAAAATGGGGCCACTTTTTGGGAGTTTCTACTCTAGGGGTGCATCAGGGAGCTTCAAATGGGACATGGTGTCTAAAAACCAATCCAGCAAAATCTGCCTTCCAGAAACCATATGGCCCACCTTTTCTCCTGCGCCCTGCCGTGTGCCCGTACAGTAGATTACAACCACATATGGGGAGTTTCAATAAACTACAGAATCAGGGCAATAAATATTGTGTTTTGTTTGGCTGTTAACTCTTGCTTTGTTACTGGAACAAATTGATTAAAATGGAAAATTTGCCCAAAAATGTAAATTCTGAAAAGTCATCTCTATTTGCCAATAACTGTTGTGGAACACCTAAAGGGTTAACAATGTTTGTAAAATCAGTTTTGAATACCTTGAGGGGTGTAGTTTCTTAGATGGGGTCACTTTTATGGAATTTCTACTCTAGGGGTGCACCAGGGGGGCTTCAAATGGGACATAGAGTCCAATAAAACTGTCTAGCAAAATCTGCCTTTCAAAAACCGTATTGGCATTCCTTTCCTTCTGTACCCTCCCGTGTGCCCGTACAGCAGTTTACGACCAGATATGGGGTTTTTCTGCAAACTACAGAATCAGGGCCATAAATAATGAGTTTTGTTTGGCTGTTAACACTTGCTTTGTAACTGAAAAAAAAAATTTAATGGAAAATCAGCCAAAAAAGTGAAATTTTGAAATTGTATCTCTATATTCCATTAATTCTTGTGGAACACCTAAAGGGTTAACAATGTTTCTAAAATCAGTTTTGAATTCCCTGAGGGGTGTAGTTTCTAGAATGGGGTCATTTTTGGTTGGTTTCTATCATGTAAGCTTCACAAAGTGACTTCAGACCTGAACTGGTCCTTAAAAAGCTGTTTTTTGAAAATTTCTGAGAAATTTCAAGGTTTACTTCTAAACTTCTAAGCCTTGTAACGTCCCTCAAAAATAAAATGTCATTCCCAAAATGATCCTAACATGAAGAAGACATATGGGAAATGTAAAGTAATAACTATTTTTAACTATTTTTGTAGTTAATAATATGTATTATAGAAGTAGAGAAATTGAAACTTGGAAATTTGTAAATTTTTTCAAATGTTTGGCAAATTTGGTATTTTTTTATAAATAAAAATGATTTTTTTTTACTCCATTTTACCAGTGTCATGAAGTACAATATGTGACGAAAAAAAAACTATCTCAGAATGGCCTGGATAAGTCAAAACGTTTTAAAGTAATCACCACATAAAGTGACACTGGTCAGATTTGCAAAAAATGGCCTGGTCCTGAAGGTGAAAATGAGCCCGGTCCTTAAGGGGTCAATAAGAATACATGTGCATTCAGTCACTTTGACTTAGCCACCTATATTGGGCAATGCATTGTAGATTCGGGGTGCACCCATTATTCTATCATCCTGCGAGTGAATTGGCGCCTCACCTGTGGTACACCTAAATTTTTTTCTTTTTTCTATTAATTATCTCCTGTGAACAAGGCAGACATAGCAGAGTGGGAGAGGGTACAGAGGAGTGCAACTAAAGTAATAACTGGAATGGGGGAACTACAGTACCCTGAAAGATTATATAAATTAGGGTTTTTCACTTTAGAAAAAAGAAGACTGAGGGGAGATTTAATTACTATGCATAAATATATCAGGGGTCAGTATAGAGATCTATCCCATCATCTATTTATCCCCAGGATTGTGACTGTGACAAGGGGACATCCTCTGCGCCTAGAGGAAAGAAGTACACAAACAAAGAAGAGAATTCTTTACAGTAAGAGCAGTGAGACTATGGAACTCTCTGCCTGAGGAGGTGGTGATGGTGAGTTTACTAAAATTAATGTTCGCACACTGTGTAAAGTAAAATGCTATAAATGTGGCATTTCAGTGTCCAATATGTTATGCCTAGATAGTGCCATCAAAATCTCACACCACATTACTTGAATTGATAGGTGGATTCTACTGGGTATGGAAATGCCATAAATGTATATGTAAGCTTCTGTATGAGCACACAGCATGGCTAAGAAGAGAAGGATAACTATTTGGCTGTTGGGCGCCTCAACATAGCTTTGGCAGATCCACCGCCAGTTCAAAGCTTTATTAAGACGGGCGTCTAAAACTCCAATATTAATAAATGTGCCCCTATGTATGTTTTCTTTCCCCCAAAAAAATGCTTTGTGAAAAATTCATAAAACAAAAATATATAGAATTGGAATCTGTTATCATACTGACCAGCAAAATAAATCAAACATGTAATTTTCCACACATGTGTACACAGCAATAACAAAACTCACAAAGCAATGACAGAGTTATCACCTTTTCTTTATCTTGCTTCCCAATGTACCCCAGAATAAAACAAATGATGATGGCAACTCATCCCACAAAAAATAAGCCCTCACATAGCTAGTCAAGAGGAAAAAAATATATGATTCTCAAAAAATGTCTGTACTACTATCCCACATAACAATCTGTGCTAAAAAAAAAAAAAAAAGATAATATTTCCCTTCTTTTTTAACTCTGCAGCAGTTTTCATCCACATTTATCGCAGACCTGGAGTGAGCGGGGAAAAGTTGCAAATGTAGGCGTATTTCTGTTTAATAAATGATCCCTATGGTGTATAACTGTGCCTCACAGGCCTCTGTAGACGTTATCATTTAATATCTATGCAAACAAAAGCTACCATTGCTACTGTTACTTTTTGGCATACTGGTCTTCAAAGACAACTCCTTCAAAAACACACCAAAACAAAAAAAGATGACATATTATCAGTAGAGTTGAGTGGACACCTGGTTGTTCTGGATCGACTGGATATCTGCTCGATCAACTTTCGATGTTCTTTTCTGCGCCTACCTCGTTGATCATGGGTAGCAGCGAATCAGGGTTCCACGCCGGAGAGGGAGCGTGAGAAAGAGAGACCACATCCAAGGGAGATCAGTGGATGAAATTTAATTGTGATCGAGCGGAAATGTGGGACAAATTATTAAAGCAGAAGAATTGAAGGAAAGGAGGGGGCACGTGGCTCAGGGAGGTAGTGACGATAAATAACAATACAGGACTCTTAAGAGGCCCTGTTATTTGAATGATTAATTAAAAATCACAGGGAATGTCACTGCTGTATTTTGGATTAGGAAACGTTAGACAGGAGAGGCCCTGCTGCCGCTTTGTTGACTCTAGATAACTTCTGCCTGATCGCACGTCCCTGTGATGTCCTCCATCCATTTGGATATCTTCTCTATTAATGTTCTTTTCTGAGCCTACCATGATGATCACGATTATTGGCAAATCAGGGTTCCATGCCGGAGAGGGAGCTGGAGAAAGAGAGACCACATCCAAGGGAGGTTAATTGTTTCAAATTAAATATGATAGAGCAGAAATGTGGGACAACTTGTTAAAGTTTAAGCATTGAATGAAAGGCGGTGGCGCGCATCAATTACAGAAAAATTTCTGAAATTTAATTCCCTGTGCAGAGCAGTGGTTTCTATCTGGCAAAATTGGTAAAATGTCACCTGAAAATCTAACAGACGAGTTTTTGAAATGTATTTTTCTGTCACCTATGCAGAGGTGCCCCCGTGACGTCCACCATCCATTTGGATATCTTCTCTATCAACTTTCAATGTTCTTTTCAGAGCCTACCATATTGATCACTGTTATCGGCGAATCAGGGTTCCACACCGGAGAGGGAGCTTGAGAAAGAGAGACCACATAAAAGGGAGATAAATGGATGAAATAAAATTTTGATTAAGCGGAAATATGGGAAAAGTTATTAAAGCAGAAGGATCGTAGGAAAGGGCCAATTAAAGACAAGTTTTAGAAAATTAAGTCCCTGTTACCTATGTAGAGTAGGGGTTTTTCATCACCAGAAATATGTTAATGTCACCCACCAAGGGAACACATTATTTTTTTAAAATTTCCATGTCACCTATGCAGAGCAGGGGTTTATTCATGTCAAAAATTGAAAAATGTTAAACCAAGAATGTAACAGAAAAATTTGTGAAATTTATTAACCTGTTAATTAGGTAGAGCAGGGGTATATCACAGAAAAAATTGGTTAATTTAACCCGAAAATGTAACAGAAAAAATTGTGTTTTTTTTTTTACCTGTCTACTAGGTATAGCAGTAGTATATCACACCCAAAAATTAATGAATTTCACCTGAAAATGTAACAGACAAGTTAGTGAATTTTTTTACCTGTCTACTATCTATAGCAGTAGTATATTACACCCAAAAATTGGTGAATTTCACACGAAAATGTAACAGACTAATTAGTGAAATGACGTAAAAAATACGTAAAAAAATAAATAAAATACATTTATGAGGTGGGGGTCCATATTGAGTAGGAGTTTGAGGAGGCAATGGACGTAGCGGTGTAGGTGGAAGCAGCAATGAAGGAGGACGAGGTAGCCAACACTGTTTTTTGGTTTACATATTTTTTATTTTTTATTAGGGCACACTCCAAAAGAGTGTGAAATATCCAAAATACAAGAATAAGCAATTGCGCTGTAGTATAACAATGGCTGGTTAAGGCCGGTATACATGTCTATTCTGCACAAGGTACGGACAATTCCTGTGGGATCCATGCCTAGTTCTTTTTAATGAACGTGAGCTTGTCCACATTGGCTGTGGACAGGCGACTGCGCTTGTCTATAAAATCGCCCCCTGCTGTGCTAAACACACGTTCAGATAATAGACTGGCTGCAGGGCAGGCCAGCACCTCCAAGGTGTAAAGGGCAAGCTCAGGCCATTTGCCCAATTTGGAGACCCAGAAGTTGAAGGGGGCAGACCCATCATTCAGTACATGTAGGCTGTGTGCACACATACTGCTCCACCATGTTGTTGAAATGCTGCCTCCTGCTAAGACGTTCCATATCAGCTGGTGGTGCTGGTTATTGTGGGGTTCTGACAAAGCTTTTCCACATTTCGACCATGATAACCCTGCCGTCTGAGGTGCTGGCGGTGCCCCAGCGGTGTTGGCGACCTCTTCCTCGTCCTCTGCCTTTGCCTTGTGCTTCCACTGTGCCTCCGCTGTCTGTTGGAAATGCCACCAGCAGCACATCTACCAGCATGCTCTTGTACTCACGCATCTTACAATCACGCTCCAGTGACGGAATTAAGGATGGTATGTTGTCCTTGTAATGGGGATCCAGCA
This sequence comes from Bufo gargarizans, assembly GCF_014858855.1. NCBI lineage: Eukaryota > Metazoa > Chordata > Amphibia > Anura > Bufonidae > Bufo > Bufo gargarizans. The sequence continues at coordinate 610,430,248 of NC_058080.1, read as the reverse complement.
GTGTGGACATCCAGTAATCAGCACAAGTTAGAATGTGGGCAACTCGGCGGTCGTTCTGGAGACACTGCCGCATGTAATCACTCATGTGTGCCAGGCTGCCCAGAGGCAACAAAAAGATGTCCTCTGTGGGAGGTGTATCATCTGTGTCCTCTGTATTCCCCCCAGCCACGCACCAATGATAGCCATGAGCTGGTCTGGGTGCCACCCTGCTGTGAACATGGTTCCTCCTCCTCCATCTCCTCATCCTCCACCTCGTCATTCTCCAGAACTGTGCCCTGGCTGGACAATTGTGTACCTGGCATTTATGGGTGCAGGAACTCACCCTCGGAGCCACTTGTGAATGACTGGCCAGAAAACCCTACGAAATGATACCTCTTCCTCCTGTGCCACATCCTCTTCCATCATTGCCAGACGTTTTTTTTTTAAAGGAGGCATAGAAGTGAGATAGTAACGCTGAGAACGACATTATCGGCACTGGCCATGTTGGCGGAGTACTCGAAACAGCGCAACAAGGAACACAGGTCTCGCATGGAGGCAGAGTCATTGGTGGTGAAGTAGTGCTGTTCCGCAGAGCAACTCACCTGTGCATGCTGCAGCTGAAACTCCACTGTCGCCTGCTGATGCTCGCACAGTCTGGCCATCATATGCAAGATGGAGTTCCACCTTGTGGGCACGTCGCATATGAGGTGGCGAGCGGGAAGGCCGAAGTTACACTGCAGCACTGACAGGCGAGCAGCAGCAGGGTGAGAACGCCGAAAGCGTCAGAGCTGCTGCTTAAAGTGTGGGCCGTCAGAAGAGGAAGTAGGAGGAGCCAGAGACCTTTCTTGGTTTTTGAGGTGTCTACTCCACTGCAGCTCGTGCTTTGCACTTAGATGCCTGGTCATGCAGGTTGTTCTTAGGTTGAGAATGTTTATGCCTCGCTTCAGGCTCTGATTGCACAGAGTGCAAACTACTCGTGTCTTGTCGTCAGCACATTGTCTGAAGAACTGCCACGCCATGGAACTCCTTGGAGCTGACTTTGGTGTGCTCGGTCCTTTGCTGAGGTGGGCAGTAGCAGGCTTACTGTCTATGGGACGGCTGCTCCGCTTTTGCACACTGCTCCCTCTTCTGCTGTGCTGGTGGCTCTGTGCAACCACCGCCTCTTCCTCCAAACTACACAGGTCACTCGCATGACCTTGATTCCATGTGGGGTCGAGGACCTCATCGTCCTACACATCATCTTCCACCCAGTCTTCACCCCTGCCCTCCTTGTCAGTCTACACACTTTCGAAAGCCCCACCATTTGGCACCTGTGTTTCGTTACCATCCGAGACGTGCTGCGATGGTCCTCCCATGTACTCATCTTGAAAGATAAGTGGTCGGGCATCGGTGCACTCAATATCTTCCACTTCTGGGGCAGGGATAGGTGGATGGCCCTGGGAAACCCTGCTAAAAGAGTCATCAAAAAGCAGAAGAGACTGCTGCATGACTTGGGGACCAGACTGCTTGGCTGATTTGCAAGGGGGTGAGTTGAAAGACTGATGGATATCGGCTGCAGGTGCCAACTCTGATCTTTCAGCAGAAGACAATGTGATGGAACTGGAGGCACTGTCAGCAGCCCAATCTATTATCGCCTGTACTTGTTCTGGCCTCACCATTCGTAGAGCGGCATTAGGCCCAACCAAATACCACTGCAGGTTCTGTCGCCTACTCGCACCTGAGGAAGGAGTTTCACTTGTGAGTGTAGCTGGCACAGATCGACCACGTCCTTTCCCTTCAACAGGAGCTCCAACTGCAGCACCACGACCTGGGCCACGTCCCTTATTTGACGCTCTCCTCATATTTCTCAAATTTAGGGTCTTGCCCTAAATGGGTGTTTTATTAATAGCAGAATGGAACGAAAATATGTAAAGGGTGTATCTCACACGTACAGATGCAGACAAGGCCGCAATTAAAGATTTTTTCCCAAAATGGGTCTTTTATTAATAGCAAAATAGAACCACAGTATCTAAAGTGTGTACCTCACAATGACATATGCAGCCAAGTCTGCAAAATTTATTTTTTTGCCCAAAATGGGTGTTTTGCTAATAGCAGAATAGAACCACAGTATCTAAAGGCTGTATCTCACACGTGCAGATGCAGCAAGGGCTGTAAAAATGTGTATTTTGCCAAAAAAAGGGTGTTTTGCTAATAGCAGAATAGAACCACAGTATCTAAAGGCTGTATCTCACACGTGCAGATGCAGCAAGGGCTGTAAAAATTTGTATTTTGCCCAAAAAGGGTGTTTTATTAATGGCAGAATAGAACCACAGTATCTAAAGGGTGTATCTCACAATGATATATGCAGCAAAGGCTGCAAAATAGTATTTTGCCCAAAAAGGGTGTTTTATTAATAGCAGAATAGAACCACAGTATCTAAAGTTTGCATCTCACACGTACAGATCCAGACTAGGCCGAAATTAAAGATTTTTGCCCAAAAGGGGTGTTTTATTAATAGCAGAATTGAACCACAGTATCTAAAGGTTGTATCTCACAATGAGAAATGCATCAAAGGCTGCAAAATTATTTTTTTTGCCCAAAATGGGTGTTTTTTTAATAACAGAATATGACAGCAGTATATAACGCTTGAATTTCACATGTGCAGATGCAGCAAGGGCAGTAAAATTGTGTATTTTGCCCAAATAGGGTGCTTTTTAAAACCCCCAAAATTATAGCTGTATTTCTAGCTTAAATTGCACACTGACTAATGTGACTGAAGCCCAAAATGAAGGTTATTGCCAAAAATGGGTGCTTTTCAAAGCCAGAAAATTATTGAAATATTTCAAACTTGTTTTTAACAATAGCATGGCAAGGGCTGTAAAATTGTGTATTTTGCCAAATAGGGTGTTTTTTAAAGCCCAGAAAATTATAGCTGTATTTCTAGCTTAAATTGCACACTGACTAATGCTGCAAAGGCACCAGATGTAGGATATTGCCTGAAAAGGGTGTTTTTTTTAAAACCAGATTATTAT